>NC_081409.1:826612552-826937552 GCF_030272615.1 Cryptomeria japonica
AATACTACCCCTTCACATAATAAATTATCAACAACCCATGGGTTGGCTTTCAGTAAGGAAAAAAAAAGCAACATCACATAAACAGTATGGTTTTCCCATACTCATAAACAAACATATCCTCCATGGTTGATTACTTCACGATCCCATGGGCACACATAGCCAGCATGGGTTTCTTACAATACACAAGGAATAGCACCATTACTGGTTTAGTCACATTTACGGGGAGTACTTTTTGATACGCTATAATCTACTCAAGAAATATTTTACCTATGCTTTCCACGTGAATCACTAAATAAAGTTTACTCTAGATACCAGTACTGAAATTCATAACAATTCACTATTACATAAGGAAATAACATCATTCCGATATCTTTTCTAGATACATTAAGAATTCACAACCACATTACTAACTATGCAAATTTTATTATGAAGCTCAAGACTTTCATCTTTCCATAAAAAGACAAAAATACAAAAAGTACAATCACATGTTTTATAAACACTCTATTTAACTCAATACACTCTTTAGTAGCATTACTAAAATCTAAAATCTAGGCAAAGAGGAGGAAAAAGGGAGTTTGATAACCAATCTATTTCCTACAAAGACACAAGAACAACAAGACAAGCTAGAATTTCTCACTATAAGTCTATCATTTATTTGCACGGTTTTCATTTCACTGCTATTTTAGGAGGATGCCCCATAGCCTAACAAGACAGTTCCAATTATTATGGTTGCAACAGAATGTTCTAGTTTTCCAAACAATAGAGATCAAAATAGGTAATCTTATCGATAATGTAAGAGCTCTTGAGGACACTCACTACTTTAGTACAATACAACCGCATATCATAATTTGCAACCTATCATTGAAAATTTAAGGTATAGTAAGAAGATAAGTGAGGAGATATCAACTAAATAATACACATTTATGCATACACATCAAACAAGCTTTTCATTCGCACTTTCTAAACATAATAAGGCAATTACCTATATCCAAAGGCAAGTTCAATGGAGCATTGCTAAAATAGATCTTCAATCAAATTTGTTTAAAGAAACACATAAAACAACCTTTCTCTTGCAATAAGAAAATGCACATAAGAGAAAAATACACATATAACAAAGACATTTAATTTATAGAGAGAGAGAGAGAAGAGGAAGGATGATAATCATTTATTTTACTACAAAATAAGCATTCAATATTTACCATAGAAGTCCTTCAAGTGGACAACACTAAGCTAGATCATTATCTTAAACATGCACATTTCATACTTTTTGATTCAAGATAACACTAACCAACCCCAATGGATTAGTCAAAAGAGTACAACAGTCAATAAGGAAGGTACATACAAATCTCCTTCAGAATAAGAGAAATCGTAAACCAAGACCTCAATAAGAAGACAAAGCACATACAATCACTCCAAAACACCCACATCAAGAAGTTGAAAACAAGGTGTGAACACACACGTAAACCAGAGATCCTAGTGTTTACAACTCGGGCTCTGATACAAAATGTAATGCCTCACCAGAAAACACCAAAGGGATAAAGCTAAAACGCACGAATGGAGTGCAACAATTTTTTTTTTTCAAATACGACACAACATAAAGATACAATAAGATATCAAAGTACAGATTACATAGTGGAAGACATCAACTATCACCTAAAGAGTTTCCCAATGCGATTACTTAATTTCACATTTAACTTAACTTACACTAATTAATTGAATAAGTTGATTGTCTTAATAATGAGAAAATTCTTAAACAAGGATAATTTCTTTCAGCAAGAAAAATTATAGATCACAAGATAAAGTTCATCCATTAAGGTTTATTCATACCCTTTGTCCATACTTTTCATTAAAATTTTAGTCATGCATCTAATTTAATAACACACTTGAATTTCATCATAAACTAGCTAGATCTTTCCATGCATACTTAATTTCCTTAATAATTATAGAATACATTCTTCAAATCAACTACACTCTTTCATGAACCACATTACTGCATAAAAAGATGACTGAAAACATGCATTACAATTAATTTCATCTAATCCACTTACACATTCTATCAAAATGCCATCCATACATGCTAACACTAAAATATCAACTGCAAGACCCCTCTAATAATTAAATAAGTTAAGGGTACATAAGTTTCATATCATTTACATTCCTGCCATCAAGGCGAATCATACCAACAAACAACTGACCACATTGGTCAATAATTACATAAATGATCCCTACAAAGAAACAAATACAACTGAACATATTAGAAGCTAATACAAGGTCCATTGCTCGATAGTACTCTAAGTAGAGACCTGACCCACTATGGCCAACAACAAATCACCACTTGACACATGCATAAAGGACAAGACCAGTTAAAACACCATTACAAGGCAACAACCAAACTAGAAACTGAAGACATAAAAAGGTACCCCAAGTCAACCAAACGATAGGGTCCAAATAAACATATCAAGGCCTTGCCATTACTTTTTAACAAAAGCAAATACATACATTAAACTTGCATAAGCAATAACCAAAAAAGGACAATCTTCTTTCCTATTGGTTTAAACAATAAAAGTCGATCAAGTTTTCTAAATGATCTAAGTTTTCAAAATATATTAACAAAAGAATCACCATAATGAGGAGAATACAATACCACAATTGCAATAGTCCATTTCTCTATGTCTCAATATAGAGGAAAAATATAAACTAACCATTTATTTTACGATATAAAAATCTCATTAACTTACCAATTTTCCAAACAATACATTTAAATTTCCAATAATTCCAATAGCATATCGTATAATATATTCTTGAATAAAATATTATTTAAAAATTATCAATTTAATAAATATATTTCATTTCAACAATTTTCCAAATGAAATAATATTTTATCATTTTCCCACAAAGATACTTCCTCAATAAAACAGATACCAAAATTAAATATTAATTATTATATATTTGTTTATCCCCAAAATTATAAACAATTAATAATTCAATAATACACAATATTAATGAATTAAATATTAATTAATATTTATATATATATATATTAATATATAAATTATCATGATTAACATATATTTAAAATATATATTAATTAATAATTAATAATTAACATATAATAATCGAATATATTTATTAATATTTAATAAAACAGTTAAACATTTTAAAACCCACTTTAAATTTAATATGTTATAATATATTTTTATTATTATTATCATTATTATTATTTTTATTTTTTTTAAATTTTTTTTTTTTTTAATTATTATTATTTTTTAACACATGTAAATAATTTCCAAATTCATTAAAACCCCTTTGACAGAATTTACATAGAAATAAAATTCCCAGCTCAATAAAATTCATTCACAGAATTTTATTCCAATTACTTTTTCTTTAAACTAGATAAACCAATAAATTTAATTCACAATTAAATTTATTTGTAAAGAAATCAACTAATTTCACAGAGATTTATTTAAAGGGCTATCGGAAAAAATCAAAAAGAGTGAATAATTTTTTTCATAATAATTTCCCTAATTTTCTCAAAATTAAGTTACTCCCATTAACTAGAAAATTAACATCAGACAATAATTTTAAATTGAAACCTAAATTAACTAGAAAAGGGTTTTGGATTTAACAAATAATTTACACGCACACCATTTAGAGAAAAATTGAATTATTTTCTTAAAAACCAACAAATCAAAGAAGCCACCCAACCTGGTATAGCTTTCCTAGAAGAAATCTGTAGAAGAGTCCTAATCTTTTCAATAAGCTTCCAATAAATTTTTTCACCTAAATTCCTTACCTTTTTCCTGTGTATCTAAAATAAAGACCTATTCCCTATTTAAACTAAAATTCTAGGCTCAATAGCTTTTTCTCAAAAAGTCTAAATTTATAATAAAAGTAATTTTATTTTATTTTCTAATTTTATAACAAAAGATAAGATAACATGCAATAATTAAAAATCATTATTCTTTCTTTTCTTTTCTCATGCAAATTAATTAATTTTCTAAATAAAGAATTAAAACAATACTTTAATTCTAATTAATTCATTTATTCATTTTTTTTTTTTAAATTTATTCTTTAATTTATTTATTTTAAATTATAGGAGCAATAAATATAATTAATCTAATTTATTTTTCCACTAAAATTTAAATAAAAATATATTTAAAATATCATGCAGCTTGCAACTTAATTTAATTAATTAATTAATTATGTTTATGGAATTATCTCATAGTTGAATTGTTTATGCATTGAGATTACAAATTTAGTTAATTAAAAGAAATTTTTTTCTCCCTCATTTAATTTATAATTAACAAAGCTAATAGTTGTATTTCACAATATTAATGAGGGTAAAATATTTTTAATTAAATTAAATTCTCAAAATCAATCTTACACACTATATAAAATAAATATGAATAAAACTCCCATTTCTAATCAAAATTGATTTTCTTAAATAATTAAAATTAATCTATCTATTCCAAAAAGCAAAAGGGATTAAATTATTTCTATTTCGAATAAATTTAAATCTTTCATTTTTAAAATGCATAAACTGAATAAATTTGTTATTTAAAATTACCCATTAAATTAAACTCACTACAAACATAGATAGGGCGATCTTTTTAATTAATGATTAATCACATAAAAGAAACCTATTTATTTTAATTCCTCAATTACTAATGCGTAAATGAACCCATTAAATCAAAATAAATACTTAGGGTTAAATACTCTATTTACCACACGCCAAGCACACAAACCAAGTAAGCCAACCAATTACCCGACCCACAAACCCAAATGAAAAGAAAACTGACGGAACACAAGCGATGCTCATTTGAGCATGACTAGGGTAAACTGAAGGTTTTACGACCACCTAACTTAAATTCTAAGGATGAAAAAGTTATACTCAACCTTGCGAATCTAGGTGAAGATGAACCTTACACCTAGGTAGTATTGTACCTGCAATCTCCTACAACCAAGAGTCACACAAGCATATATATATATATATATATATATATATATATATATGATGAAGATGTTAGCTCAAGATTAATAATAAGAATCAAGAGGACAATTTAAACTTACATAAGAATCAATGCGAAAGCACATTAACAGATATGCACAATAATCATAATATCTGACTAAGCATTACCTCATGGTAATTCAACTATTCAAGATTGCCACATAAAAAGTCAAGGTCAAACCGGTTTTATAAAGTTATCTAGGGTAGGGGTACTACAGGAGGAGGGCCATGAAAAATGATGATCATTGGAGGAGGCCCGTGGAAAGCTCTGTGCAATACTATTTGAAATTGTTGGTGTTGTCTTTCTTCTTGTTAATTCCATTTTTTAAATATTTGTGGAATTAGCAAGAAGAACGACTACAATAACCAGAAGTAGTATTTCACACAGCTTACAGGGAGATGATCATCATCATCGTCATCGCTTACTAGAAAATCTATCACAAAAGAAGCAAAAGAAACTATTTCAGATGGATCCCTTTGTAGCAGTTATGAAAGAGTGCGGGAAAGATAATAAAAGAAAAGGGAAGTAACAAGGTTTTGTATTTTCCTGCAAGAACTCATGTTCCACCAGTGACTCTCAAGTCATTGTAAAAAGCACAAAGGCATCAGAGATATCTTCATCTAAGATTCAACAGACCAAATTTTTTTCCAAATCATAAAGTGGATTTCAGCTTATAAATATAATATCGTAAAAATATAATATCGTAAAAGAAAGACTTTTTTATGATTTTTTTTCCATGTATTATTGAATTTTGCTATGTTTGTGTTGCTTTATGGTAATAGTTGTATCTAATAAAAAAAATATTTAAGGCGAAGTTATCTTTTAGTGAAAACAGATGATTTTGATTCTGAAACACTAAGGAATAAGTAATATGTGTATCTAATATAAGAGTTGCCTGAAGGTGTAGTCTTTGTCAAACGTTGTTAGAATAGTTAGTTCTAACAGAAACTAGGAGTTTCTTGAAGGTGTAGTTTCTGTCAAATGTTGTTAGAATAGTTTGCTCTAATCGAAACCGCTCTAAGGAAATAAAAATGGTTGAAACATTTACTGTAAAAAAAATCCTATTTTTTTGAGAAATAAACTTCTAAGCAAAATGAATTAAGAAAATTGCATAAAATGCTCTCTGCATTTGAAATTTTTTATTGTAAGAGAAGATTAGACTCAAGAGAATTCAACACAAAGTCTACTAAATCTGGATCACTTCTTTTTAATCAGATAAATAACATATAATTAAGCATGAATTGATTTAGATTTATTCAAGGACTGCAGATTTTTAATGAATCCTAAAGAAGAGATTTTGTTGGGAATAAATCATCAGTGTAATATATATAATATTCTTTTCAAAAGATTTTCCAAACATCCTTAATAGAAATGTCCATAGAATTATGAAAAACTCCTTGATTTTCTTACTCAAATTATATTATACTAGAGAAATGAGTGCTAATTGGGTACTAATTGGGTAAGATTATTACCTTGCCTTCCTATTTGTAAAGAAATAATTTACTTGCTGAGGGCTGATATTTAGATGCATCGCTAAATATCCGGACAATAACATACCTCAAATTTTGATATCGTTTATACAGATATTGGAAGTACCGGTGTTCCATACAGAATGGTTGGTGTGTATGGGGTACACTCCAGGGATGTAATTTTTCTGTTAGGAACCCTTTTTGACGAAAAGAAACATTAAAACAAAAAAAAAAGGAAGAAATGAAGAAGAAATGAAGAAGAAATACAAATTGGGTGAATTAAATTTGATGTCTTGATAGTTGATCGGAATACATGCATGTTTACAACAAATCCGCCAAGCCGTCATGAAACCAAATAGCAAGTCTTGCTTATTAACTATGGTGTATGGAACTGGTAGAGTAGAATTTGATTTAATAAACAAAGTTACCCACCTGTATCTATTCATTGGAGTTGTTAACTTTTCTTCTTCTAAGTATATATACAAAATTCGGCAAGATTTGAATTGCCAGCAAAATGATCTAGAGCTCTGTTTTTGTTTCTCAAAGCAAGATAGTAAAATCCTTTTAACAGGTACTTTTTTGTATGCTTGTTTATTTGTTTGTAGCCCAAACCTGAGAAAGCAAAATAGATATTTTTGAACATTGGATATGTGTTCTCTTCAAATATAACCATAATGACTCTCTTTTTGCGGGTTTTTCAGTAATCCTTAGTTTATCAAGATACTTGCAATTTCTCTTTCAAGAGGCAATCGATGGCAAGGTATGGGATGTGATATAAGTTTAACTGCTTGTATTCTTTTTCAATATCAATCTTGGCTTTTACTATTAAAGGCTAAGTTTATTATTATTGAAAATCTAAGTCAGACTAATTTACATCCTGCCTCAATTAAAAGATATATGTATCCTATTTGGTATTCTTGAAATTCTAATGATCCATCAATTGTCTTGAAGATGATCATATCGGTTCTATTGTTTTCTTTTCTTTAAAAATGTGGTCAGTAAATATGAAATGTCTATTATTCATATTTAAAAGATATTTAGATATGAATATAAAATCCATAGATCTTTTACTTCCATTGCCCCCTGTCTATTCTATTAATAGTCCTTATTTCATAGAATTAGGAGATTTCTAATAAGAAAAGTTGTTGTTTTTTCCCAAGCACATATGAAAAATTAGTCCTTGTTTCATAGAATTAGCAGATTTCTAGTAAGAAAAGTTAAGTCTTTTTCCCAAGTACTACTTCAATAAATTCAACAAGTTATCTGACCACCACCTAATCGCTATCCCACTGCACTAAATTATTTGGTAGTCATAGGTTGTTTTTCCTAGTCATAGATTGTTAAAGGAGATATGTAGAAGCATTGATCGATAGGATTCTCCCCATTACTAACATGTGTAGCATTACCATTTTATATAGAGGTAGTCAGGATATAATATGTATATGTAGGATCATTAGGCAAAGTTGTAGGAATGGAAGGCTCAACTTGATTCCTAGGATTTAAATAACCAACCACTTCAACTTAATTTTTTTATTTCTATACATTGTCATTCACAATAAGAGAAATAATACAAAGCACATTTATACCTTGTTCATCATTTTGAATCAAACCCTTAAATCATCAATCAAGTATTTCCTCTCCTCCAAAGTGTTCTTTACTTAAAAATTGTGGGAGACTTCCTAATTGTTGGTAAATCATTCCAAATTGTTCAATAGTCACTTGAGTTGAAGAGTCACCTCCTTCGTGACAAATAGGAAGGCAAGGATTCTCAACAATGTTAATAAAAATCTTAGGGTCAATACTCTTAGTATTTAAACTTTGTAAGCCATAAGTCTATTAATTCTTCTCATCAAGATATTATATTTGGGAAAAAGATAAAAAAACCCATACACAAAAAGGGAAAAGGTAATGAAATATATTTTTACTCACTGTGCCCCTTATAGATCTGATAATGCAAAATATTATAATAAAAGAATTGATTAAACAATGCAATTTACCATGAGGAGAAAATCAAGATCCCTTAGTTAAAATTGTTGCAGACTTCCCAATTGTTGGTAAATCATTCCCAATAGTCACTTGAGTTGAAGAGTCACCTCCATCGTGAGAAATATGAAGCCAAAGATTCTCAACAATGTTAAGCAAAATCTTGTGTAGGTAAAGAGGATTCAAGCCAAGGATTCTCAACAATGTTAAGAAAAATCTTGTGTAGGTAAAGAGGATTCATCCAAGCTCCCATGGAATAGGATAGTCAACTAAGGCCCAATACTCTTAGTATTCAAACTTTGTAACCCATAAGTCTATTGATTCTTCTCATCAAGATATCGTATTTGGGACAAAGATAAAAAAAACCCATACACAAAAGGGAAAAAGGTAAGGAAATATATTTAACTCACAATTCCCCTTACACAATTGATAATGCAAAAATTTATAGTAAAAGAACTGATTAAATAGTGCAATTTACCATGAGGAGAAAATCAAGAACCTAGAGATGGTGATGGAATAGATAAATGGAAACTTAAGAGCGGTTAACAGGGCAGCCATGAAAAATAACATGGAGGGACTTCAGTGACAAAATTAAAAATCTCAATCCCAGAATATCAACTTGCACCCACAACAAGGACAAAGGTAAGTTGGTTAATGCTAACATTATTGAGGAATTATCCAAGCTTAATATGAATGCTATAGATAAAAATGCTAAGTTTGTCTAAATGTTGAACAATATCATGTATTTTTTGGGTTGTTGGACCCTATTTAATTTTTTTGTTTTTCTACTGGTCCATTGTAGCTTAGCATCTAGTTCTTCCTTTTGATTGGTTTTCTTTTATTGTGTTTTGGGTATGAAACCTATTTTACTCTAATAAAAAACAATACATTTTGCCAATAAAATAATCCAATAAACCACTTAGTTAAGAAAAATGAATTATAGAAATGATAGGTTTGAACTATTAACGCTTCTAAATCTAAAAAAGATATGCAATAAAACTCAAATTTGAGCATACAAATAAAAAATTATGCATTGCACAAATCAAGTTCACCAAAACTTAGTGGTGATGACATAGGGTTTACTAGTCTAATCATGCAAACTAAGAATCAAACCCAGTCACACCAACATACATTGGGGAAATAACCAATAGGCCCAATATGGTTGCTTGTTTGCATTTTTTTGTGTGTAGGTGTAATTGGATAAGATATAATGGTTAAATGAAAGAATTAGGACTAATGATGAAAAATTGAGAGTAATAAGTATAAGCAAAAAACTACTATTTAGATATGCACACTTTGAGTATAAATATGGAAATGTGAGTCAAATAGGAACCTATATCTACAATCTAAGCTCAAAACTGCTAGAATATGGAGCTAAGCATACTAGTTTTGAAGGTCTCCAATGAAAATACTAATGTAATGCCCCGCCAGGAAACCCCGAAGGGATAAGCCAAAATAACACAAGAATGGAGTGCAAAATTTTTTTTTTAAAAGTTACAACACATAAGATGCAACATGATAACAAAGATTCAGATTACATAGCGGAAGACTTCCATTAACTCCTAAAGAGTTTCCCAATGAGATTACTTAATTCACAATTCATTTAACTCACACCATTAATCCATTACGCTGAAAATCTTAATAATGAGATAATTCATAATCAGGATAATTTATTTCAAAGATGGAAATATAAATCACAAGCAAGGATTCATCATTAAGATCCATTCATGATTCTCATTCAAGCCTTTCATTTGAAATTACAACCCATACATCTAACATTCTAATGCACTAGGATTTCATCATAACAAAAGAGATCTTTCCAAGCATATTTAATTTCTTAACAACAACTGAGTATAATTCATTACTCTAAGTTACATTCATTCATATACCAACTTATTGCATTATAATGACGATTTCACACATGCATTACGATAAATCGCATCTCAACCAATTATGCATTCGATCAACAAGGCATTCAAGATAGAACTGAATATAAGCATTTAGAGTTAATTCCATTATCCACTTAACCATTCCAACATAAACTAAACATACATGATAAAGCTGAATAAAGGAACATAAGAGAATACACCACATAACACCATAATGATCTCGGAGTTCACCCCTAATGGGCTACATCTCCGGGTCTGCTCAACTGCAAGACCCCCTCGGATAAATAATAAAGTTAAGAGTACAAAAGGTTACACCATACAATCCAACCATCAAGGCGATACATAAATAATATACAGATGACCACATCGGTCCATAAATACATAAACGATCCTTAAGAAGAACAGGATCCAGCTGAACATAATCAAGCTAATAACATAGGAGTCCATGAGAGCATCCATAAAACTGAACCATCACCACCCAAGGGTCTAACATGAAACCGACACTCACAAGGGCAGAGACAAAAAGGACGACTCTCAAAGGTACTCAAACAGGACAAAACGAAACACACTAGCGAACGTAGGGACAAGTGTCACCACACAACCTGGTATGGATACCATGGCAAGTCTTCATAGGTCCCGGCCCATACACTGGTAACCCTGGCAACCTAATCCGAACTTCCGGCCCATCCAAGCCTCATGTGGGCCCACACATCCTCTCGTGATGACAAGGAAGGTAGTTTGCCATTTCAGGCCTTCTCACAGCATGCCGAATCTATGATAGCATTTGTCCCATGTGTGAGGCACATTATCTTATTTAGAGATTATTTTCTAATCTACTTAGGTTATCACTTATTAGACTCACTTTCGACGGGTTACCCAGCAGCCACTTTGGGCGCGGCCCCCAGTCGAAAGCCACTTTCCCATACGACACTAGACTGACTCAAACGAACTCAAACCACGGAATACACATGGTAAGACGAACGGAGTTCAAGAAGATACAATCATCAGGTCAAACACGACTCAAGGTTAATCACTTACTGACGGTGCTCTAACTAGAGACCTGACAACTAAGGTTAACCACGAATCATTATTCGACTCACTCAAAGAGGATATAACCAACTAAGACAACATCACAATACCATAGTCAACTCAAAATTCGAGGATTGAAACAGGAACACCAAATCATCCATACGACAGGGTCCTACTTACAAAGCAAAACATGCCATTTCATAAATTAAAGCGAATACAGTAATTAAACTCGCAATGCAATAATCAGAAAGGACAATGAATTCTCAAATTGATTTAATCATTAAAATCGATCAAGTTCTACAAGTTCCAAATCATATTACCGTTATCTACCTCAACTGGGGATAAGTTGTTCTTGGTTTCCTAACTCCTAAGGTTCAAGCATTGAACAGGCAATTTAAGCCGTAATGAGTTTTTAACCAATTCGTATTAATAAAATTCAGACAACCATTAATCAACTGAATAAGACATTTAATCTCCAACAAAAACATCATTAACACACTGGTCTAAAACCAACTTCTACAGTTTCGTAATTTCAATTCCAGTTACGTAATACGGATTACGGAAATAAAATGTAGAAAAAGAATCTAAATGGAGATAATCATTTCAAAAGCATATCGTTTCAATTCAAATGCCCAACGATAAATATATCACTTACTTTCCAATTACTCAACTGATATGTTCTTATATAGCATTTAACATCATCACTAGTAATTCCATCGTATTAAAACGATTTTCCCAATAACAGATTGTTCTCTATTATGTTTTCAAGCAATAATACCTTAATCGAACTTACAATTCTGATTATACTTAGCATTGAAATAACTTTCCTTGAAATAATAATAAATATTTAATGCATTTTACAAATTTCACTATAAATATCGATTACTTAATAAATATCCATGAATTTCCATATTTTCATCATTAAAACTTAACTGAAAATTTCCATTTAATAATATGCAAATAATATATATATATTTTTTTTAATATAAAAAAAAAATACATAAAAAAAAAAACTTTTGAAAGAAAAACAAAACTTTTAAATGACCCAAATATGAATCGGCCGCATGGGGAATCGGGTCGTGCCCTAGCCCCAGCGGCTCCCGCGCAGGGACGCGCCGCTCCCTGCGGCCGCCGCGGGGGTCGCAGTGAGCTGCGGCCCGGCTGGTTGCTGCGTGAGTGCGGGAAGGAGGAAACAAGGGCGCGCGCGGGGGAAGAAGGGGGGACGCGCGGGGGAAGGGGAGGGGAGCAGGTGGAGCTCCGCTCCCCGCTCTCCCAAACCCCAATCCACAGCAAAACCCAAAACGCACGCCCAGCGCCTAAACATAATACGTTAAGATTTTTAAATGGAACACACAGTCCGATTTAAAAGGATGAAAATGCCCAGTTCGAAATGCAACATAAACATTTTGCTAATAAAAAAACACAGTCCAAACTTCATCAAACGTCCATCATAAAATCGGTAAAGATTATACATTTCGATTTGCTGTGAGTTCAGTTTAACGAACAAGGTTAGATGTCAAATTTTCTTGGTGGTTTTCTCCACCATAACAGCACCCAAGGGTTTCAAAACACTCAAAAACAAAGAGGATTAACTAGCATCTCAAAACCAAAACTCAATACCAAATTTTCCAGCCAAATTCATATGAACAATCAAATTGATTTTCAATAACCAATTCAGAATCCTATCTCAATTCGCAATCCTGGTATGGCTGAGGGAGAGCCCACCTGTGAGATTCCCCAAAATCTTCTCCAAAATTGTCCCTCCTTCCAATTTCCCCAAATTTGGGTAATATGGAGGAGTTGACCCCCAAGAATTCCATTTTTTTTTGAATAAAAACTCTTATTTACAATTAATCCTCTAAATTTAATCCTCTATTAACTATCAACAAAATAACTTGCTTAATCAATTAAAAATCGATTTCTTTCACAATCAATTCAATTTAACCTTTCAAATACCAGAATCCAACAGAAAGCAATTAATTCTATGGCGATAAAAATCTAAAACGTTCTTTTCAACAGCATATATATATAATGCATTTAATAATCGAAATCAGCCATTAAATTCAAATTTACTTCCAATCTAAAACGAGCAATTCATTAACAACGAAAAACGCATAACGAATACTCAATCAATTTAATCCATTAATCCTCAATGCATTAACGCATATTAATCAAGATAATTACTAAAGACTAATAACCAAATTAATCAATCACACCATGCACGTAAATCGAGAAGGTCAACCAAACAGACGACTCGCAAACCCAAACAATAGGGATTACCGACGACGACTGGCGATGCTCACTTGAGCACGACTAAGGCCGACTAAGGTCTTACGACCACCTAATCCAACTCTAAGGATAAAAAGGTATGCTCAAACCTGCAAAACCAGGTGATGATGAACCTCGCACTCATGCGACTTCGTACCTGAAATCTCCTGCAACCAACGATCATACATGCATACATATATAAAATTTACTGAAAGCATTAGCTCGATGTAATACCACGAAATAGGAACACCGAATACTTGCACATAACTAGTGAGAAAATCACATCAATAGCTATGCGTTAAATCAACATCTGACTACCACATAATAATACGATAAACTAATCAAGATTAACCAAGGTTAGAAATAGACTAGGGTAGGGGTACTACAACTAATAATAGATTTAGGATCAAGATGTTGCTCAAAATATTCTCTTCATGTTTCATGGGAAAGGTGTCAAATATTGTTCAACAATAGTCACCATCTAGAGCTTCCTATTTCATAAAAATTTGGCTCTATTTCTCTCATTTTGCACTTTCTAGTTCTATATTCCTTCTTTAATAAAATTGTAACTTACACACACAACAGAAAAAATGTTGCTTGGTTGATAATAGTTTGCCTAGGTCAAACACTAGGTCTGAAATTAACACTATAATTATGATTGAAATAGAAAATAGATCCTTCCCTTGCAAGGTGTGGAGGTTCAATTGTGAAACAAAATTTTAAATTGAAATTTTATATCTTCTTTTATGAATCTCATTTTCCTTGAAGTCTTCATTAAAAGGTTGATGTTTCTATGTAGGAATCATCCATTTTTCATATATTTTTTATTATGGATGCCATATTAAATGCTTGAAAATTTGAATAGTCAACCTCTCCTTCACTACCTTAATGTTATTTGATTTCTTTCTCAATAGGAATTATCTTGGAAACTTGTGGAGAGATGTTTTAAATGAGTGGATCTAATTATATTTTATAGCTATCCACATGAAATGTGCTGAAAATTATGAAGAAGGTCAACATTGAGTTTAATTTCCCTCTTAGCTTTTTTGACCATTGAAGGACTCAAATTTGGGGCCATTTATCCTAGACTATGGCACCTAGTGCCCTTTCTCATTCCCTACTTGACAAAGGCGAGGAAGTCGAAAAAAAAAGCAGAGATAATAGATTTGATACTAGTTTGAGAAAAATTGGGCATAATCAAGGCATAAAAGATAGAAACATTGAAGGAAAATTTAAATGAGCATTAAACTATACAGGATACAATTTATGACACTATATGAGCATGTTATTCCTTACTATGGAATTAAAAAATGGGCATCTTGGTTTCTCCCAATAAGATCAATGCCATGGTTATCCTCAACCCAAAAGGCATATTTCGAATATCAAACTTGAAAAGTTCAGTAGCATTAATGAATGTAGAAAAAAAAGAATCTAGCACATGTTATTAAGTATGACATAGATATTAAACCTATAAGTCTAGTTGAGGGAATACCTATTTAAAAGATGTAATTATTCGAAAATAATTAAAAATATAAGAATAATATGGAAGAAACTAGTCATTCTTTTCTAGTCATTCATGTTGATATATCTAGGATTTGCATCTAATATGTTTTCTCACGTTGAGTTAATATTATAAGTAGGTTTAACTTCTTTGAATGTTTATTTCATTTATTTCTAAAACTTAACTTGCCATTCATACGTGAAAATTAAAGAAAAAATTTATACATTACTTAGCCTATTGTATTAAGCTTTCATGCTAAACCGTTCTTATAAATTTAATATACTTTCAAATTTTAATAGTGAAATAGAGGCATGGAATGAATACTATCTTCTTATCCACCAATATTTCATATTCAACGTCCTTTCTAATTTTAAGTTTTAATTTTCATTTCATTCAATCCATGTAAAATTGGATATATTATATATTCCTTTTTTATTTCTATTTTGTATGATTTTGATCATACTATATAGATTATGAGCTTGGATGTGTTTAATTGACATCTATTATAAGTTCAACAAAAATCAAAGAGCTATAAGAATTTCTAGTAGCTAGAGATGTGTAGTAGTAATGCTAAAGCATCCTCTTTCTTGGTAAAATTTTGTGCTCTTTTTTCACTCTTATTATTTTGTTAAGTTTAACTAGATATTAAGTTCAAGTGTGGAATATGATTGGAGATGATTGTTTGATACCTCATTTTGACAATGGCCATATTGGTTAGAAAAATCAGAAATGCTTCATTTAAGACTTTGTATAAATTCAACTTGGAAGAGGGTATTTGACAACTATTGAGAATTTTATGTCATTCTGATGAAGTTATTTTTTTCATCTATTCTCAGGGCATCATTTTTTGGAAGCTTCTATAATTTTTCAATTGATACTAACTTTGTGTATTTGAAGTCTTTTATACCAAGGTTTTCATTAAAAAAAAATTCATAATTTTATGTTTTGGTAAAACTATTGAATTTTGATAACAAATCTTTTTTCAGATTAAGTTTTTTTATTTTATGATTATTTCTATCTCAATTTTATAATGGTATTCAAGAGTGCAAAATAATTGAAACTTGAAAGTTTGATTTGATGAAAATAATTAATAATTTTCATACTTTTAGTGAATAAGATATTGAGTGCAATTTTACTTATAATCTTTTTCTAGAGACTCTATAATTAAAAACACTTTAAAATCTCTTTGCAAATTATTTATTTGTTCACCCTCTAGTTTCTTAACTCCTTGTTTCATAATGCTTCCTTCCCAAATACATGGCGAGTGAATTCACTTTCTTTCCCGAATTGATTGGTATTTAAATTGTTTAGACCTCACGATTATCTTGCTAATAACCACAAAATCTAAATTAAGTTATAAAATTTAGTTTATACAATATGATTAATTATAATCCATATGAAAATTAATTTCATAGAAGGGTAGTTGAGCACCATTAATGTTTTTAGTGGGATTTTTTAAGTATTTATAAAAAAATAATAATAATTTTTAGATATTTTTATTTTTGAGGATTTGATCTTTCAATATGAATATGGATATAGAATTTTTTAAAGGTTCTCATCCAAAATCTCAATCTAAGTCAATGTTTTTTCAGGAAAATGGTATCTCAAACTTACAATAATTAAAGGTTTCTATTGATAAATGAGAATGGTGGTTGAATGCATCATGGGAGAGGGAAGGGGGGGTTGGGGGCAGAGGAGGGGGGAAGGTGGTGGGGGGATACCCCCCTTGCAAGGTTAGGGGGATTTTCCTCCAATGGGGTTTGGGGAAACACCTTTCAAAGTCACATTTTATTTATAATCCATTGTAAACCTTGACCATTTGTTATTAGACCATAGACCTAACAATAGATATATTGTGTGTTTTGATTTCCTTATATGACATCCCTATTTTATGAGGGCATTCTATTATGGATATGTATTGTGATGTATATTGAGAGTCTAATACCTATTGAGTTTTCCCTAGGTTTTCATTAGTTATACTTTTGTGAGAAGGTTGTTATAAAAGTATATAGTAGTCTATTATTGTTTTCCAAATAATATATTGGATAGCTTTTAGAGTGGGGTTTTTCTCTTCGAACAATTTTCCCCATGTAAATCACTATGTTGTGGTATGCATGTTGTTTTTGTGTATTTCGATAATTGTTGTAAAGATCTCAAAAGTTTTATACAACCCTCGTATCAAGGTTAGTGTAGGAAGTTGTTCCAATACCTTAACTTTATAACAAGTAATATCAGAGCCCAATCAGCTTTGTTTTTAGTTGTGTGTTGGCGGGATTTTTTGAACTAATATAGATTTAAATGGGAGATTGTACACAAGATACTTTGTGATATGGTTGTAGACATTTTTATAATGGAAATTTTTTCACAGAGCATATAGGTGGAGAAATTTTATAGAAATAATTTTTAGATGTGGAAGCTAAAGATGGAGGATTTATTAATGTATAGTAAATTATGGATTGCTCTTGATGATAATTTCTCAAAATATATAGATCCTACATCAACTACTGAATATAATAATATGGAGTATAAATCCAAGGATTTAATAATATTTTGTTTGGGTGGCTATTTTAACCAATGCCCATGAATAGTCCTCTACAAAGAAGCTATGGAAGATACTTGGTTTGATGTATCAAGCCAAATATTTAGTAAAAATATTTTCTTGAGGAAGAAATTGTATTCCTTGAGAAAGAAAGAGGGTGGATGAATTTTAGACCACATCAACTATAAGAATTTAATATTTTTGTGGTTCAATTTTCATCTATTGGTGTCAAGATGTATGAGAAGGAGATATGCTAGATCTCTTTTTTATGAGTGTCATTCTAGTACATCTATTATTTTGAAGACTGAAGATGTGGAGGGTTCATTTGTTTTTGAACTGATGACAAGGAAGGTATGTATTAGTACCAAGGAGGACCTCAATGTTTATGAAAAAACCAAGGAAAATGGCAAGAATTGTGAAGTATGATAAATCCAAGTCAAAGGAGAGATCAAAAGATCGTAGAAAGTCCAAAGTTATTTTCTAGAGTTATTGGTAAATCTAGAAATCACCTAAGGAGTGCAAAGAAGAAAAGAATAAGACAAATAAGATATTTAATTTTGATTATAAGTTTGAGAAAGAAGATGGTGATGCATCTATTACAACTTTGGACACTCATGCGAGTAATGTTGCATTCTTAATTAACTCAAGTGCACCTATTCATATGACCTTTAATAGAATTTTTTTATTTCTAATATGAATAATTTAATGTTGGTAAGGTGTAGTTTGGTGATTATTCTCATTTAGATATTGTTGGATATGGTAAAGCTGAAATTAGGTTTCTTGATCATAGAATAGAAAGGATTAATGGTGTGTTGCATATCCTTCCAACGACTAGAATTCAATGTCTTATCTATGAGTAAAATAATAGATACAAATGTGTATGTAGTATTTTCTAATGTAGGATGCAAAATGGTGAGAGGTTATGCATTGATTTGTAGAGGTGTCATATTTGACACATTGTATCAAATAGATGCATACTTTATTAAGTGTAGCAGTACTTGTAATGCTCCTCCCTTATTCAGACTCTATTTAACCTAGCTTGACTTTGGTTGAATTCTTCTATGGATTATATGACTGGATGATACTCTCTAATGTAATGTTTGTTACCATGATTCTAGGATATGATGTTGGTTATGCATTTTATCTCGATGGGTGTTTAGATGCTAGATAATATGATTAAGTACTGACCTTGGATTGACATATCGACTTTATGTGTGTATGTTGTGTTCATTTTCTTGTATGGGTTCAACACTATATGGGGTACGAGGGTATGATCTTCTGTCACCCACTTCAGAGAGACACAAAATTTCATGACTCTCCTCCACTGGTGTGCCTATATATGTTGCAGTAATGTATGTGTGCTTACTCAATGATGTAGGTGCAGGTATCGAGCATTGAATCCACCAGAATCTTTAGGTTTGAATGTTCTCTTCATGGCAAAGTGGAAATTGGAGTTATCAATCTGACCCTTGTCGTACTATAATTCTTATGGGAATGATATCCCTATCAGATGCTCTTGTTCATTGTTGCCAGTAATGTTAGTGTTGGCCCTGTTTGTATATCATATCATTAGTCTTAGTCCCTTACCCTTGTGTTTAGTTTAATGTTTCATTATCAAGGCAATATTAATATTAATATTTTAAAGGTGATTAAATAATAAGAACTAATTAATTAATAAAATTGAAAATTATTACATCAATATATTAATTTAGTTTGTGGAACTAGAAGGTTTAAATTATTTAAGTATTTCAAAAATGATCATTTTAAGGGAGTTAAATATTTATTTGGTATTTTATTTGTGCTCATAAAATACTGTATTGAAAAGTTATTTCTATTTAATTATGTTTAAATTATATTTGCACGAGGGAGAGTTACAAAAGTAATTAATGAGAAAAAATAATTAAAAGTTTTGGCATGCATTGGAGAGTTACATTTTGGGGAAATTATTACAATGATTTTTGAAGAAAATAGGGGAGGCTCTTGCCATGAATTTTCCTGTGTGTGCATGAATATTCTGAAAATGGGGTTTTAAAAATAATTGGGAAACTTTGGTTGGAAAGGAGGAAATTGGGGAAAAATTCATAAGAGGATATAGGGAAAAGAGTTGGAATTTTTCTTTCTTGGAGCTTCTGGGATCTTGTTCTGTTTATTTGGGAAAGCTATGGATTTCATTTTGGGAATTTTGTTTCATCTTTGTGTTATTTCAAGAATAGAATTTGGAGGTAGGAAATTTAACACTTTTTCCCTTGAGCATTTCTTTCAAATCTTTTGAAAGGAATTTGGAATTTTTATTTTTCATTGGGGCTTTATGGATTTCCAAATGATAACTATGGTTTATTTTGATTTTTGGGAAAGATTCAATTTATGATCTTGTTTTATAATTGTTGCATGATCTTCATTTAAAATAAAATTTCTTAAAAAAATAGGGGGTTAGAAAAAAATTAATAGTGAATTTGTGCTTTTGAAATCATGAATCCAAAAAGCTTATATTACTCTTACCTGAAGAAACATTTGTGAATCTTTGTATATGTATATATGTATATATGTATATATGTATGTATATATGTATATATATATATATGTATAGATGTATACACACACACACACATATATATATACACACACATATATATGTATATATGTATATATATACACACACATATATATATGTATATATGTATATATACATATACATATATATATGTATATATGTATATATACATATACATATATATATATACATATACAAATATATATATATATATATGTGTACATATACATATACATATACGTCTATTTGTATATGTATAAATATATATGTATATATACACATATACATATATACATACATATGTACATAGGTATATACATACATATATATGTATTGATATAGATATATACATATATGTATATATATCTATATATGTATATATGTATATATATATGTATATATGTACATATATATGTATATACATACATATATACATATACATATACATATATACATATATATGTATATGTGTATATACATATACATAGGCTATCCAAATGTCTACGGCTATACTGGTGTGATGATGTTTTTGGAAGTGTCCGGGGTTATGATATATTTCAATGTCTTTTCAATTGAAATCACAAGTGGATCATTGAAAGAGTTGTTTGCAAAAAGGAAGAGTTACCTGCATAAGAGAACATCTAGTTGGTATCAGAGAAGATGCATTTGGTATCAATGTCAGCTTCAACACTTGATATCAACTAATTAAGATTAGATTAACTTCTAGATATCAAAGGGGAGATAATGCAGTCTGACCTGCATGTGAGTAGTATTCACTGACACATCCTTCTGCAATTGAGTGCTTTAACAAATATTATCAGATTTGCATACTCAATTGGTGTCAGTTGATGGTTGATTCCTCCATCTCAAGTGTTGTGGCTTGAGAAGATGTAACAATTTGTAACAATTTTTATGAAAGGAGGAGATACATCCAGTAAAGAAAAAGGGGAGAAATATTTTTTTCAGTGATCAGTAGATTCAAGGAGGAGTGAAAACTCTGATAGTGCCCTTTGCCATTGTTGTCAAAAAGGGAGATATATTTTATAGTATACCGCATACTACATGTGTAAGAATCCATGGATTATCCAAAGTGGGAGAAAGATTATGTAGTATGTCGGATACTACATGAGTTGACATCCATGCCAAAGGAGGAGATTGTTGGTATTGAGTTGTCATTGATGTCAACTAGTATAGGATGACTACCGATATAAGAGATGTATGCGCAACACTATCATGGATGAGTACAAGATGAGATATCATTGGTACGACCTTGTTTTGAAGAACACTGGTAAGGTAAGGGAGAGAATGTCATTCAGATGAATGACCACTAGAGTCACCAATACACAAGTTAGTGTTTGACTTATGTGGATGAAATGGACAGGTTACGAGTACAGTCTGTCACTAGTAAGGAAAGGATGTCAACCGATAAGTGTTATGTTGACAGTGAGTAGTTTCCAACTGGCAAGCTCATGACCAGTGTACAAGTAGGATGAGAAAGGTGCTTGAGCTATTGCTTGTGATGAAGAGACGAAATGCTACCTAATTCACATCAACATAGGAGGAGAAGGATGTACAAGTCACTGGTATGCTGTGTGGATATAGAATAGTAGGACTCCCACCAGATAGAGATGCAGTCACCATGTGAAGAGATGACTGGCATTAAATGTGCCCACACTGGATCACATGTGCCTATTTGAAGATATGCTACACAAACAAGGAAGCCACATGAGTGCATTGCAGGATGCAAATGACAAGGAATCACTACCACTAGTAAGTGGAGCTTATCTCCTATTATGCATAGTGTGCATCATAGTTCTATGAGATAAGGAAGAAGAGGTAAAGGTAGATGTTTGATGGATCACACCAGATCTACCGGTGAACCATTGGGATGCCTCAAGTGTATGACATCAGGGATATGCACTAAATCGACAAAGTAGGCATGTTGAGTTTCCTATATAGATTAAGTGTGATGAGATTGTCACTTTCACAAACTAGTTTAGATATGGTCTGAGATGATCAGGAAGATGGTAAGGGTGAGCAGATGCAGATAGAGGAAAATGGCCATATTAAAGATGGAGTTTGTTAAAGGTTGATGACATGGTGTCATCAAGAGAGTTTACAAGTATGTTAGTCCACCGGTAATATTGACAAGGTGGAGATGTAGAAGACTTCCCACCTGATGAAGATGTGCATAAGGTAGGTTAGCATGAGTGTTGACTAGTTGAGTGTTCCACTAAAAGAGAAGCAGAGTGCAAGGTTGATGACAAGCTAGTTTGAGGGTTTAATCGAGAGGGTTAGTAAGTCAGTAGATGAACCCGATAATGGAGTTGGTTGATGATCCCATCTATAGTGACATAGTTGCCATGTGGAGATGAACTGGGATTCATGCACAAGTTGGTGTGTTGAGTCAGAGAAGTGTCAGATGGCGAGGTAGATGGTGACAGGTAGATATTTATGTCAACTACAAGATTCATGGGATGAAAGAATAGGTTTATTGCTCGAGGTTTAGAGGATAATAGAGAACCAACTTAGACTAATTGAGGACATTGAGGTAGGTGAAGGAAACCACAAGAGCAATCTTGGTGATCGACCAAGAAATCAACTGAGAGGTCAAAAGAAGGTTGCCAAAGATAGAAGGTGAGATCAAGAAGGCATAACAATGGTGGGATTGATTGATGTGTTATAGTTCATCAATCCAGGTAATCAGATCAGATGAGATCTGATTGGATTTGGTTTATCTCAAGGTTGATGAGAAAACCCTAACTGCCTAAAATTTGAATTGGCTTTTCGTGGGAAAACCAGGATATAAATATACAAGCCAAAATCATTGAGTGAGCTACTAAAGGAGAGAGTATTTATCACTGGATGAGGGAGTGTTGCTACATGTAAAGTGAAATTAGTCAAGTTCTCATCAATAAGAAGAAGAAGAGACTGAGTGTGAGGAAGAACAAGGTTAAAGTGTTCAATCAATAACAAAAGTGTATAACCGACAGTGACCGTACCGACAAAGAAGAAGTGAAGAAAACTATAGAGAAGGCATACATAGAACTGACAGAGTATAGTATCGGTGGAGAGTAATAGAGTAGTAGAGAGAAGAGGAAACTAGAAGAGAGAACTAGCAAAGAGAGAACTAGGAGTGAACTGGACATAAGATCTAGCAAAGAGATTTGAAGAAGAGTTACAAAATCCATTTGTAACAAGAAGATAACTTTAGTATCAAAGTACTATTTTGTATTCACTGAATTGTAGCTTGGTGCAAGAATTGTAGCTCCTTGGGTTGGTGTCCTAAATTAGGGGTTGGTGGTCCTTGGGTTGGTGCCCTAAAATCAAGGGTTGGTGCTCCTTGGGTTGATGCCCTAAACATTTTAATTAGAGATCGATTGTGAGGTTGGATTGTAGCAGTACTCTCCAACAACATTTCTCATCGAGGTTTTTCCCATCTTGGGTTTTCCTCATATATGCTAGTTTATGTGATGTCCCTCTTATGTGAATGCATTTGTGTTTAGTCTTCTCACTATCTGATAAGTTTGCATTGTGTTAGATCATATAACCGATATACACACATAAGTTAGTTGAAGGGAAAAAGTTTGAGAACCACTAATTCACCCCCCTCTTAGTGGTGCATTGTGTCTAACAAATCAATCATGTGGTTAAGATTGGTTTAGGATTATATATATGCTTTCATATGAACTTGGGTAATCTTTATTTAATTACTTGTTTAGCAAACATAATGATAGAAAAATTGAATGAATGACTTACGATATCTTGAATGTTTTGTATAATAAAATGTCATATTCATTGTGCAAATTATTAGGAACAAAATGAGTTATAATGGTTTAAAGTTTGAGTTATTGAAATTAATATTTTTGATTAAGTGAAAACAAGGTTTTAAAGGGAACCAAAACCCTTTACAACAAGTTATAAAATAGATAAAACATTTAAAGTGCATCTAGATAGAGGAAAACACAAAAAGGAGATAGCTAGCAAAGAAAAAAAGTGAACAAAAACACCGAAAGAAACAAAAGGATAGCATGAAAACACCTAAGGGACAACCAGAAACAATAGACCTAAGAAATTTTTTTATAAGCTTCACAACTTCTTACTCCAGTTGGACCATTGAGGCAAGAACACTCTTCAGATCCTCTAGCTCCTTGGTTTGCTGGACCATCTTCCTCGTGCTTTCCCATGTTATTTTACCATGACCAGTACCCCCCCCTCAAGGGTCGAAACCTTATCGTTAGTTATATCAATTGTGTTCTTATCCTAGTGGATCTATTCCAGTTTGCTAATCATCACACTAAAGCTATCAATGGAGGCTTCTCAATTTTTTTGGGCTTTGTTATCTAATTTTCTTTAGGGTATTCTCATGACTGAGAACTCACTTCTCCAAATCATTGAACCTAGCCTCCACAACCTTAAATTGAGAGCCATACACTCCAGTGATAACCTCCACATTGTTGATGGCTTTTGTCAATTCATTCAGGTAGTGAGGCAAGATACTGAGATTACCTGTCCCAACCACTTCTAAAGTATCCACTTTCCTAGAAGATTCCTCCTTCTTGTTCTTCAAACTATCCATCTCCGAATAGACCCATTCAATAACCTTGTAAAACTTCATCATCCCACTCTTCATGATATGTAGCATGGTGATAGGAGAATTTTTTCTATCTTTGTTGAACTCTGGAAAGACAAGAGTATTGTCCAGGGTCTCCACATTAGAAACAATAGCTTTATCATTGGGAGGTAGAGTATCACCTTCCATCACCGTCTTCCCTTCTTCTTCAAAATCACCAGTCCATTTATTAGGGTCCAGAGGAGTAGAATGGACATTTAAGATACCTTTCCCCTTCTCTTGGCTGATATCAGTAATGATAGGACTCCAGTTATTTTTCTTCTTAGGCAGTGGGGTAACATAATCACTTTCAGTCTCCATCCCCTCATCATCCTCATCATCTTCTTCAAACCAACTATCTTTTTAACAGTCCCAAAAGCCATATGTTTATCCTTCCCCTTACCAAAACTTTTAGTAGAGGTAACCCTATAACAATCATCTTCCAACTCAATATCATTTGAGTTCTCAAACTCATATTTTGAGTTTGAAAGCTTAGTGATAGAATGTTGCACGGATGAGGCCTCGACATGGTTGTATAAAAGAAACATTAACCCTTCATGCATAGGAGGGTTGGTATATGTATTTGCCCTAAAATCCTTTATGCAATTATTTAGGGAGCTAAATAGGTAGAAGGGTATTGACAAAAAATCTTTATGGTAAAAATGATTCAGGAGGACAAAGTGATAACCATAGACACGAGAGTATCTACCACCTAGAGTAACATATTGAATAATGGAAAACAAAACCCATCTCCATACCTTCTTAATCACCTTTGGTGAGTAGTAGGTCTTTCTGGATTTCACCATCTTGGTATTCTTAGACTCTTCCATGATCATCCCTTCATAATTTTCAACCTTTCTTTCATGTATCATAATTTTTCCTTCCTTCCATTTCTTCTTGAAAATTTTGCTAATAGTAGGGTTTTTCCCAATAATTTGCTCCTACCCTGTCATCTTAGCCATGTCCAATATATCCCATGCCTTCGGCTTATCTTTCCCTTAATCACAAGAGAGTGGCTCAATTCTTTTCCTGTTACCTCCCATGGCATCAATTGCCAAATTTATCCCTTCCTCCACAATGTAGAATAGGAAAAAAATAGAGATCAAAGTGCATAGCAAGGAAGTATTCAAAATAGAAATGGGCACCTAGAAAGCATGTGGAGTCTTATCTGAGTTAAATGCCATCTCAATCTTTGAGTGTCGCTCTTTTCGACTCATTATGGAAACTTTCATTGATAAGTATGTTGTAATCATTCCTTATCACTCCCTCTTTTCCATGCACACTATCATAAATGAGGATGGCATAAGAATGATGAGGAAGATCCACCTCACCACTCCAGTTCATCATATGATTAGCACGGACAACAATATTGGTAGCCTAGTCAGCCATAGTATTGGTTTCTCTATAATTATGAGAGATAATACACTACTCAAAACACTTAATTATCTCCTTGGCTTGAGATATATTGTTTTTAATGGTCCATGACAAGAAGTATAGACCCTTTAGGCATTTAACAATGTTATTAGAATCTCTCTCAAGCCAAATTTTATTAAATACCAAAGATTTAGAAAGGGTAAGGGTTTCATAAGCTGCCATGGCCTCGACTAAGTGGTTGGTCTGGGATCCCATCAGGAGAACCACCACCGCAATATAATTGCCTACTTCATTTCTTATCACTCCCCCATACCCAGCTAGCCCTGGGTTTCCCTTTCCGCCCCATCAAAATTAGATTTGATCCAACCAGTTGGAGGAAAAGACCACTTACTACTTTCTCTCTTTTCTTTTTTGTCACCTATGTCTATAGAAGAAAAAAAATTCCAATTTTTTAACAGATCAACTTCATCCTTGCTCCTAAAATAAAGAGGCTTACCATCAACTTTAAAATTATCTATAATGGCCTGCTTAATTTTAGTAAACACCACTTTAGGAGAGAAGGAATCTTTGAATATTTTGTTGTTCCTTTCTTTCCAAATTCCCCAAACCACATGAGGGAGGATGAGGTCCCATAGAAGTTTGATGGAGTTATTCAAGGAAAGGCATCTCCAACCAATGAAACACTCTTGAATAGAATCAGGAAAGGCCTAATTCAGATTACATAGTTGCAAAATATGTGACCAAATAGCATGAGAGAAGGGACAATGGATATCTATATGGTTAACATTCTCTTCCTCATTATGGAAAAGGTAGAACCTATTGGGCAGATGGAAGCCTCTTTTGCTAAGATTATCAATGGTGAGGATTTTATTTTGCAGAAAGATCCAAATAAATATATTGATCTTGCGAATAAGACCACAAATCCAAGCTTTAGTAGCAAGGGTGATGCCAGAGCACACCTTCAAGATGATAAATTAGGCTCAGAGGAGGAAGAATAAGGCATAAAACATATATTTAGGATATTTTACATGTGTTTCAATTATGCATTGTGTGTTTGTAATAAAAGACCCCATCTTATGAGACAAACTCCTATTTTGGCATCTTAATAAGCCAATTAGGAATTTTGGAAAAAAGGGGATCAAGAGTGCATAGGACATAGTTATAATAGTAGTTTAAGTTCTTTTAGGATCTTTTACATGGGGTTATTCTTGACCCAAGGCATTAAGAGGTGGGAGATGACATTTTGACAACTTTGGCAAAAGTTGTCAAAACTTGTCATAAGCAACTTTTATGCACTTTTTGTATTTTTGTTTTTTTGAACTCCTCCAATGGCTCTAACCTCTTGTTTTGGTTGAGAATAGTTGTGGAGTTGTATATACAACTTGTGGATCTTGTTACCAAGGTTAGACTATATGGAAGAAATATATGATGACTACAAACTAATGAAATTCTAAGTTTTTCCTACAATTATGGAGTTTTGGTACATAGTACAGAATTGTATAGATTGGGTTCAAATCCCAATGATGTGAATTGGTTAGATTAGAGAGTTACCTTTGGTTTGGTTGTGGTCTTAGGTCTAGATCATGTGTTTTCCTCTTGTTATTCCAATTTTGTTGTAGGTGCTCGAAAAAGCAGGGTTTACCTAGGGTTTTACTCCTCCATGGCCATAACTTACAATTTATCAATTTGAGACTCATGGGATTGGGTGAAATACAAGTATGGATAGTGTATTATAAGATTCAAAAAGAATTTTACAGGAGGAGAAAGGGAGGTGTGTGTTTGAACGGAACCTAGGTAGACATCTCTATGTGGCTACCTAGTCCTTAAACATCAAAGTTACCCTTGAATGCAAATAGCGATGATTCTAGGTGTGTAACCCAGGAATCCATGATGGTTTATGCTTCCCCACATGGTCATGGGGTTGTGATTGTATGGGTCTCTCATTTGGACATAGATGCTTCACAAAGGGAGACCTAATTAGCCCTTTAGGATAGTTAACCTTCTACCACTTCAAACCTTTGTTTTCTAGACCTTGACCCTTCCTTCTGGGGAATTATGTAAGGATAAAAAGGGTATTTGAATCTTTGATATGTTCACTAGGGTGTTTATAAAATTTTGGACTTAAGGTCCTTTACCCATTTCAAAGGGCTACTAGCAAATAGGCCTAATTGTGAAGGTGCTATAGGTAATGGGGTTGAATCCTTATAACCAATGTTTGATCTTGTCCAGGTGATTCATGTTTGACCCAAAACAAGTGTTCTAATAGTCAGTAACCCTTGGAGTTTTCAAAGTTTATGTTGGAGTAAATTATCCAAGTTGAGTAAGTATGAGTCTTAGAGGTTGTGAGATGTTTAACTAATGTTGTAGAGCCTTGCCTTTATAGGATCCTGTTGTTGTTTGAGGGGTTAGAGTCATACACCTTGGAGTCTTTGGTAGGATATAAGGAGGGCTCTACATCAAGTGGTATTAGAGCTAGTAATAGCTTTTGTAAGGAGATAGAGAATTGAGAAATGGTAGAGGGAGAAGAAGAAGAAGTCCCTAGAGGACTGATCACCAACATGGAAATGGAAAAGATTGTGAGAGAGAAGGCCATTTCTTGCAAGGAAATGTAGAGAGAGATAGAGAGGTTGTGAGGCAGAGTAGATGGGAAGGAAGATGGAGGTGCTGGTAGTGGTGAAGAAAGGGATGAAGATGAGATCCATATGCCGGAGGAAGAGGCAATTCCTCCTGACTAGAGGCACTTCCTGAATGCCCTCAAATCCATGGAGAGGAGATTGATTTGCCAACCTTCATTGGGAGGATGGAACCAGATGTTGTGGTAGATTGGATAGACTCCCTATCTAGTTTCCTTGAAAGTGAAGACATTCCAGGACACCAAAAGGTGAATATTTCTAAGTCTAAGTTGAAGGGAGCCACCCTAATTTGGTGGAACTTTGTCCAAGAGGAAAGAGAGAAGGAAAAAAAACCCAAGGTTGTTTCTTGGAAGAGGATGGTTGCCTTAATAAAAAAGGCCTATGTACCCAAAGATTATGAAATTCAACCCCATAAGAGGAGACAAAATCTAAAGAAGAAGGAGATGGATGTGAACTCTTACACTGAGGAGTTCCAAAGGAGTGAGAAATTTGTCTAATACATAAATGGATTAAGGTACAAAATTCAAGAGGAACTAAACCTCCTTAGCCCAGATATCATTTGTAAATGGCATTAACTTGCCATCAAGGTGGAAGAGAAGATCAAAAGGAGACAAGAGTAGAACAATAAATGAAGAGGAAGATAGAAGAGTGGTGGAAGAATTTTTTTTAGAGATAAGGGAAATGGTTTTGGAAACCAAGGTGAAACTAGTTAAGAAGGCACTAAAGGAGAGAGTAGTTCCAATAATAATGGAGGAGACAATTAGAGAGGTAACTTCAGAGGAAGAAGACCATCATTTAGGGGAATATCTCAAGGTAGAAGTCCAATTAGATGTTATAAATACAATCAAGAAGGACACATGGCCAATAGCTACCCTGATAAACCTACTAGTTCCATGGGGGAGAGGAGAAGTAACTTCATTTTAGAAGCTGATTGCCAAAGTGTGGCAAGTGCAAATACATACCAAAGTGTCAATACCCTTGATAGTTATGGCTACCCTGAAAGAGGTGAAGCTTTGATGATCAGAAGAGCAGTAACTACTATGAAGATGACTGACAAAGAACCCCCATAAAGAAAGTCTCTATTTAAGACCACTAGCAAAGCAGGTGGAAAGGTATGCAAGGTTCTAATAGATTCTGGTTCAACTCAAAAAATTGTGTCTATAAAAATGGTGGAGAAACTAAAGTTAAGGAGAGTACCTCACCCTTTCCCCTACCAGGTCTCATGGCTCACCCAAGGACAACAAGCTATTGTGGAAGATTCGGCTTGGATAGAATTCCAGATTGGAACCTATAAGGATAGATTGTTGTTTGACATTGGAAAGATGGATGATTGCCATCTCCTATTTGGGAGACCATGGAAGTTTTATTTGAAGGCACAACATGATGGTGCTAGGAACACATATTCCATCACTAAAGATGGTAAGGTGATTGAGTTGTTACCTTTGATGGAGAATGAGGAGGAAACCAAACCAAAGGAGGCCAAGGTGTTTGTGTTAGGAGGGAAGAAAATCATGAATAACATAGTAGATGAAAGCATTGTTTGTTATGCCCTTATTCCTAGTCCAATAGTAACAAAGGTGGAGAATTCTAAAAATAAGAAAGAAGATAGATTGAGGTTGGTTGACCCTAGAGTGCAACAACTACTAAACAAATACAAGGGTGTCATCTTTGATGGCATGCCAAGGTCACTATCTCCCATGAGGGATATAAACCATTGCACAGATCTTATACCTGGATCCACCTTGCCTAGTAAAGTAGCATACAAGCTCACCCCAAATTAGAATATTGAGATGGCAAAACAGGTTGAAGAGTTGTTGGAGTCTGCACTGATTGGCAAAAGTTTGAGCCCATGTACAGTTCCTACAGTCTTGGCACCCAAAAAGGAAGGTACTTGGAGGCTTTGTACCAACTAAAAGGCTCTCAACAAAATTACTATCAGGTATAGATTTCTGATGCCTAGGATTGAATATTTGTTAGATTGTTTGCGGGTGCTAGATATTTTACAAAAGTTGACTTGAAGAGTGGCTATCATCAGATTAAGATTAGAGCGGGAGATGAGTGCAAGACCACATTTAAAATAAATCAACAGTTGTATGAGTGGAAGGTCATGCCCTTTGGCTTATCCAATGTACCTAGTACCTTTATGAGGTTAATGAATGAAGTCTTGATGGATTTCATAGGAAAATTTGTCATAGTCTACCTAGATGACATTCTAGTTTTTAGTCAAACCAAAGAAGAACACCTAAAACATGTAGACCTGGTCCTAAGAAGAATGTATGAAGATAAATTAATGATCAATTTGGAAAAGTGTTTCTTTATGCAAGAAGAGATCATTTACTTGGGATTTTTAATCTCATATGGCAAGTTGAAAATGGATCAAGAAAAGGTGAGTGCCATATTGTCTTGGCCTATGCCTAGAACAATGAATGATGTTAGAAGCTTTCATGGCTTCTCCACATTCTATAGGAATTTTATACTTTAGCCATATTTGTGTTCCTATGCTTGAGACCATAAAGGGAGGACAAAAGTGCAAGTTCAATTGGACAAAAGAGGCAGATAAGTCCTTTGAAACATTGAAGAGAAAAGTTGCAGAGCAGCCGGTCCTTGCCCTACTTGATTTCAAAAAGATCTTTCAAGTGGAGTGTGATGCTAGTCACATGGCTATTGGGGAAGTACTCAACCAAGAGGGAAGGCCTCTTTCCTTCTTCAGTGATAAGCTAAATTAGGCAAAGAGAAGTTATTCATCCTATGACCTAGAGATGTATGATCTAGTACAATCCTTGAAGAAGTGGAGACAATACTTGCTGCCAAAAGAATTCATAGTCTTCACAAACAATCAGGCCCTTAGCTTTATAAATAGTCAAGAAAAGTTGAATCGGAGGCATATGAAGTGGGTAGAGATTGTACAAGCCTTCATTTTCATTCTTAAGCATGAGAAAGGGGTCAAGAATAAGGTAGTAGATGCTTAGAGTAGAAGAGTCCTAACTGCAAATCAAATCTAGTTGGAGAGTGTTGGAATAGACTCCTTGAAAGCCATGTATGAGGATAATGAAGACTTTGGAGATATCTATAAGGTATGTGGTTCATTTGATGAGCACTTTCATGTTGATTTCTCTAAATTTTTTATTCAAAATGGATTTTTGTTTAAGGGTTCCCAACTATGCATACCCAAATTCTCTATGAGACTAAATATAATTAAGGAGAAACATTCTAGAGCAATGGAAGGTAACTTTGGCCTTGACAAGACACTAGATTTGGTGAAGAGGCACTACTTTTGGCCCAAACTATAAACATATGTCACGAGATTTGTGGAGACATGTGTGATATGCCAAAAGGCAAAGGGAAAGTCCACAAATGCAGGCATATACCAACCTTTACCCATCCCTTGAAGACCATGGGAAAGCATAAGTATGGATTTTTGTTCTAGGATTGCCTAGGACAAGGAAAGGATATGATAGTGTTTTTGTAGTGGTGGATAGGTTTAGTAAAATTGCACATTTATTGCCATGTAAAACCACTTGTGATTCTTATGTTGTAGACTTGTTCTTCAAGGAGATTGTCTGGATACATGGGTTGCCTTTGACCATAGTCTCTAATAGGGATGTAAAATTCATTGGACACTTTTGGAGGACCCTTTGGAAGAAGCTTGGTACAAATATATCCTTCTCCTCAACCTACCATCCCCAAATGGATGGCCAAACTGAAGTTATAAATAGGTCATTAGGAAATCTACTAAGGTGTTTGACTAGATAGCATGGAGAAAGATGGGATAGCATATTTTCTTATGAAAAATTATCCTATAATGATATAGTGAATAGGAGTACCAGTAAGTCACCCTTCCACATTTTATATCGCATCCACCCAAGGGGTGCGATGGAGTTGAGAGAACTACCTCAAGGAGAAGTCATTAGAGGAGATGGGAAAACCTTTGCTACTGCCATAAAGGAGATCCATGACCAAGTTAAAACTCACCTTCAACAATCTACATAAAGATATAAAGATCATGCTGACAAAAAGAAGAGGGATGTTCAGTTTGATGTGGGAGACTTGGTGTGGGTTCACTTGAAGAAGGAAAGACTTCCAAAAGGCAAATATACAAAGCTTATGCAAAGAAAGATTGGACCCTGTCAAGTCTTGAAAAAATGTGGCCAAAATTATTATGAACTTCAACTCCCACCTAATCTTGGTTTGTCACCTATCTTTAATGTATGTGACTTAACTCTTTATAAATGTAGTGTTGATGTAGGAGAAGACACAATTTAGGTTATTGCAAATGATGACATTCCTAAACATGAACCACCAAAGTTGCATAAGGTTTTAAATACCAAGGTAGCAAAGTGAACAAGGAACAAAGTTTACATTGAGTATTTGGTGGCTTGGAAGGGACAACTTGATTCTAAAGTAGTCTGGATGAAAAAACAATAGATCCAAGGCCATGGTGCAGACTTGCAGGCTCTCATCTCAAGTGGACTTGAGATTTCTTCTTTCGAGGAGTATGGTGCAGGAGCACCCCTTAAAGATGATAAATTAGTCTCATAGGAGGAAGAATAAGGCATAAAAAATGTCTTTAGGATGTCTTACATGTGTTTCAATCATTCATTGTGTGTTTGTAATAAAAGACCCCATCTTGTGAGCCAAACTCCTATTTTGGCATCTTAATAAGCCAATTAGGACTTTTGGACAAAATGGGATCAAGAGTGTGTAGGACATAGTTATCCTAGTAGTTTTAGTGCTTCTGGGGTGTTTTAGGAGGGGTTAGTCTTGACCCAAGGCATTAGGAGGTGGGAGATGACATTTTGACAACTCTGGCAAAAGTTGTCATAAGCAACTTTTATGCACTTTTTGCATTTTTGTTTGTTTGAGCTCCTCCAATGGATCTAACCTCTTCTTTTCTATTTTTAGAAGTTTTTGAGGGGTATATACAACTTGTGGATCTAATTCCCAAGGTTAGACTATATGGAGGAAGATTTGATGACTTTAAACTAATGAAATTCTAAGTTTTTCCTGCAATTTTGGAATTTTGGTACAAAGTGCATCATTGTATAGATTGGAGTCAACTCCCAATGATTTAAATTGGTTACAATAGAGAGTTACCTTTTATTTGGTTGTGGTTTGAGGTCTAGATCATGTTTTTTTCTCCTGTTGTTCCAATTTTGTTGTAGGTGCTCAGAAAACCAGGGTTTACCAAGGGTTTTACTCCTCTATGGCAATAACTTGCAATTTATCAATCTGAGACTCATGGGATTGGGTGAAATTCAAGTATGGATAGTTTATTCTAAGATTCCAAAAGCATTTTTTAGGAGGAGCAAGGGAGGCGTGGGTTTGAACCAAACCTAGGTAGACATCTCTACATGGCTATCTAGTCCTTAAACAATAAAGCTACCCTTGTATGCAAATGGTGATAATGTAAGGCATGTAACCCTAGAATACATGATGGTTTATGGTTCCCCACATGCTCATCAAGTTGTGATTGTATGGTTTTCTCATTTGGACATAGATGCTTCACAAAGGGAGACCTAATTAGCCATTTAGGATAGTTAACCTTCTATCAATTCAAACCTTTGTTTACTAGACCTTGAACCTTCCTTTTGGGGAATTATATAAGGTTCAAAAGGGTATTTGAATCTATGATTTTTTTTCTAAGGTGTTTGGAAAAGTTTGGACTTAAGGTCGCTTTACCCGTTTCAAAGGGCTACTAACAAATAGGCCTAATTGTGAAGGTGCTATAGGGAATGGGGTTGAATCCTTACAACCAATGTTTTATCTAGTCACGGTGAGTCATGTTTGACCCAAAACAAGTGTACTAATGGTTAGTAACCCTTGGAGGTTTCAAATTTTATGTTGGAGCAAATTATCCAAGTTGAGTAAGTATGAGTCTTGGAGATTGTGAGATGTTGAACTAATATTGTAGAGCCTTTCCTTGATAGGATCTTCTTGTTGTTTGAGGGGTCAAATTCATACACCTTGGATTGTTTGGCAGGATACAAGGAGGTCTCTGCATCAAACAAGAAGGCTCAAGAGAGTGGGACAACTAAAGAATGAGAGAAGCCACAAAGTAACTATTAGAGGAAAGGGTCTGTCTAGTAATCAGGCACCTTAGTACCAAATCTAGCCTTGCACGCAAAGATAAAGGGAGAAAAACAAACCTTATTGGAGAGGGGGGTCTCCATCAACTAAGTATCCTCCCATAAATTGAGTTTTCTGCCATTACCAATAGTCCATCTCTTACCTATTCCAACAACCTTTTAGATTGAGCAAAATTATTCCAAATTGCAGATCCAGAAGGAGCTTCATAGGAGTTAAAAAAATCTATGAGACATGTCTAAGGTTGCATGTATTTGGCTTTCCAGATTGAAATCCATTTAGTAATTTTCTTAAGTGATCTTTAGATTTGTTTAGTGAGAAGGGATTTATTAATGGTTTTAATGTTTCTCAGACTAAGGCCACCCATTTTTTTATGTCTAAAAACTTTGTCCTAGGCTATCAAAGAAATCCTTTTCCTCTCCTCAACCCCTAACTAGACGAAGGACTTTTGAATCTTTTCAATAACATCAGCAAAATTGGTTAGAATTCTAAACAGACTTAAAGAATACAAAGGTAAACTTTGAAGGGAGGATTTTATTAATTGGATCTTCCCCACTTGGCATAGTAGGTCTCCTTTCTAGCAAGCTAATTTTTTGTATAATCTATCCACCAAGCTACTCCAAAATGTCTCAGGAGGCTTTCTACATGGAGGGAGACCCAAGTAGATAGAGGGGAGAAAACTGATATGACATTCCAAAATTCTAACAATTCTCTCTTTCCTATCTTCGGGAATGTTGATGAAGAAGAGGGAGCTTTTCATCCATTTAATCAGTTATCTCGAGCCTTGGCAATAGTTATTCAGAGCCAATTTTAGGGTCCTGGCTTCCTTGATTGTTGATGCACCAATCAACTCTATGTTATTAATGAATTGTTTATGGGAGAAAACCCTCTCAGCCAACAAAGGTCTCGCACCTTTTAGTTGACCTTCAGAAACAAGTTTCCTGATATATCTACCCAAACTTTCAGCCAAGATAACAAACAAAATAGGAGATATAGGATCCCCTTGTTCTCACCCCTAGAAAACCTAAAGAAGGGGGTAGGAGAACCATTAACAATGATTGATAGTGAGGGAGTAGAAATTAGTTGGGAAATCAGCTGAATCACTCTCTCACCAAATCTAAAAGCTTTAACGATTCTGTAAAGAAAACACCAGTCCACCCAATCATAAGCCTTTAATAGATCACCTTTCCTCAGGAAACCTTGTTTTTTGGAGACTTCCAAAGAGTGAATAATCTCATGGACCATGATGATGGAGTCAAGAATCATTCTTCTAGGAATGAAACCAGTCTATTGAGGAGAAATGATATCAGGAAGAATAGAAAGAAATCTTAGGGTGAGAACCTTAGATATAATCTTGTAAAAGGAATTATTAATACTAATCAATCTAGAAAGCTCCATAGAATCAGTACCCAGAGTCTTAGGGATAAGGACCAAAAAAGTGGCATTGATCTCTTTCAAAATCAGCTTAGATCCAAAACAATTTGTAACACCCTTAACAATGTCCTGGCTAATAATATTGCAATATGATTGAAAGAAGAACATCGGGAAAGCATCTAGAATAGGGTCTCTATTACCTTCAAAGAAAAAGACCACCTACTTGATCTCAGTATCAAAAGGGATAATAGAGAGAAACTGATTCTAGTCTCTCCCGATCACATTTGGGATGGCTGCAAGGAATCAATCTTGAGGACTATTATCTAGATTGTAGTCAACCAACAACAAAGATGAGAAGTAAGATCTAGATTCCTTTCTTATTTCCTCTTCCTCAAAGGATAGGGTCCCCCCTATATACATTTTTGAGATTCTATTGGTCGCCTCGTGTTTCATGGCAATCATATGAAAGAATCTTGTATTCCTATCTCCTTCCTTAAGCCATATAGAACATGAGTGTTTATTCTAGAATATCTCTTCTTTTCTAATGATATCATGATATTTAAATAAAATCTCATTCTCAGAGGTAATAGAGACCTCATTGTACCCTTTAGCTTAGATTTTGGCCTAAATATCCTTATGATCAAGCTCGATCATAAATTTAGAGGCAAAATATCACCAATGACTTCCTTATTCCATAAGTTTACCTTGTCCTTCACATGCCTTAACTCTTTAGTTGCATGGAACATGGTAGACCCTCCATTGAAATGATCCACCAATCTTTAATAGCCTCCTCAAGCTTGGGGTGGAACATCCACATTTTTTTTTACATCTGAAGGGGAAATTTCTCCTCCTAGAGATAGGGTCCACCACAAAAGAAATTGAATAGTGATATGAACTAATACAAGAAAGAGGATTCAAGGAATAGATGTAATGATTGAACCAATCATTAGAGATGAGGATCTATCAAGTCTCACCTATATAAAATCTAACAAACATCATATTATTGTCAAGCTAGACAAGATTCCCATGGACATGCTGAAAGTTCCAAAAGAAGGAAATACCTCCAAAGGCACCATCTGAACTACCCCCAAAATCCCTGTAGTTCTCAAACACTTTGATTTTTTACATTTTATCCTTAGACATTTTATTCTCTTGACTCAAAAACAATATCGGTTTTGTGATCCCTAACTAGGTTCCTAAGAATCTCTTATTTATTTAGACCACTAAGTCCATGAATGTTCCATGAAATAATCTTCATATTCATTTAAAATATCATACCTCATGGATGGTCAACTGGGTACCATCCGCTATATTCTTGCTGGCTTCCAGTTCTCTCATTTGAGTAGCTGATCTCCTTCTTGAAATTGCTAGGTTTGAACCCACATCAGCTTTGGCCCTCCCTTGGTTTGCATTGGAGTAGTTTGGGGTATAGATTTAGGACCCTTTTTCCCTTCCTGCTTTCTCTTTGTGACATCATTGATCTAGATTTCATCATGCATAGGGTTCTTGATAGGTTATTTTTGAAAAGCATCATTTTTTCCTTTTTTATCTGCCCTTTTAGAGCTTATATTGAGAAGAGAAGTTGTTGGTGATGATGAAAAAGTGGATTTTTTGTACTCAACAGATTTTTGGGACTTAGAAGAGGATGTTCCTCCAAGGATATTGCATTTGTAGAAATATTCAAAGCTGGGATAAGGCTCTCCACTATTCCATTCCTTAGTAATAGAGTTTGAATCCTCCTCCACATTATTTGCTTGTAGATCAACATGGATTTCCCCTTCCTTTAGATCTTCTTCTTTCTTCTCATCATAGTTGGGGCTAGGCTTTTTTCCTTCATTAGATCTAGTCTGGTCTCCTTCTTTATCTTCCTTCTTTGATTCCTCAGTACAAACCATATTATCATTTTCCTTTTTATCAAAGGTATAAGGAATGATAGCATTCTAAATCTCTTCTTCCAGCTTCTTATTGGTGTTTTTAGCTTTCCACTACATCCTCATATCTTTTGGATTTATCCTTTTCAACCTATAGAGGTCATTTCTTGGCAATATGTATAGCTTTTTTACAATGGAAGGACATAAAAAGAACACTCATATTCTAATAGTTGGATCCATTTCTCAAGACTAGAGTTAATCTCAATAGAGATAGGCATATTCATTCTTTGTGAAACATCTACACAAATTATTGGATAGGTGAGTCATCTTCTAGATGTAGTAGTCAAACCAATGGAAAGGAGTTCACCAAAGGAGTAGGCCAGACCATTAAAGACATCTTCAACACAAAAATCCAAGGGAAAACCTAGGAGTCTTACCCAAATAGGGGCCTGAGAAAATAAGGGAGCATTAAGATCCAACAATGACGACCACTTCTAAAGTGCCAACGTAGTCTACCCAATCACCCAAGGACCACCATAAAGAATCTTAGTCATATCTTATTCAGAAAACAAGTTGAGGGAAAGAGCCCCTTTGAGCATACAATTTATTTCAACCTATCCCTTAAGAACCCACTTTTTTCTAGTATCCTCCCTAATGACATCAATATTAGGTCTAGGACTCAGGAATTTACCAAGTAGAGTCAGGGCCATCAAAGCAATATTGTTCTCAATCACCGGATCTAGGACTTCAATTGCAAATATCCCTTTCTCAGGGTTGGAAATATTGCATACCTCAGGGAGAGAAGAATTCCTAAATGGTTTAACACCAAACAAATATGACCAGGGGCAAGATGTGTCCACTCGATTGGGCCCCTATCTTGAGAATTCTCCAGCACATGTCATTCCCCCTCCACCCAGATCCAAGGGTTTGTCACCCTCTTGTGGGTCCCCGATGACTAGATCGTTGCCATTCTCTTGAGGATCTGCAGTCTTAGGAGTATCTCTTAAACCTTCCTTGCCACTAGTATACTGGATTGTAAGGCCTACACAAGGTTTCCCACCAAGAACATAATTAAAAATTCCCCTCTGTATTGTTTCATATGACAAAGTTATGTGTCACTATTACAAAATGAGTGTAAGAAGAATTTACAAAACTCCATTGTTTGAAGTGTCCTTGTCAATGGGATCATCGAGGATAGAAAATGAGAGAAGGACATCTGATGGAAAGTGCAAAGTCCATCTGATTATTGAAAGTAATGTTAACTTTAATTAATTGTTGCATAGATGGGATTATGTTCTCTTGGTATTTTAATTAAGATTATATTCTTTTATGTTTGATATTTGAGACCCTATAATTGATTTGATTCTTGTTCCTTTTGTGGGATACTGGGTTATGTTACTAAATGCTTTTTAGGTTCTAGAGGCTAGGACAATGTTGGTGTTCCTAAATGTGTATATTTTCTCATCATCTTTTTTTGTAATGAGATTGGTGTCCAACATGACTTTGGTGTTGGTCAATATTTCTTTTGTTGTATTGTGCCTTCTTATGTGTAATTCTATTCTTGCAAGTCAGGCAACCTTGCTATGGTGGAGGGATCTACTCTTTTTGTTTTTGGGTGTCATAGACCTTGTATTTAATTTTGATTCCTAGGTGCAAGTTAAGGGGGAGTGCCTTTCATTGGGGGTCAAGACTCAAAGTGGTTTCCTGGGTAACTCAATGAGAGTTTTGTAAATGAGTGATAATTTAAAATAATGAACTTGGGAGGGTAGTTAGCTCACATTAACAAAGAATAAATTGTTGTCTCTCTTATTGTTGGGTTCTTGTTCAAGGCTAACATAAGTAGAGAAGGGCCTGGAATGGCTTCTACCAATCTTGTCCTTTCAAAAGTTTGGTGTGGTCCACTATTATTTGTATGGGGGTCGAGGGTCAGGATAGGTCACTAGGGTAACCTAGGAAGGGAACCAAGACCTAGTGAAGACTCACTAGGGTAACCTAGTAGTTCCTCTTCGTTTTGTCCTTATTTGGATAACTTGGGCCTTTGGAAATTGGTTGTTTTACTTTGAGTTCCTATGATTATAGCCTTGTGGGTCTCATGTGATCATAGTCTTGTGAGCCTTGTATGAGTCATTTGTATCATCTTGTACTTCCTTCTGTCTCTTGGGTTTGGCTGATACCTCCTAGTGTGGGAGGTGGTCCTGATGGTACCACATGGTTGGGTGGAGTTCTTTTCACACCGATTGGGTTTTGGGTTTCCCTGCTTCATGTTCATGATGGCTCATGGAAAGATTGAAGACTTTCATTATACCACATTTTTGTATCCACTCCATTGTTGTACTCATGGAGCTTATATCCTTATGGATATCCTATGATGTAACTGATGATCATATGTATATTCTCATGGCATGTATTATGTAACTTGATCATTGTAAGATAGTGCTATCATAATTTATGAGATTTCATATGTCTTTGTATGTATAGTTCTTTTTATCATTGAGTAACATCGTTGTGGGGCATTGAGGACTCATGTATGATATTATATGTTCTTTATGTTTGAATCTTGTATTATCATGTTACTCATTGCATTTATATGGTTGTTTCTTTTATGAAAAAAAATTGTTCATATTTTTATTGGTTATTTGTTTAAGTCCTCTGGGCCTCCTAGCGGGGTGTTATAGTACTTCCACAAAAAGAAAACCTATGGATACTTTGTTAGAAGTTGCATAAGGGTTTCACCTTTAGAAGATGGTCATAAAAAAATCTTGTTGAACGTATGCATGCTTATAATCTTGGATTTGATTTTTGTGAGTATTACATATATGGAAAACAAAACTATTATAAATCTTGAGTTATAAATCTTTTGATTTCATGGATGTTACTCAATATTATGTGTTTGTAACTCTAGATGTAGATGTTATAAAATCCACATATTTTGTTTCATTTAATGATTATTATAGAAAGACATGGGTGTATATTTTAAATAGTAAATCTAAAACTTTTAATTAATTTAAATAATTTAAAGCAATGGTTGAGTTGTAGACAACAAATAAAATTAAATATTTCAAGGTTGATGGTGGTAGTCAATTTTTCTCAATTAATTTGATAGATTCTATAACAATTGTAGAATTCATAGATAAAAGATAACTTTGTATTATCCAAAACAAAATGAAGTTTTAGAAGAAATGAATAGGACATTGATGGTGAATCTATGAGTGTGTTGTTTGGTGTTCTAGTGTAGGAGCACCCAGGTTGAGAAGCAATTAGGACCACCCAAAAAAAAAATTGTTTTCATTTTGTTTGCTTTCCCAAATATGGTTTGTTTTAGTTTTGGTTAGCATATTTGTGTTTAGTTGTGATAAGAAAGTTAAATCTAACTCAACTATCTAATGGTCATGGAAATACACCAATTTATAAAAGTTTTGTTTGATGCTATGGTTGCAATTGCCTTGATAAACATGTATAAAAAATGTGGAATCATAGACAAGAACATGAACTAATTCATAGACTACCTCAAAAGAAAACATATTCTCTTGGATCTCAATGAGTGTAGGATATACACAAAATGATATTAATATGCAACCTTTGTCAGCAACTTTTTCCTAACCTGTGTGAAAATGGGAGCTCCAAAACAAAAATAAATTTGTGACAATGGCTTTAGTATTTTTTATCAAAAATATCTCGTAGGTTAAAATCAATATGCCACAACCATTCAATTTTCATGCAGCCAATATTGGAACCTTGGAACAAGCCACATGAAATATGTCACAATGAGATATACTAACCATGAGAATCCTTTGTACTATTATTATTGAAAGGTATTTTGAACCATTTTTTGCACAAATTGGTAAGTGAAAAGGGACATTAACATGTCTAGACCACAAAACCAAGATATCTAGTAAACTGAGAAAGAGAATCAATGGGAGTAAATTTTAATAGATATCAATATGAAGAGGTCTCAATCTTATGTGTTGTTGGTCTTCAAGAAAAGTGTAAGATAGGAGAGGGGGTAGATGAAAAATATGAAAAGAAAAAGAATTGAAATGAATTAATTGATAGTAAACATAGCTAATGAATATGAAAATTTTTAAAATAAAGTAACTTTACATTAAAAACATGTAGTGACATACATCAATAGAGTGTGAAATGTCAGCAACATAGGTAGATTGAAAAGTGTGATATAAGAAGGTAGGATTCACAGGTAGTAGGTGGCTACATAGAAGGAGAGGTATTGATAAAGAGGGGCAAGTTTTTTGGGCATTGATCATTGGAGTCACTATAGAGATGGTGGAAAATATATAAAAGAAGGCATTGATGTTAAAGTAAATGCTAAGGCAAAGGAAGAGAAAAACAAAATAAGTTTGGATGTAATGTGTGATGAGTAGCAAGGAAAAGAGGTCATGAAAATGCCTCATATGTTGATAAATTGTTTTACATATTTTGAGTGAATGATATTTGATTTTGTAACTTAGTGGCAATTTTAAAATAAAAAGTTTGTATTTATTTTAGTAATTATAAAGTGATTTTGAGTTTGTAGGAAGGAGGAATTCTTCATCTTACATCAATTTGTATAAGAACTAGAGGCTCTAAGTGCATAGGAAGAGTATCAGACATAAGGCAGACTATGCCAAGTCTTTTAGGAGAAGAGGGGAGATGTGTGGAAAGATCGTCGACCATGAAGTAGTTCGCACTTGAGAGTAAATAAATTATGGAGAGGTGAAAAGGATCATTGCATGTGTGGAGAGTCCCCAACAATTGTTATTTTGAAACCATGAAAAAGAGTGTGATGTGAGAGACATGATTGCATCAAATGGGAGGATGGGTTTGAAGAAGAGGACATGGTGGGTTGTGAGGAAGTTTGTGTTACTTTTATTTTAAAGTGACATTGGGAAGAGATCTACGAGATGTGGGAAAGCTTGTTATGGAAGAATTGTTATAGCTAGATGGTGAGAGAAGTTAGGGCAGCCCACATGAATGAAAAAAAAAGAGATGAAATTTTCATGATGGACCATCAATGGATGAATGAAAGAAATGAAGGTGAAAGTACCTTATAGGTTGAGGTAGTGAAGAGGAGGTAGATCAAAAGGAAGATGTTAATGAGGGCCCAATATTTGATCACAGATTGAAAAAGGTTTGTGTGTTGCTTGTAGAGGAGATTGAGATGATTGAAATTTTTTTAATGCAAAAACATAGAAAGTTGTTGTAGTTGATGTTAAACATGATAAAGAATATGTGAACTTAAATATGAAATATGAAAAAAATGTAGATGATAAGGATGAGCATGAAGTAGACATTGGAGCAATAGAAGAGAATGAGGTAAACTTTGATGAGTTCTATGATGTTCATTTTAGTTTACCTTCATTAAAGGTAGAATAAAATATAGTTGTAGATTTACCTATGGATGTTGGTTAGTTGCATGTAGAGCATGTTGAAGATGTTGTAGGATATTGCTGGAGGTGATTGGTTTACAATGAGAAATATTAAATGAAGGAGGAGGATTGGAGAGTGTCTTTGGGGAGAAGGGGGTATATGATGGATATGAGTCTATGAGAGGGAGGAGGAGAAGAGACCACACTTGGTGGAAGAGGTCAATAAGTGTCCTAGCTAAGTTCCGGAAGAGGTGAAGGAAGAATAGTTATCATGTACCTAATGAAAGAATAGGGTTTGTGATATATTTATTTACAAATTATAAGATTAGTTTGACTAATTAAACCAATTTTATGATCCAATGCTCACAAATTTCTTAACCAATGTGTCTAGTGCAAGAGAACCCAAGCTATCAAGCAATCAAAACTGCCAAAAAAATTAGCTTATTTCCAGTTGGCTTGCTTTCCCAAATTTGGTTTGTTTTCAATTTTGGTTCAAATAATTCTATTCAGTTGTTGTAATCAAGTTAAATCTAAATTTATCTATCCTATGGTCATAGAAATCCATAAATTTATAAAAGCTTTCTCAAATTCTATAGTCACAACTACCATGGTAAACATGTATACAAAAAGTGGAATCACAAACAAGCACACAAACTAATTCACAAAATGCCTCAAAATAGAACATGGTATATTCAATCATAGTGACTATAGGATGTCAACAAAATGGATGTTAGTATGCAATCTTTCATGTCAACATTTTTCTTCCTAACCTGTGTGAATATGGGAGCTTCGAACAATAAATAAATTTGTGAGAAAGGCTTTAGTAATTTTTTATCAGAAACATCTTGTAGGTATCAATCAAAAATCCATAATGATTGTAAATGTCAGCACATATCAATATTGAAACCTTAGAAGAGGGCATGTGGAATATATCACAATAAGATATAGTGAGTGAAGGGAAATTAGGGCATCGTAGAAAGACATCTGAGATCAGTATTCACCTCTAGTGTCTAATGATTTCCCAAAACAAATTACAACATGTTGATACAAGAAAATACTACTATAACATAAAAGAGGAAAGGGACATAGTTGATTTCCCATAATAAAAACCTTAGAGGAAGGTGGTTGCAATTTACAGATCAAAGAAAATTTCAGCAACATTATAGCATATAAATTTAATACATCATAATCATAAAACAAGAAGGATGAGACAAAAGAGAGAACATAGATACACATGGGGAAAACCCTTTTGGGTGAAAAAAATCCAATCTCCAAAAAATCAAGCCAATGTATTTGTTAATATTATTTTAGGATTGCTCGTAGGCGGCATTTTGATCAAGTGGTAGCATTTTTCTTTGCCTTCGGGCCTTTTTACCATTTGCCAGCATGCGAGCCAGGTGGTGTCTTAGCATTGTCTTTAGGTACTTGAAAATTTTGTTCAAAGTTAGGAGAACACGATGCTGCTACGTGGCTGGGTTTTTGTAACATGGTACGTTTCTCAACCCCACCATTCATCGTGTGAGGATAAGGACACTTGGTGTCTCTGCGCTTCCTGATTTGGTTATATTTATGCGCTCATTTTAAGATGTCCCCTGAGCTACTGCATGTCTTCCATGGTGGTTCATGAACCAAGATGCAGTTTGCATCATGGTTTTCTTGTTGGGTAGGTATGAAGACTACCATGATGTGATGGAGATAACAACTCTGAAGGTTGTTTTACTAGGTAGTGTCTCACTGGGTGCCTGCCAGGTTTTCTTGTCAGGAGTGGTTGCTAGGATGTCGTTGATGTCACAAGCTATTAAGTAGCAGCCGCGGGCTCTATTTATGCTTTCTTTTCCTTGCTTAGAGGGGTTCAAGCTTCCAGAGAGTTTTTTAGACTTAGGCTCATTTGAAGAAGCCTTTATGTTGATTTAATTTGGTGAATGATAGACAAATCAAATTGTTCTTATGGCCTTTATGATGGTTTTATTTGAAGCTTAATATATTGACTTCTGTGCTATTTTCAAGTTCAATAACTTATATGATATTTGATGTGAGGCTTCACGAATTAAACTATGTTTTGAGACTTGTTATCTATTGAATGAATAGTTAATATCATTTTATGTTGAATGAGTGCTATGCTAGATTATTCTCTTGAATGGTTTTGAGCATGTACCTTGTTGAATGGGCTTTAAAACTAGATGTTTCTAGGTTTTATATGCTCTTAATGCTTTTCCAAAATGTTCTGGTACATTTCCTAAAGACCATTTTTCTTTAAGTTTCCTCCTTCCTCTTTTTACCCCCAATTGTATAGATAGCCAGCTTCTTAAACCTGGAGGTCATTCAATGATTTTTGCACAAAAGGTCCCCCATCACTAAATTTCACATATGGTTGTTCATGTTTAAGGTAAAATTAAGAGTCAACAGTTCTTTTTTTGGCATGCCCGGTGGGACACAAATTGTTAATAAGCCTAATCTAATTTATGAGCCACAATCCCATTACTAAGGGTCATACAACTTTAAATCCCAGTTTACTCCTTCCATCCTTGGTAAACATCCATTTGGCTACAGCCTCTTCTTCCTAGAACCCACCTATCTTCCCTATAGTCATTCTTATAATAATGGAACAGATTCCTCCTAGAAATTTTGTAACATGGAACAATGAAATCCCTTTCATCCCTCCCATTCCACTTGTAGTGTGGGGGCCGCTTCCCTCCACCATACTAAAGGTCTTCCCTAAATTCACCAGAGAATGTCATAAGACCCTCAGAGAACACCTACAAGATATAGCCAATGTCTGCATTATACATGGTATCACCGAGAAAAATATAGCTTTGAGATTGCTTGTGGCATCTTTTAAAGGGAGAGCACTAGATTAGTATAGATCCCTAGGTCCAAATAGTATATCTGATTGGGATCAGCTAGGTGACCACTTCTTTTAGAGATTCTTTGAGAAGGCTGGTAGGTCATTCTTAACATACCAATCTATTATGATAAAGAGAGCTCCTAAGCAAGCAGTGATGGAATTCAATTTAAGGTTCTAGAGGACCTAGCAAAGAATACTATTGTCTGCTCACCCTACTATGTATATGGCATTCATCTTTTATTTTAAGCCCTTCAACTCTGATATATCAGTGATGATTCAATCTCTAGGAGGCAATACCCTCCTGCAAGTGTTTGAATTAGCAAACCAAGCAAAAAATAATCTGATCGATGTTGGGAAGCTTGCGCCATGACCACTCATGTCAGTCTTTCCTAAGCTATCAAGTCAGGCCCCTAAACCAGTTACACCTAGCACATTGGCTCCTAAATCTATGTACATATACCTTGGAACCCAACAAGCACATTCGCATTCATAATCATCTTTGACCATAGAGGTGAGCGATATGAAAAAATTGTTGAGAACTTTCTTGAATGAGACCGTAAATTTGAAAAGGTCTCAAATCCCACCTACTAGACCCCCTTTTCAACAAAATTTCCAAGGGAATAGACCTACATATCAGCATAACAAGTATGTAAACAACCAAACTTCTCCAAGTCAGCCAAATGGCTAGATAGTTCTGGTACTCAATCCTTTGGAGATTGTGTATCCTAACACCAATAAAGAGTTGACAGTGAGAAAAAATAATCTAGTGGATGATACCAATTCTTGGTGTTTTCTATGTAAAAATGCCCACACCCCAAGGAATTGTCCAAGAGGGAATCTACAACAAAAAATTGCAGAGCAATGGAACCTAGGTGTGGTTTCAGATGATTTGGTTTACGCATCCCCTAACATGGATAATGCATCTCTCATTGTCCAGATGCAAGGTATGTCGATGCAACAAGAAGCGAAGATAGCTTCAGACCATGCACTATTCTCTTGGATGTAGTATAAAGATGTTGTAATCATAAATGGTGCAACCACATCAAACTCAAGGGATCCTCAAGTGTAATCAGATTAGAATCTCCACTTGAAAAGGCACTTCATGGGGAAGAATATAAGCATGCAAGGGAAATTGGCCTCAGATAAAGCTCTTGAACAACCCACAGTTGCTATAACATACTTGAGAAAGTATTTTATCCCTTATAAGCCAGGAGAGACAAAGGTGTTGGTGCCATTAGTATTGGATGTGGTGGAACAACTGAAGAAAACCTCAACCAACATCTCTTTATGGGATCTCCTTAGTATCCTAGAGAAAAAGAATCAGTTGAAAGAAGCTTTGTGTGAGGTGGGGAAAACTGTAGGCAGAAATGCCGCTAAGTCTCCGCAGATCAGTGAAGAAAGATTTCAGCTCTCCATGGATAGATCATGCTCATCAACCATGTTGATAAATGAAGCCATACATCCTAAATCCCAAACAAAAGGTAAGACTAAACCAAATCCTTTCTATTTGACCTTCATAGTTGGGGATAATATTTTGCACAATTCTATGATAGATTTTGGTGCTAGCACCATTGTCATGCCTAAGAAAATTGCTGAGGTTTTGAATATCAAATATGACACTTTAAATAGGGTTTTTATGTAGCTAGATGGGAATAAGGTCCAGACCGTGGGTCTTATCAAAAACCTTTCGGTGACGTTGTTCATGTGTCCTAGTGTCACCGTGCCTCAAGAAGTGGTAGTTATTGACATTTCGCTTGTTTTTGGACTTTTCCTTTCTCAAGACTTCACTAACAAAAAAGAAGGTTACCTATCCTTAGATTGGTCCCACCTTATCCTTTGAACCCAATGTGGTTCCAAAATCAAAATCTTTTAGAACCCCTTTACATTGAACACGTAGCGGATCAAGCTATGCTCAATTTTGAACCAACTCATACCTCCATCTCCAACAAGAAAGGAAAAATGTAAAACTTCTTGAGGATGAAGAAGTAACTAGGGATATTCCACCAAATCAAGAGATCTTTCTCAATGAACTCATAGATTCTGATTGATACTCCAACTACCATACCACAAGTCTTGGTACTTACTGCATTTTTGACGAAAATTAAGTCATTCCAAAACTTACCAAAGAACCATTGACCAAAGAAGAGTTGTCTTTTGCACTCTATACCCTACACTTTGATGGCACAAGATGAAAAGTAGCTTCAGGGGATGGGATTTTCCTTGCTTCACCTTTGGGTGAATGGATACTAAAGTCTTTTCGTCTGCAGTTTGCCTGCTCTAACAATGAAGCATAATATCAAGGATTGATCCAAGGCTTAAGCTTCATAGAGAGGATGGTTATAAAGAAATGGAAAGTTTTGGGTGACTCAAAGTTGATTGTGCACTAGGTTTGAGGAATCTCTAGTGCCAAACATGTTCATATGAGATCATATCGCCCTAGGACATGGGATCTGATCAAAATATTTGATGCTTTCAACATATAGAGGATTCCTCAAAAGATAAATGCTTCTAATGATTAGATGGCTACTATTGGATCACAATTTGATCCTATTGTGGACCTGCTCACCAACCCCAAGGTAGTGTGTGTGGTCATTCAACCAGATATTCTTGACAATAACACCCACTAGCAAGTTTTTCAAAAGCAATGAGAAGATTGCCTTATTCATTCAAAACCCAGGGGAGTTTGAAAATCAACTACAACCTAAGGTAAAAGAAGCTTATTAGGATTATATCATTCAACTAAAATCCAACAAGCTCCCAAATGGATTAATCACTCTGAAAACTTGTTTGACCATGATGATAGGAAAAAAATTATGACTAATAAAGGGGACTATGCTAAAATATCGGTAGGAGATGGGAGAATAGTCCAGGTTGGAAAGAAAGTTCCATTAGAAGATTGAAAGAGACTGGCCTAATATTGTGATGAGTATGTAGGTGTACTAGCATGGTCCTATGAAGATTTGAAAGTGATGGGATGGGGTCTGGGATAGACAAGCTTAGTCTATGCTCCTAGATCCTTCCCTAGGATCTCTTGGTGTTCTCTTCACACCCTAGGGTCTCTATGACTTCCCTTTCTTGATAAATCCCTTGACCTTGCCCGATCCACCCACCATTGAGTTGCTACGCTGCTCCTAAGGTCTCATCTACTCATGAGACTCAAAATCCCTTACTATGGCTAATCAGGGCTAAGGCTTGTTCCACACCTTCCAAGGTCTTAGCAAGGTTAAATCAGGTCTTAAACCATGTTTTACATACCTCCATGGGCCCCCAAGAAGTTTCTACCTTCATCCTTTCTACCGATTTTAGTGTTTTGTGTTTTTGCTTACAAAACAGGGCTACAAGGATTAGGACCAATTAGGCCTCCTACCTGGTCTTTTAGGGATTTCTCTCACAAATGATGCATACACAACCCAAACTCCAAAAATAGACTACCATTCAATTTGCAAGGGGTCAACGATTTTCTAGGTTTTGGGCCTCCAAGTGGTTGTACAATGCCTTGGGCGAGTTTTGGGGTTTTTAAGGGTTTTGTGAGGGTTTTGTGGTCTACCTGGGTCACAGTGAGTGTTTTGTGTTTAAGCCACTTTATCTAGATTTTTGGAGGCTCCTCCTTCACACAAATGATACTTCAAACACTCCTCTACACCTCCTCCAAAGGGTGTACTTTCCTTTATCCAACCTTGCTCTCCAAGACCTCTGCAACTTAACCTCTCCTAGTCGGGCACTGTTCAGTCTCACCTAGGATTGGGTCTTTCCTTGGCCTTCCTATATTTTTAAGGGCCCTACTTGTTTTTTAGTATGGCACAAGGTCTTCACTCTCATTCCCCATGGTTTCATGGTGGTTCGACAATGAGGAATGGAGTTATGCAGCCATTTACACAATCATGTCTAAAACTGGACAGTAGGAAGACAATTTGCAAACTATTTACAAACACACTAAATGTGCAAATAAACACCTAAAATAATTGCTTGAAATGAAATTATTTACACCATGAAAGACATTCCACATAGTTTTGGATGTATCTCAATCCATTAACTTTCTTGGTTGCTTCATTCAAATTGACTGGTAACAGTTTTGTAGTCTCAGTCTAGTCTTTTTGCTAGGGCCGTACAATGTCTGACATCCAACCAATTAATTTAGGGTTTGAAAATAATTATACTACCCATACCTTAGTTGGTGTGCCAAAATTAGGGCTCTCCATGCACAACAAGGGTCTATGACCATTTTCGGTGGAAAAGTTGCTTGACAACTTTTAAAAGTTGTCATGCATCTTTTGCATCTTTTGAGCAACTTTGCCATTGTTGCTTTTCAAGACTCCTAAGCCTATTTTGGGCTATCCTAAGGACATCAAAATTCCAACAAGGCCTAACACACATTCCAGACACACTCAACCTCTCTTGCACAAGAAATCACAACAAAAGCACTAAGGACCTAAAACTAGGACTTGGTCTAGCACACATGAGCTTATGGCTCTTATTCATGTACAATGGCTTCTAAAGAAGCATAACACCAAAAAAGAAAAGAAAGAGAAAGAATTTGGAAGGGTACTCCTACACAATACTTCCCCTCTACACACAACTAAGAAATAGAAGAAGAGATGAGAGCTGAGTCTATTCCAAGTGTCCTAAACCTTCTCTCCTCCACCCAAGTTGCTTCTGACTCAGGCTATCCTACCCACTTCACCAAGTCTTCCATGTAGACCTGGTTTCTAGTGGACTTCTTCACTCTTGATTTCAAGATCTCCTCTACTATAGGCTTCTTCACTTGAGGTAAGGTATTTACATCCAAGTCTTGTAATACCTTAGCTTGGTTCTCAGTTTGCCCTGCTATCTCTCCCTTGTACATTACCAGATCAACAACATTAAAGATTGGTGAAATGGCTAAGTCTAAAGGTAAATCCACCTTATAGGTGTTCTCACCATATTTTGCTAGAATTTGACAAGTTCATACTCTCTTCATCTGTAGTTTGGTAGGCTTACCACTTTGCATCCTAGCTTTGTTCAAATGTACCATCACATAGTCACACACCTTGAACTGAACTTCTCTCCTTCTATCATCCACTTTGGCCTTTATTTTTTGAGTGGATTCAAGGATGGCCTTCTTAAATTTCTCTTGAACTTCCTTGATGGTTTGAGTGAAGTCCTTTACTTTCCCGCTCTTCATCTCCAAAGTACTAAGGTCTCTCAACTCACATACTCCCCTTGGATGTCTGCCATACACAACCTCAAAAGGGCTTCTACTAGTGGTCCTATTCACACTGTCATTATATGCATACTCTTCTTGAGGAATGATTAGGTCCCATGTTTGACCATATTCCTTAGTTAGAAACCTCAACAAATTGCCTAACACCCTATTGATGACTTTAGTTTGACCATCTATTTGTGTATGGTAAGCTGAGGTAAATGACAAGTTAGTTCCTAGTCTCCTCCATAATGTTTGCCAAAAATGACCCATTAACTTGTTGTCCCTATCTAAAACAATGCTTAAAGGGAGTCCATGAATCCTAATAATCTCTTTGAAGAAGAGATGTGCAACATAGCTAGCATCATGTGTAGTCTTACATGGTATGAAGTGACTCATCTTGGAAAATCTATCTACTACTACATAGATACTGTCCATACCTATTTTAGTCTTGGGAAGTCCTACTACAAAGTCCATGCTTATACATTCCCAAGGTCAGTTAGGGATAGTAATGGTTGATAAAGACCAGCATTGCTTGATCCTCCTTTTACTCTTTGACACACTCCACATTGCTCTATATACCTCTTTACATCTCTTGGAAACTATGGCCAATAGTAGTACCTCTGTACTAAATCCAAGGTTTTGTTGACTCCAAAGTGTCCACTTAAACTACCATTATGTTTTTCTTGGATGAGGTTCTCCCTCATGGATCCTCTAGGTACACACAACTAGTTACTTTTAAATAAGAGACTATTTTGGAGAGTGTAATCTACATACTCACCATGGAAATGGTTCTCAAACTCTTTGCAAACCTTGTAAGTTGATGAGAAGTCTTCATCTCCTTCATAGAGGTCTTTGAAACCTTCTATGCCTATGCTCTACAACTGTAACTCTTGAACTATCAATAGCTTCCTGCTTAAGGCATCTGCCACCTTATTAAGTTGCCCCTTCTTATGCTTGATGGTGAAGGTGAAGGATTGGAGGTATTCCATCCATTTCAAATCTCTATTTCTAAGCTTCTCTTGAGTGTTAATGTAACTCAATGCCTGGTTGTCTATGAACACTACAAATTCCTTTGGGAGTAGGTAATGCCTCCATTTCTTTAGTGACTACACTAATGCATACAACTCTAGGTCATAAGCTGAGTACTTCTTCTTTGCTTCATCAAGCTTCTCACTGAAAAATGCCACAGGTCTTCCCTCTTGACTCAACACACCACCTACTACAATTCCACTTGCATCACACTCCAAAGTGAATAGCGTATCAAACTTAGGTAGGAGAAGGATAGGTTTTGTGGCTACTTGCTGTTTCAACAATTGAAATGCTTTGTCAGCCTACTCAGTCCATTTAAAATTAGTTTTAAGGCCTCCTTTGATGGTGTCAAGGATTGCTGCACATATTCCATTGAAGTTCCTCACAAACGTCCTAGAGAATTGAGCTAATCCATGGAAACTTCTAACCTCAGTCCCTATTTAGGTGCAGACCAATTTAATATTGCCTCCACTTTGCTTGGATCCATCTTCAAGGTTCCTTTAGACACCACAAATCCTAAGTAGACTAGCTCTTGCTTTAAGAATTCACACTTCTCTAGGTTGATGGATAGCTTCACCTCATGCAACCTCTCTAAGACTAACCTCAAATGCTCAAGGTGCTCCTCTTTGATTCTGCTATAGATGAGAATGTCATCTAGGTACACCACCACAAATCTACCTGTGAAATCCTTCAGCACTTCATTTATCAACCTCATGAAGGTGCTCAGAGAATTGGTGAGTCCAAATGGCATCACAAGCCATTCATACAATCCTTTTGTGGTTTTAAAAGTAGTCTTCCACTCATCACCCTCCTTAGTTCTCATTTGGTGATAACCACTTTTAAGGTCTAGCTTGGTGAAATACATAGCCCCTCCTAAATAGTCCATTAGATCCTCTATTCTAGGAATAGGAAACCTATACCTTATGGTAATCCTATTGATTGCTCTTGAGTTAGTGCAAAGTCTCCACTTACCTCCATTTTTTGATGCTAGCACTACCGGGACTACACATGGGTTGATGCTCTTCTTAATCAGTCCTTGTTCCAATAACTCCTGCACTTGCCTTGCTACATCCTTATTTTGATCAGGTGTAAGCTTATATGCAGCCTTGTTAGGTAAGGATGCACCAGGAACAAAATCTATTTGATGACTTATAGACCTTCTTGGTGGGAATGTTGCAGGTGTTCCATAACTCACTATGTCCTTATACTCTTGTAACATGTGCTTCACCTCCTTGGGTATCTCTACCTGCAACTTGTCTTCTCCCTCCTTTGGCTTCACAAAGATGGCACACTTCACTATCTCCTCCTCATGTAGCAAGTTTAAAAACTCTTTATCAGTAGCCAATAAAACACTAGGTGTTCTTGAAGTTCCCTCTTCACTCTTTATCAAAGATTGAATCTTGAAGGTCTTGTTGTCCTTCTTAAAGGAAATGGAGTTCTCCTCTCCCTCATAGATCACCTTCCTATCAAATTTCCAGGGTCTTCCTAGCAATAAGTGACATGCATCCATAGGTAACACATCACAAAGGATCTTATCCTTGTATCCTCCAATAGAAAACTCTACCCAAGTCTGCTCATTAACTAGCACAGTTTGCTCATGATTCAACCATGTCACCCTGTATGGGTTAGTGTGGGGTATCCTTGTGAGGTTCAACTTCTTAACTGCCTCTTCTGATATGATATTGTCAGTTGAGCCCGAATCAACTATCACCTTGCAAAATTTACCAAGAATCTTGCACCTCACCCTAAACAATGCTCTCCTATGCTTAGGTTCATTCTTCTCTGGTTGTCTTATCAAGACCCTATTGACCGTTAGATTTTCTCCAATCTCTGATTCAATATGGTCCACCTTAGGTGTCTTGCTACTTAAAGACTCTTCATGTGCATATGCAACCCTTTTTCCACTGTTTGATGATGTAGGCTTGTCAGGGCATCTATATGTCGGGTGTCCCAATTGTCCACAATTGTAACACTTCATTGTTGCAAAATATGAGTTACCTCTATCAGTACCTCTACCCCTATTTGGTCCACCTTGTGCACCTCTTCCTCTAGAATGTCCTCCTCTGAGATTGGCTTCACTGCCATGCTCAGTCAACTTGGTTTCTCCTTGGTTCCTTGGCTCATTTTCCTTGCTTTGGTAACCACCTCGGTGATTCACTTAATCTCTACCTCTACCTCTACCCCTGTTATTGGAGCCTCCTTTCCCTTCGTTCCTCTCATCTACCTTGGTAGCAAGCTGATGACATTTTTGAATAGTAGTAGGAGTCCATAGGCTTATCTCCTCTTGAATGTTCTACTTTAGGCCACTTAGATACCTAGCCACCTTAAAAGATTCATCTTCTTGGACTTTGGATCTAAGACATAGCTTTTGAAACTCCTCTATGTAGGAGGTCACATCAAGATCCTTCTGCTTCAATCCTTGTCTCTTCTTATGAAGTTGGACTTCATAATCCTCTAGTAAGCAGTTCTCCTTAATCTTACTCACCATAGCTTTCCAATTTGCAATAGGTAGCTTTCCCATACTAACTCTTTCTTCTTGCAGGTACTTCTACCATGTCAAAGTTGCCCCCCTTAATCTTGATTTGGTAGCTTTAACCTTTTGAGCCTCTATCACTCCCTCACACTCAAAGTGGTTCTCCATGCCCTCAATCCATTCCATAATAGTGTCTATGTCCATTCTTCCATTGAAATGTGGCAATCCTTCAAAGGCTTTGGTGTTCAAGGCCTTAATAGCCTTCACAAAAGGTTCTTCATTGAACAAGGGATCTGGTTCAAGGATAATGTCATCTATGTCTATAATCTTCTTTCCTTTACCCTTGGTGTCTTCATCCCAAGGTCCTTGTGTCCTCTGATCCACCACTTCCTATAGTTTATCCCTTATCTCGCTCATAGCTTCTTCAAGGAGTCTATTCTTCTCCTTTCATTATTCCACCTCTCTAGCCAGCTCTACATTAGTAACCATTCTACTCTCCCCTACTAATTCACCAGTATGTAGAGACATACACAATCCAACAAATATTTTACTCACTTTCATACCAATCTGATGGGATGGGGTTTGGGATAGACTAGCCTAGTTTATGCTCTTGGATCCTTCTTTCGGATCTCCTGGTGTTCTCTCCACACCCTAGGGTCTCTAAGACTTCCCTTGCTTGAGAAATCCCCTGACCTTGCCCAATCCACCCACTAATGAGTTTCTATGCTACTTCTAAGGTCTCATCTACTCATGAGACTCAGAATCCCTTACTATGGCTAATAAGGGTGAAGGCTTGTTCCACACCTTCCAAGGTCTTAGCAAGGTTAAATCAGGTCTTAAACCATGTTTTACATCCCTCCATGTGCCCCCAAGAAGTTTCTACCTTCATCCTTTCTACCGATTTCACTATTTTGTGTTTTTGCTTACAAAACAAGGCTACAAGGATTAGGACCAATTAGGCCTTCTACCTGATCCTTTAGGGATTTCTCTCACAAATGATGCATACACAACCCAAACTCCCAAAATATACTACCATTCAATTGGCAAGGGCTCAAGTATTTTCTAGGTTCTGGGCCTCCAAGTGGTCGTACAATGCCTTGGGCAAATTTTGGGGTTTTTAAGGGTTTTGTGAGGGTTTTGTGGTCTACCTAGGTCACAGTGAGTGTTTTGTGTTTAAGCCACTTTTTTTGGATTGGTGGAGGCTCCTCCTTCACACCAATGATTCTTCAAACAATCCTCTACACCTCCTCCAAAGGGTGTACTTTCCTCTATCCAACCTTGCTCTCCAAGACCTCTGCAACTTAACCTCTCCTAGCCGGCCACTGTTCAGTCTAACCTAGGATTGGGTCTTTGCTTGGCCTTCCTACATTTTTAAGGGCCCTACTTATTTTTCAATATGGTACAAGGTCTGCACTCTCATTCCCCATGGTTTCATGGTGGGTCCACAATGGGGAATGGAGTTATGCAGCCATTTACACAATCCTATCCAAAACTGGACAATAAGAAGACAATTTAGAAACTATCTACAAACACACTCAATCTGCAAATAAACACCTAAACTAAATGCTTGAAATGAAATTATTTATACCATGAAAGACATTCCACATAGTTTTGGATGTATCTCAATCCATTAACTTGCTTGGTTGCTTCATTCAAACTGACTGGTAACAGTTTTGCAGTCTCAGTCTGGTCTTTTTGCTAGGGCCGTACAATGTTTGACATCCAACCCATTAATTTAGGGTTTGCAGATACTTATACTACCCATACCTTAGTTGGTGTGCCATAATTAGGGCTCTCCATTCACAACAAGGGTCTATGACCATTTTCGGTGGAAATGTTGCTTGACAACTTTTAAAAGTTGTCATGCATCTTTTGCATCTTTTGAGCAACTTTTCCATTGTTTCTTTTCATGACTCCTAAGCCCATTTTGGGCTATCCTAGGGACATCAACATGCCAATAAGGCCTAACACACATTCTAGGCACACTCAACCTCTCCTGCACAAGAAATCACAACAAAAACACTAAGGACCTAAAACTAGGACCTAGTCTAGCACACATGAGCTCATCAGCTCATGGCTCTTATTCATGTACATTGGCTTCTAAAGAAGCATAATACCAACAAAACAAAGAAAGAGAAAGAGTTTGGAAGGGTGCTCCTGCACTAGAAAGGGTATAATCCTAGCATCATTCAGCATACCATTGAGCTTACTAATTGGACCTAGTCGATCCAACGGAAGAAGAGACTTGTCAATCTAAAAATTGAGTTCCTTATGGTCAAGGAATTGAAAAAGAATGGGGATATCCAGCTTTGTGTGGAATTCAAGGGCCTAAACCAAGCATCTTTTAAAGACCATTATCCTTTGTCACTAATGGAACAATTTGTAAGCATGTTAGCAGGATAAGAGATGTTCTCAATGTTAGATGGTTTCTAAGGTTATAACCCATTATTGGTGAAGCCAGAAGATCAACATAAGATAGCCTTCACGACCAAATGGGGAACATTCGCTTATTAGAAAATGTCATTTGGGTTGTCAAATGCAACTGCAACTTTTTAAAGAGCTATGGATCTAGCCTTCAAGGATATGATTAACAAAATTATCCTCATATATTTGGATGACTTGACCATGTTTTCAAAACACAAAGAAGTTCATTTCAATCATCTTGAGCTAGTGTTCCAAAAGTGCCCAAAATTTGGCATCTCTTTGAACCCAAAGAAATGTATCTTTGGGGTCCCACAAGGAAAATTACTAGGGCACTTAGTGTTAAAGGAAGGAGTCTCTATTGATCCCGATTGAGTGAAGGCAATAAAGGAGCTTCATCTTCCTATCAATAAAAAGGGCATCCATTCCTTCCTAGGTAAGGTTAACATTGTTAGCTGCTTTATCTGAGACTTTGCAGGGATGGTGAGGCATATCACTCTAATTCTCAAGAAGGAAACACATTTTAAATAGACTCTTGAAGATAAATAGGCTTTCAAGAAAATCAAGGATGCTATTTGTTCAGCCCCCATGCTATCCAACTCCTATATGTCTAAGGATTTTATAGTGTAAGTTTTCTCTAGAAATTATGGAAATGCTATGCTCCTAACCCAGAAAGATGCACACAAAAGGGGTGAGCACCCCATAGCTTTCCATTCCAAGACTATGTAGGAATATGAGGGTAAGTACAATTTCATTGAAAAGAAAGGTTTCACCATAGTTAAGGGCCTTAAAAAGTTTACACACTTCATCACCTGTAATAAGACTACCATGTATGTCGCTCATCCTTCAGTTAGAGAATATATCATGGAAGGTGACATTACAGAGAAGAGGGTGAACTGGATTACCAAAATCCTAGAGTACAACATTGATGTCCAGCCCACCAAGATAATCCATGGAAAGGATTGTGTGAATACATAGCCTAGGAGTTTGAACCCCAAGAAGCTGAGATACCTACAGAAGAAGTTGTAATGATCACTTCTGAACCAACAGAAGCATGCTAGATGGAGACTCAAAATTTTTTTATGAAGATTGGGAATTTTCCTGAAGGCCTCCCTCCTAAAAAGAGGATATTTTATAGACTACAAAACAACAGTTTTCATTTGGTGGATGATGTACTTTTTAAAAGAAATTTTGATGGAGTCTTGCTCTGCTGTGTGAGCCAAAGCCAAGCTTGTAATATTGTACATGAATTTCATTAGGGTTCATCAAGAGGTCACTTTTCTGCACAAACTACCATCATTAAGATCACCTGTGCCTAATATTTCTAGCCCTCTATATTTAAAGATGTGCACACCCTGGTAAGGGACTGCAAAGAATGCCAGTACTATAGTGGCAGGTGTAGAAAGGAGACAATGCCACTCAAGCCTATAATTGTGGAGGAACCCTTTGCTCAGTGGGGTCTCAACTTCATAGGGATGATCAACTCTCCAAGATCAGCTAGACACAAGTGGATCTAAACTATGACTGACTACTTCACCATATGGTTTGAAGTTGTTCCCCTAAAGAATTCATTAGAGACCAATATGTTAATGTTTCTGGAGAATTTAGTGTGTTGATATGGTCCGCCAAAGACAATAATATTGGATAACATGCAAGCATTCATAGGCTCATGAATCACCCAATTCACCCTCAGTAAAGGTATTTACCTAAAAACCTCCTCAAACTATATCCACAAGGAAATGGACTAGTCGAGTCCACTAACAAGAATCTCATTAGGCTCACTAAAAGGATGGCCTTTGAGCAAAAAAGGGAGTGGCATCACCACTTGAGGAGTGCATTATGGGTTGACCAGATAACACCCAAGCAGGTCTTAAAGAATTCTTGATATAAGCTAGTCTATGGTAGGGACGCATTGTTCCCCATGTCTCTAGAAATCCCCGCCTTGCAATTACTCAAGTCTATCGAGGTGGCAGATAATGGTCCCATGGAGGTGAGGTTGGTGGAAATTATGGAACTACAGGAGGTAGGGGAAGCAAAATTTACATCTCTTCAAAACTATCAACAAACCCTCAAGAAGTGGTTCGACAATAAGAAAAGTTCTAACCTATAATTCAAATAAGGCGACCTTGTTTTGAAATACTATGTAAGGGTGGCCAAGCCCGATCATCATGCCAAATTTGATGGGTTATGGGAGGGACCTATTCAACCCAATTATAAGAATAAAAACTCTAGTTGAGGTCTCAACCCAAAGTTTGGACATTCATTTGGTAAAGTCACTATTTCCATAGCTAGTGTTTATTTGATTGTCAACCGAGGGACATAATACTTGAAATGTGTTTGCACTATATATGCACTAAGTTCCTACAATAGCTACTTTGCATTACTGCAACAACTAACATTATGTGGAAAAGATAAGTAGGAATTGAAACTATTGAAAGGCTACAAGAAAACTTCTACATTAACATAAATTCATTCAAGCAATACTAGCTAAGCTCAATGTTGATAAATAGAAACTACTTTGTTTTGGTTTGGCTGTAGGAACAGTTAGTGGATCTATTTCCAATGGCTATAGGAACAGTCAATGCAAGAACATCTACTATAGCTAAAGAAGAAAGCTAATATTAACAAAGACACAGGAACACTCACCAAGTGAGCCCCCTTGGATGAGTGATTCTAGGCTTCCAAAATACAACTCTAAGTGCTCAGAATAACATATTTTTATTCATTGTTCTTCAGAAGTCAATAAATGATTCAACATAAAAAGAAACTCAAAAAAACTTGTAACTTTATTTTCAAAATCCTTTGCTCTTCTTTCTCCCTTTTCTATCTAACCTCTAAGAAGAGGTGAAGAGATTATTTTAAAATAAAACATCTACTTTAAACAACATAGATCACACCGAAGAGAAGAGGTGGATAACTAATCGAGAAAGGAGATAGCTGAATTTAAGCTATAGAAAATGTAGATCTAAACCAAACCACAGTCATAACATATTGTGGTGTTATTTAAAACACTAATGTCCACTTTAGTTAGACATCATTATTATCATGTGATTACTTCTCCTATTTCATTCCTTATGCTCTTCAGCATCTTTGTTGTTTGATCTTTTAGTCATCTCCTTGAATATCTCTTCCTACAACTGGTGTGATAGGAGAGCTTCCACTGCAGCATCATTTATTCCCTCCAATTCAAAATAAATAACATACAAGAACATACATATATATTTTAATTAATCAGGACATCTATTAATTTCACATATGATATTGCCTTAAATAATCTATATGGCAACAAAAATGAATAACATGGCTGCAAAAATAAACTGGCAAAGATAATACATGCTTTAATAGGTTTAGACTAAAATGTGAAATGCATATAGTAAACTTTCGATACATCTTTACTATTATATAAATCAAAGTATGACAAAATCCTATGAGTCATAAGGATAAAAATATGCCAATGTCTCAACTCATCATGCCCCCCAACTTTAAGGTCTTGTTGATCCTCTGGCAAGAGGAAATTTTTTGACTTGCACTAACTCTTAGGTCACCAATGGTTCCTTGACCTGTTCCTCCTGAAGCTAAATTCTAGTAAAATGCTTTTTTCTTTTCCAACATAGACCATCTGGCCTCTTTTGTAGCTTCTTCATAGGGCATATCTATAGTCTTACATCCGAATAATGGCCACATAAGAATAGGAGACTAAAAGATCAAAGGTAACCAGTTATTAGTTTTTCACTCTGCCTAGTTGTATATATTTAGGGGCTATTTGCGTAGCTGCATGGAAATTTGATGGTGAATGAGGTTCTCCCTATTTCAATTCTTCTGGAAAATTATTGTAGCACTGAGTTCAGCCATCACTTGCAACTACACTTTCATTTTGAACTAAATGCTCATATTCTTGGAATATTTCTTCCCTCATTGGAAGCACTAGATTCCTAACATCTTGCCTTACTAGTAGCTTCTATCATTAATAATAAATAACTCTTGGCTCTTTTGCTTCCTTCCTCAATGGTAATGGATAATCAAATTTGAAATCCTTATGTGGTCTAGCTTGTGCCAACATGCTGATCTCATTTTGAATCCATGACATTAAAGATTTAATGTGGATATCACCAATGTATAGCAAGGGATTCCACTCACTATCAGAAGCTACAACATAGTTATGCAAATAAAGTTCACACAATAAATTTTTCATAGCTACTGGAGAAGTCTAGTAAGCATCATAAAATTCCTCAAGGGTTTCTAAAGAGGGGCTAAGGTCCTTGACAATGTGGTTCAATTTGAAATTTAAATACCCCTTCCATAAATGCAGAGCATAAACTCTTAGCAGTGTCCTATATTGCATCAATACAGGGACCATAATAGTGATTATATCAACTTTAGCCTCTAATTCTTTAATTTTATTATCCCTTTTTTCAATTTCCCTTTGTTGTTTGTCAATAATCCCCTGTAATCTAGCCCTCTCTATTTCCCATTGCCTATAAAATGTTAACACAATAGATAAACTACTTAGGGATGATGGAGGTCTAATAGTTGTTATCCTAGGCCATGGAATCTCTTCAATAGGTTCCTCAAGCTACTCTGCCACATATGCCAGATTTGAGTCTATCAACATCATCTTCCTTCTGAGTTTCAACATCTGCGGGGCTCCCTTCTTTTGATGCTTCCACTAAATAAACCTTTGGAGTGGCTGCAGGAATGGTTTCTACCTATGGCTTTCCTACAGGAGTATTTTTTTTTGAGAAACTTGAGTTGCTTGTGGCTGAACCATAGGTTCATCATCTGCATCAATTATTTCCAATTCTTTCCCTTTTCTTTTAGAATATGGTGATTCCCTTTGAAAAGAAGTGGAGGCCTACTCCATGTTTGTATCAAACATCTCTTCCTCCACAATATTCACAGCTCCTTCCACAATGAGTGATTCATTCTCTACAAAAATTATGGGAGAAGAGGGTTCTTCAATATTTTCTTTTTCAACTATTGGCTCAGCTGGAACAAGAGCATCTTCAACCCTAAACTGCAATATGTCATCAAATACCCCCATTCCATCTGTAAAAAATCCCTAAGAGAACGTTCTACCAGCAATTTAATCAGACCATGATCGCTGATAGAACAATTTTCATTCTTCAATGTTTATTTGGCACTTATGGAAATGAGGTGATATAAAAAATTAGGAACATTCACTCTCTGGCCATGCTGCAAATGAATAAGAAATTTGAAATGGGGTGAATTTAAATTTGAATACCTCCCTTCACAAGTAATGTACTTCATTACATATAAAGCCAACTGGGGCCACTCTAGTGGAAGGGAAACCCTCATGGTTGCTTGATTGTCCACTATTAGGGGTCCATCTATGGGGAGTGTAAACTCTGCTCTCGCACTTCTGGCATCTTTTAATTTTGGAAATAATTCTCCTTCCTGTGGCAACCCTATAACTTCAGCTATTCACTACTCTGTAACAATGACCCTTATTCCTTTAATGGTAGCCTCTCCTTCATTGAATGAATGCATAAACTCTGAGGAAATTTATTTATTATATTCCCTTATTTTTCAAAAAGTAGACAATCCAACCATGCTGCTTAAAATAATGCTCACAAATAGCATCCTATAGCAATGCATCATGCACTGTTGGTTCATGGCGGATTGGATCTCCACCCATTTCTTAATTTGTTAATGTAGCAGACTCTGCAACAGAGAAATGAAGAACCAAAATATTCTATAGACTGAAAATTGAAACTTCCTTACCTATTTCCAAATTTGGTGGGAGAGTTCATTACTTTCTTATGCTGAAGAATATCTTATTAAAGAAATGATGGCAAGCAATCAAATCAAGGTACTAAAATGGATGAGTAATTACTAATTTTGGAAACCAAACTGTAAAACACCCTCCCAACTTACTTTGGCATGTGCCCACACAAGCTGAAAGGATGTAGGAAAGTGTACATGGATTTAGCAAAGGCAATAATCATAATCAAATCATAAATGTCTAATTAAAATAAAACTAAATATGTACATACCCATAGTCGCACAAAAAGAGTGGCAAAATGAAATGAAATGACAAATAAGGAAATGAGATGGGATGACGTGGATGGAAAATTTTATTTATGAAGAATAATATTTCCATAAGACATGGAAATATTTTTGCGAAATGATGCGAGGAGAATTATGAAATGGCAAGCATGTTCACTGCAGTGGCTGTAGGAATCTTACCTCCAATACTTTGTTCAATTGTAGAAGGAACTTGATTAGTGGCTGCAGGAACTTGATTAGTTGCTACAAGAACTTATGTTTGATCTTTTTTAGTAAATTGTTGTAGGAAATCCTCTTTGTTGGCTGACGTATGATAACGATGAAATTTGTGACCATTTACTAAAAGCTTGAACCAAAATAGGTCAATTATAATCAAACAAATAGCTCCATTGTTCAAAACTTCCTCTATCTCATATGGACCTAACCATCTGGTTTGTAGCTTCCCCATAGTATCTTTATATCTGGAGTCATACAATATTGCCCAGTCACCTACTTTGAACTTTTTCTCTTTGATGTATTTGTCATGTCACTTTTCTCTCCTATTTTTTGTCAGTTCTGTCTACTGGACAACCATTTTTCTCCATTCATCCAAAGCATTCAATTTATGAATACATTCCTTTTGTGCTTTAGAAAGTGTCATATTTAATTGCAAAGCTATCCTTTGAGTTTTATGCTCAAACTCAATAGGCATCATTGCTACTTTTCCATACACCATCTCAAAAGTTGTAAAACCAATTGGTGTCTTCCAAGTTGTTTTGTATGCCCAAATTGGTTTTGAAAGTCTATGAGACCAGTCTTTTTCATGAACAACTACTATCTTGGTATGAATAGCCTCAAGCTCCCTATTTGTAACCTTTACTTGTCCATTATCTTGTGGATGATATGGGATAGATTTTTTGTGCCTTATATTGTATTCATTGACCAAGGCTGCAATCAATGCTGAAGTAAATTGTGGGCCTTGGTCTGATACAATTTCCCTTGGTACTCCATATCTTGTAAATATATCCTCATAAAGGAACTCGACTACCTTATTATCTCTTGCATGTGTCATGGAGCGAGCCTCCACCCATTTGGTTACATAATCTATACATACTAAAATGTAGGATTTTCCATTAGAAGGGGGATCAATTGGGCCAACAAAATCTAATCCCCATTTATCAAATGGTGCAACCAATATTTGTGGATACAATGGCATCTCATCAGATTTAGTAGGTCTCCCCATGCACTGACATCTATCACATTTTCTTTTATACTATGTTGCATCCTTATATAATGTGGGCCAATAGTATCTTGTATTCAATATTTTGAGTGCTATTCTTTTAGCAACAAAATTTCCTCCACATGGCTTATCATGACATGCATGTAGGATATCATAAGTTTCATCCTCTCTGACACATCTTCTCATGACTTGGTCTGGTCTAGTTTAAAACAAACAATCAGCAATCCATGAAAAGTTAAAACTTTTTTCCACTAACAACCTTCTTTCTTTAGGAGAGAAATGAAGTGGCATTTTAACAACAGCTAAATAGTTGGCAATATCAACATACCAGGGAGTGTGGGCATGTATAATGAATAGATGTTCATCCTGAAAAACATCATCTATGGCTATAAGATCTTTGTGTAACTGAAGTCTTGAAAGATAACCTGCAACCACATTGGACTTTCTAGGTTTATCAATAACTGTGATATCAAATTCCTACATCAACAATAACAAAAAAGCTAATATATCGGTAATTAAAGTCTTATTCATGAGATATTTGATTGTAGTATGATCAATATGCACAAATATGGGATAGCCTATTATATAGTGCCTGAATGTGTTGAGTGCATATATAACTACTAACATTTCCTTTTCAGCAACTGTGTAATTTAACTCAGGCCCCTACAAGTTCTTGCTAATATAATATATTGCACTTTCCAAGTTATCAATCTTCTATCCTAAGACTATTCCTATTGCATAATCATATGCATCTATATGAATTTGAAATGGTAAAGACCAATTCGGACCTTTAAGAACTAGTGCTTGGGTCAAAGCGTGCTTAAGCTTCAAGAAAGTTTGATTACATGAAGAAGTCCAGTTAAATTCCATATCCTTGGTAACTAGAGAATATAAGGGACTTGCAATTTTGCTAAAATATTTGATAAACCTTCTATAATATCTAGCATGACCAAGGAAACTTCTAACATCTTTTTGCTTTATTGGTGTATTGATATTCTGAATGACTTCAATTTTTGCTGAGTCAACCTGTATTCCTTTAATAGAGATATGATGACCAAGGACTATTCCTTCCTGCATCATTATGAAGCACTTCTCATAGTTTAATGACAAACTATAGTCTTCACCCCATTGCAAAACTTTCTTTAGGTTCCCTAATGTTTCTTCAAATTCAAAACCAGAAGTTGTAAAGTCATCCATATAAATTTTCATGATGTCTTGAGAAATATGTGAAAATATATAGACAACTGCTCTTTGAAAAGTGGCTGGAGCATTACACAATCCAAAAGGATGAACAAAATATGCATATGTTCCCCAAGGACAAGTAAATGTGGTCTTCTCTTTGTCCTATGGGGCTATCTAAATCTTATTGTAACCATAAATCCATCAAGATATGAAAAGTATCTCTTCCCAGCTAAAGAGTCGAATACATGATCCATAAATGGCAATGGAAAATGATATTTTCTTGTTGCTAAGTTCAAATCTCTATAATCAACACATACCCTCCATTTTCCTCCATTCTTAAGAACTATTACCAAAGGTGATACCCATTGGCTATCAGAGATGGGATAGATAAACCCAGGCTTTAACAACTTTTTCAATTCCTCTTTAACTATTTCTTTTAATGCAGGATTGATTCTTATTTGTGGTTGTCTGAGTGGGCAATATTCTTCTTTTATATAGATATGGTGGGTACAAACTTTTGGATCTATTCCATGCATGTCCTTGTAATCCCATGCAAGGGCATGTTTATGACATTTAAGGAAGTCCATGAGTGCTACTTTTTTGAGTATCTGCAAGATCACTATTGATATTCAAATATTTATTCAAATCAACTTCTATTTAGATAGTAAGATCAATCTAGTATATATCAAAAAAATGAGAAGTATAGACTTCTTGTGGCAACAAAGTATGCAATATATCAGTGGCTGCAAGAATGTCAAAATCTACAATGTTTGGTACCAACTCCTGCAATTGTTGCTCTTGTTTTAACTCATTTGTCTGAATTTTATAAAGAATTGAGTATTCATCCTATAATTGCATGAATGGTCCTTGACTAATCATCATAAGGTGATTAATAGAGTGAACTCCCTTAGATTCTTCTCCCAAAGTAGGCCAAACGACTTGTTGTTGACCAAACTGGGGCTGAGAATGAGAATACAAAGCTAATAATTTTGTAGAGTTCCTATATGAGATATTCATATCCCCTGATCTACATCCAATATATGCATCAGCCATGGCAAGCCAATGTCTTCCCAAAATCACTAGATATCCTCCCAATATCACCTTTGGAGACATAATCATAAAGTTTGTAGGGTATTCCCAGGAATCCAAAATAACAACCACATCTTCAATCATACCATCAGGTCGGACTATAGAGCTATCAGCAAGCTATGGGACTATAGATGTAGGCCTGAGACTATTGATTTCATGCTGCTGCATTACTTCTCTTGCCATCACATTAATAGCTGCTCCTAAATCAATTAAAACATTCCTTATCTGGTTGCCATTAATTACTATATTCACAATAGGACTACTAGTATTAGAATATTTAGCAATTGAAACCTTTCCTAGAATGATATTTGCTAGTTCACCCATCACATGCAATATTGGTGGATCCTTCTTCTTTGTGCCAAGGTTTTTTAGACATGCCTCCCTAAGTGCCTTATTAAATATAGGAACATCTTTAATTTCTTGCAACAATGAAATTTTAACACATACGTGGTTCAGTTGATCTATGACATTAAAACCTTTCTCCTATTCTATAAGAACTTCCTTTCCTTGCAATCTCTAGGGAAATGGTGGTAATATCTGCTTTTGAGGTATTGTGGCTGTTGGATTAGAGATTTCTTGTTCTTCTTGCACCTAAGTAATAACTAGTGGAGATGGATTAGGCAGAGTTGTCCTAGATCTGAGGTGAATATCACTTATAGATAGAGAATAGGTTAGTTATTGATTAGGGTCAGCTAAATAATCTTGTTGTTGTTGTTGAGATTTCATATTAGGATTTGGCATTGGCTAAGTAGGAAACTGCATTGGTTTAGGTGGAACAATAGTGGCTATAGGGGGAGGCATTATGGTAGGTAGTTGTGGCTATTGAATAGGTTTTTGATATCCAAAATATTGGGTTGTCCACGGTTGACTCCCCCTCCATTGAGGAGTAGGTTACCAGTTCCCTTGAAACTAGCTCCCTTGGCTCTGAGTTGAATACCAATTTCCCTGTGGCTGCTACCACTATGGCATTTGATTAGCAAAATGTTGCCCTTGGCCTTGAGAACCATATAAGTTTGGATAATTACCAAAATTTTCAGCATATGGTGATTGCCATTGATTATTTGGTACATAAGAATTTCCACTATAACTAGAAAAAGAAAGTAGATCCGAAGGCATACCTTGTCTTTGGAAATTTGGCCTTCTTTGAGAAACATAGAAAACTTGTTCTTCCTCACCTTGTATTGGCTTGAAGTTTGCAACCTCAATATTTGCAACCATTTTACATCTACAATCCTTTTTTCTTTGTCTATAATGAGAGCAAAATTCTGCAAGAAATACATCAGCTTCTTCATGCTTCTTCTTAGCTGTGAGTGTATCTAACTGAGTAGCCATATTGTTTATGATGTCCTCCTTAAATTTCTTCAACAAATGGCTAAGTTCCATTCTAGAAACTCCAGTACTAGATGTTGATGAAGACACTCATGGCTTGAAACGCATGTTCTTTTTGTTGACACATGGTAGCTTAGGTAAAATAAATGATTGAATGAGAGATAAAATGAAGTCTCTCATTCAATTATTTATCATATCAAAAATTATGATAAAACCTTCAAGCAATTAATTGCTCCTTAATAGCCATTCTATATTTGTATATGGACAACCTATTGATAATTATACTATGTATTTTCCTCATGTTCATCTATCTAATGAATCTTGTATTTAGACAAATATCGATTAAACATAAATAATGATGACACCAATATATATTATATCAGGTTGCATATAATACATATCAGGTTACATATAAGGTATATCAGAATGCATATCGGGTGGCAATATATTAGTCACTGATAGTTATCGATGTGTTAGTCTACACCGATAGTTATTGATTGTCAAGGCTAACACACTGATAACTATCGGATGTTAGCGTTGATAGTCACTGATATACTATCAGTTGTTAGCATTAGGTAAACATCGATGAAATTTAGTTATAATCCTACTCCACACTGATTGGCATTTACAGTAATATGCTTTTGTTAGTATAAACAAAAAGGAATGATCAAGTAATGTCTTGATCAATCGTGACCGATCAAGGCATTGCTTGACCGTGCCTCATTTTTTATATGCTTATAGTAAGTGGCATTCTTGAGATAGGACATAGAAAATATTAAATGCTCCTCTCATCTGCCACAAGCAAGAAGATAGTTAGATATATACAATAAGAAAGTAATAATACAAAATTAGATAATAGAATTATAGCATTGTAAAATTGCAACACTTGCAATTTTGACTGCATTTGGGTCTTCACGATGGTGGCGCAATGTTGAACCTAAATGGAGACCCCGAAACCTGTTTATGACATCAAAAACTGCATCTTTCTGCACCTTGGCCTGATCCTCCTTGCACCCTGTTGTCCCGGTAGGTGGGACCATGGCGCCCAGTGCCCTGGTCCCTAGCCCTATTTTGGGCCCGGTCTCTTGTTGGGCATCGGGTCTTCAAGTTTACAATTTGGAAAATAATGCTCCTAGGTCAGCCTAAGGTCGGAAAAATCAGTCTCCTAACCCTAATTGATAAGTATATAAATTACATTTCCCTGTTGGGAAAAATGGTGTCTCAACCTTGCATTTATGTGAGGTTACTATTTATAGTAAGTTTTCATTTAAGCACGAAATGGTGCGAAACTCTCCCTGAAGCTTTTGGTTGGCTAGATAAGCATTCCGGTAAAGTTTCGTCGCAAGGTCACAGCTAGTTTTGAAGATATTAAAGTTTTCATCTTGGAGGGGTGCAATAAAATGTTTAAATTTAATTTTGGGGACTTTAGAGGCTCCGAAATGCCCTGAAAAGTGGCCGTAACCGGTGAAGCCGGTTACGAGGTGATAGAGCACTTCGCGAGCTTTCCGGCACTTCAAACGGTTCGTCAATCGGACACCCGGTTCTCAAGTTATGGCCTCCGGAAGTTTGTACTCCTGAAATAGGAAAAATAATTTGTATTGAATACATAAATGAGCTGTAAAAGGGAGCGACACGTGTTGATGTGTGCTTTAACATGTCATAGAAGGGAGATAAGGTCGGCTACACCTTATTGGGTGGTTTTAGCCCATGGTTTTGTAATACCGTTTGACGGTTTCTTGTATTGTATCTCCTATTTATGAGGTGTGTGAGATAGAGGTTGTGTGTAAGAGTCTTATGGCTATTGAGTTGCCTCTGAATCTCTGATTAGTGATACTCCTGCGAAGAGCTTGCTCTGCAAGTATTTTGTAATCTGTTTTTGATTGCTGAATAAAATATTGAGCTGCTTTTGGAGGGTGGGGTTTTTCTCCCGAAAGGGTTTTCCCCACGTAAATCAGTGTGTTGTGGTATGAATGCTATTATATCTATTTCTATTTTCTGTAACTGTTGTAATGATCTGAAAAAGTTTTGCATTACCCTCCTCTCAAGGTTAGTGTAGGAAGTTGTTTCCGCTACTTAACTTCCTTACACTCTCAAGGTTAGTGTAGGAAGTTGTTTCCGCTACTTAACTTCCTTACAAGTGGTATCAGAGCCTGATCACCTTTGGTTTCAATTGTGGGCAGTTGGGTTTTTTGAACTAATCCAGATTTGAGTGGGAGCTTGTGTAGAAGACACTTTTTGATCCTGTTGCAGGAATATTCAGATGGCGAGTTCGTCAGGGAGAATAGAGGTGGAGAAATTTAATGGAAGTAATTTTGAGATGTGGAAGCTGAAGATGGAAGATCTGTTAATAGATCGAGATCTTTGGGATGCTGTTGATGTGAATGTCCAAAGGCCCTCAGATCCTACTGCGGCAGCTCAGTATGATGTTATGGACTGAAAAGCCAAGGGTCTAATCAGACTGTGCCTAGCAGACTCTGTTCTAATCAATGTCCATGAAGAGAACTCTACAAAGAAGCTATGGACTAAGCTTGGTGAGATGTATCAAGTGAAATCTTTATTAAATCAAATTTTCTTAAGAAAGAAATTGTATTCCTTGAAGATGGAAGAGGGTGGATGAATTGCAGACCACCTAGAAGCATTCAATATGATTGTGGCTCAATTAGTATCCGTCGGTGTTAAGATGGACGAGGAGGAGAAATGTCAGATCTTGCTTTGTTCTTTGCCTGATTCGTGGGATTCTCTTGTTATGGCTATCGGTAGTACTTCTGTTGTTTTGAAATCTGAAGACGTGGTGGGTGCCCTACTCGGTGAAGAGATGCGAAGGAAGGTATCCATCAGTTCAAAGGAAGCCCTAACCGTTCGTGGAAGACCTAAGGAGAAAGGCAAGAAGAATGAGAAGCGCGGCAAGTCCAAATCCAAAGGGAGATCGAAATCTCCTGGAAAGTCCAAAGTCATTTGCTGGAATTGCGGTAAATTGGGTCACATCTGTAAGGACTGCAAAGAAGAAAAGAAGAAGAAAAAGAAAAAGTTCGATTCTGATTCTGAGTCCGACAAGGAAGATGGCGATGCATTTATTGCGGCTTTGGCGACTCATGCAGGTAATGATGCTTGGCTAATTGACTCAGGTGCATCTTTTCATATGACTTCCAATAGAGATTGGTTCTCTGAATATGAAGGATTTAATGGAGGTAAGGTGTACTTGGGTGATGATTCACATCTAGACATTGTTGGTCGAGGTAAAGTTAGAATTAGGTTTTCTGATGGTAGAATAAAAAGGATTAATGGTGTGCTGCGTATCCCTGGATTAAAACGAAACCTGTTATCTGTGAGCAAACTGATAGATGCAGGTGTGCAGGTAGTCTTTTCTGAAGCAGGATGTAAGATGATTAAGGGTGCTATGGTAGTTGCTAGAGGTGTCAGGTTTGGCACTTTGTATAAGCTTGAAGCATACACTGTTGAGTGTAATAGCACTTCTGTAAAAAGTAAATCTGCGGATACTTCAATGGAAGATTTGAAGGTTTCACCTTCAGCAGATGGAAATGGTTTTTGGGTACCTAAGGGTGCTCTTTCATCTGAAGCAAAGTTACCTGCAGAGAAGACTATGTTATGGCACCAGAGACTTGGCCACATTGGAGAAAAGGGTCTAAGGACCTTGAAAAATAAAAACCTTGTTGAAGGTTTGAATGACTGTAATCTTGACTTTGATTTCTGTGAGCATTGCATTTATGGAAAACAAAACCGTGTTCAGTTTTACTCGAGTTCTCATAAAACTTGTGGTGTTTTGGATCTTATCCATTCTGATGTGTTTGGTCCAGTAGATGTCTCTTCGATTGGAAAATCCACATATTATGTTTCATTTATTGATGATTTTAGTAGAAGGACATGGGTATATTTTCTAAAGAGTAAATCTGAAGTTTTTAGTCGTTTTAAAGAATTTAAAGCAATGGTTGAGTTGCAGACTGGAAAGAAAATAAAATGTTTGAGAACTGATAATGGCGGTGAGTTTTGCTCTAATGATTTTGATAGATTCTGTAAAGACTGTGGAATTAACAGGCAGAAGACAACTCCGTATTCTCCACAGCAGAATGGAGTTGCAGAAAGAATGAACAGGACACTGATGGAGAAGGCTAGGAGTATGTTGAGTGGTGCTGGTCTCGAACAAAAGTTTTGGGCTGAAGCTGTTGCCACTGCTTGTTACCTGATTAACAGGTCTCCTACATCAGCTCTTGTTGATAAAACACCTATGGAAGCATGGTCAGGTCACAAGCCTTCATTGAGACATCTTAGAGTTTTTGGTTGCGAGGCATATACACATGTGCCAAAGGAGAAGCGAACAAAGTTGGAGAACAAGGCTGTGAAATGTATCTTCATCGGGTATAGTTATGGTGTGAAAGGATACAAGCTTTGGGACCCTGTTGCACAAAAGGTAATTCACAGTAGAAGTGTTATTTTTAGAGAAATTAAGTCTCCTTCTGTTACATTGCAGCCAGAACAGACTAAAAAAGAAGATGTGATTCAACTTCCTTCTACACCTGAAAGAGTTGAATCGAGACCCCTAGATAGGCAAGAATTTGAGGAGAGCTCGTCTAGCTCTGAATCTTCAGAAGAAGAGGAAGAACCTCCAACTCAGCTTGTTCGAAGGTCTACAAGACATAGACAACCACCTGAAAGGTATTCACCTGATGATTGGAGATGTATTTTTGCTTTGAATACTAGTGTGGATGAACCGAAATCTGTAGAAGAGGCATTAGGTATGAATGATGCAGAATCCTGGAAGATTGCTATGGAGGAAGAAATGGCAGCTTTGAAAAAGAATGATACATGGGATCTTGTACCATTGCCTGAAGGACGAAAACCTGTTGGTTGTAAATGGGTGTTCAAGAAAAAGATTGGTTCAGATGGAAGCATTGAGAAGTATAAAGCAAGGTTGGTTGCAAAAGGCTACTCTCAGGTTGAGGGTGTTGATTACGGTGAGATATTTTCTCCTGTTGCAAAAATGACGTCCATTAGATTTTTGCTTTCTATTGCTACTGCTTATGATTTAGAGGTTGAGCAAATGGATGTGAAAACTGCTTTCCTTCATGGTGATTTGGAGGAAGATATTTATATGACACAGCTGGAGCACTATGTGGTGAAAGGAAAAAGTAATTTGGTCTGTAAATTGAAGAAATCTTTGTATGGCCTCAAACAAAGTCCTAGGACGTGGTACCAGAAATTTGATACATATGTGTTGAGTTTTGGATTTGAACGTTCTAAATCAGATCACTGTGTTTATTATAAATCTTATGGTGATCATTTCTTATTCATTGCATTGTATGTTGATGATATGTTATTCATTGGTAAAGGGAAAGGTATGATTTCAGAACTGAAGTCTCAGCTCGCTGCTAAATTTGAAATGAAAGATCTTGGTGCAGCAAAGCACATCCTTGGGATGGAAATTAGAAGAGATAGGGTGAACAGAAAGCTATGGCTAGGCCAGAGTAAGTATGTGAATTCAGTGTTACAGAGGTTCAACATGCAGAATTGTAGACCATTGAGTGTTCCTTTTACAGTTGGAATGAAACTATCTATTTCAGATTGTCCTACATCCCCATTGGAGATGGAAGACATGAGCAGAGTGCCTTACCAAAGTGCAGTTGGAAGCTTGATGTATGCTATGGTCTGTACTAGACCAGACATTGCCCAAGCAGTGGGAGTACTTTCTAGATATATGTCTAATCCTGGTAGAGTTCATTGGGATGCAGTCAAAAGAGTCTTCAGATATTTGAAGGGTACTTCAGAGTATTCTTTGTGTTATCATGGTAATTCAGTTGGAGACATTACTTCCCTTGATATCCATGGTTATGTGGATTCAGATTGGGCAGGTGATATTGATAGCAGAAGATCCACCAGTGCTTATGTGTTTACTTTGTTTGGTGGTGCAATTAGTTGGATGAGTAAGCGACAGGCTGTGGTTGCTTTATCCACTACTGAAGCAGAGTATATGGCAGCTACTCATGCTTGTAAAGAGGCCATTTGGCTTAAGAGACTGTGTTCGGATATTGGAATAAAACAAGGTACAGTGACAATTTACTGTGACAGTCAGAGTGCAATTAGCCTAGCTAAGAACCCGACATTTCATGCCCGGACCAAACATATTGATATTCAGTATCATTTTGTTAGAGATATGGTCGAAGATGGTAGGGTGAAGCTGGTTAAGGTGGAAACTTTGATGAATGTTGCAGATGCTTTAACTAAGGCTGTGAGCACAGAGAAGATCAGATGGTGTTCAGAGTCTATGGGCCTTATGGCCCCTAGCAATTGATTCATTGTGTTGACATTCCCTTCCGCTCATGAAAGGTGTTCGACAAGTGGGAGATTTGTTGGGAAAAATGGTGTCTCAACCTTGCATTTATGTGAGGTTACTATTTATAGTAAGTTTTCATTTAAGCACGAAATGGTGCGAAACTCTCCCTGAAGCTTCTGGTTGGCTAGATAAGCATTCCGGTAAAGTTTCGTCGCAAGGTCACAGCTAGTTTTGAAGATATTAAAGTTTTCGTCTTGGAGGGGTGCAATAAAATGTTTAAATTTAATTTTGGGGACTTTAGAGGCTCCGAAATGCCCTGAAAAGTGGCTGTAACCGGCGAAGCCGGTTACGAGGTGATAGAGCACTTCGCGAGCTTTCCGGCGCTTCAAACGGTTCGTCAATCGGACACCCGGTTCTCAAGTTATGGCCTCCGGAAGTTTGTACTCCTGAAATAGGAAAAATAATTTGTATTGAATACATAAATGAGCTGTAAAAGGGAGCGACACGTGTTGATGTGTGCTTTAACATGTCATAGAAGGGAGATAAGGTCGGCTACACCTTATTGGGTGGTTTTAGCCCATGGTTTTGTAATACCGTTTGACGGTTTCTTGTATTGTATCTCCTATTTATGAGGTGTGTGAGATAGAGGTTGTGTGTAAGAGTCTTATGGCTATTGAGTTGCCTCTGAATCTCTGATTAGTGATACTCCTGTGAAGAGCTTGCTCTGCAAGTATTTTGTAATCTGTTTTTGATTGCTGAATAAAATATTGAGCTGCTTTTGGAGGGTGGGGTTTTTCTCCCGAAAGGGTTTTCCCCACGTAAATCAGTGTGTTGTGGTATGAATGCTATTATATCTATTTCTATTTTCTGTAACTGTTGTAATGATCTGAAAAAGTTTTGCATTACCCTCCTCTCAAGGTTAGTGTAGGAAGTTGTTTCCGCTACTTAACTTCCTTACACTCTCAAGGTTAGTGTAGGAAGTTGTTTCCGCTACTTAACTTCCTTACATTCCCCTCCCAGAAAGAGAGGAGGAAAAACATATGTGTGCAAGAGGCGGAAGTGATAGGCAAACATTCAAACATTCAAGCATTCAAGCATTTCTTCAAGCAATTGAGCATTCTAGGTCTCCCTTCAAGGCTAGGTGTTGCATTCAAGACAAGGATTCAACCATTGAAAAGGAGATCACTTACAACATACAACATACAACATAAAACATCATTACAACTTCGCATGTAAGAATACAAACATTCTTACAACAAGGTATTAGTACTTGATTACATTACAAATATTTACATTTACAGCATTCTCATTTCTTGGTTAATTCCAAAACCAGGGTTTGACCTAAAGGCAAACCCCTAATCCCTAACCCCCCATTTGTCCTCTCTTGTCTCTGTGTAGGTTGCAGGTACACGGCTGTAATTGAAGATCTGGAATCCTTGTGCAGAGACGAACAGATCCCCCTTCATTTCGCAGATTTTTCGGAGGACCGTGTGCACTTCGGGTGCCATCGTCCCGTCAACTTTCACTCAAACTTGTAGGATAGCATCATCTTGACATTTTACTACTAATTTCAGGTCCATAGCTTCATCCCGTGTCTCTATCTCCGTCTACAAGCGAATCTTTCTTCCTTTCACATACACTCCTAGTTCAATCCTTCTATCTACATTCTTTACAAAAGAGGGTATCCTTGCTATCTCAACCCTTGAAACTCATTTAGAATTCAATCTTGCATTGTGTGGGATTGGATCTTGTGAGTTTCAACCCCTCTTTTGAATGTAAAGTCTCTCCTAAGTGAAAACTATCAATCCTAGTGACCTCCTTTCTCTCTCCTTGGAGTGGGGGAACACCTAGGGTTCGATTTTCCGCTTTACATTTTGGTGAACCTGACGTGAACATCCTAATTCTGATTATTCATGGTTAGATCTAAAATTTTTGCTTCCTTAATTACATTTCCATGTTTGATCTTTTGCAAATTTTAGAGGTTAATTGCATAAAAAACCCTAAATTTTCTTTTTAGTAATTGAGCTTGTGAAATGTTTAATTGTTAATGCTTGTTTCAGATCTACCCTTCTATTGCAAATTATCAATTCATCTTTGTGCTTTAATTCTAAAAATTAAGTGGTTAAGTGTCAAAACCCTAATTTTTAAAACCCTCTTGATTCAACCTTTGACCGATGATTTCACTAATCAAAACACCTCCAAATCAGCTGTAACTTTGAATTCTGCAACAAAATCATAATATCTCTCATCCCTGAAAATTTTGAAAAAAGTTGCGAGGACCGTGTGCACCCCGAGCGCCATTGTCCCCAACATTTTTTTCAAAATTTTGGGAGCTAGATCTTATTGTGTTTTTCTACTAGAATTCAGAATCTTGGCTAATTTCATCAATTCTAACACTTTCAAAATTAAAGTCAAAGTTGGTCTAGTGATTGCTTGGATTAAGGCTTCTAATCATTCAAAAATTGTTGAAATTGAAAGTTTGTGTCAAAATTGTGTTTCTTACTGTCTTAAATCTGAAAAGTGTGTTGGCATTCATTCAAAGTTTCAGTGCTTTATTCAAATTTTTGCAATTTGTGACTTTTGAAATTAAGTGTTTAATTGCAACAACTTTGATTTCTACTTTTAAAATTGAATTTTGCATGAAATTGAGTCAACTTTTAAATTTCAAAGCTTGCATTGCTTTTAGTATTCCCTCTAAAATCATAAAATTCAAAATTTCAGTTTCCCTCTCTTTTTCAAAATTCAAATTTTGCATTTTTCAACAATCTTGGTAGGGTTCAATTTTGAGATTGCAACTTTAATTTGGCCTATCTACAGATCGTAAAATCACTCAATTTTTTCAGATTAGCTTTAAAATCATCATAACTTTCATCCCTGAAAAATTTTGAAAAAAGTTGTGAGGATCGTGTGCACTCTGTTCGCCACGATCCCTGACATTTTATCTGAAATTTTGGGAGATTGTCATGATTGCATTTAATAGCTTAAATCTAGGAGATTGGCTGATTTTATTTAAATTTGCTACCTCTAAATTTGAAAATAAATTCAAAATTCAAGATTTCAATTTTCAAGATAACAATTAAAATTAAGAGCTATCCCCCTTGGCCCTAATTTTTCAATTGTGCCTACCTTTCTTGGAAGTTGTATTTCCCTCTTCTTTCACAAAGTTCAAATTGGATAATCATTATCTCATTGTTCAATTTTGCCAACTTTATTTTCAAAATTCAAAATCTTCTCTCTCTCTCTAGTGCATGAGTTTTACAACAATAAGCCCTACTTACACTATTCCCGTTAGATGAAGCCTTAGAATTAAGTCTTTCCAAGGTTTAATTACCGAGGAGATGGAACCTAATTTGAATGGCCTTTTTAACGAGGACATGGGTAATTCCTCTAATCCTCTTAATGATGAAGAAGCTCTCCATGAGGTTTTTGTAGAACAACTTTCAAAATTGGATAACCAATTTGATCATTTTCAGCAATGGATATCTCAAGAATACCCCGATAGTCAAGCTCTTTCATTAATTGAGGGTCTAAAATGTATGGTTCAAAGTGATAAGAATGGAATTGATATTTTGTGTAGTATTGCACACATCATGGATTTGAATGTGATGCCTATGAAAAGTTGTGCTGAAACTTCAGGTTATACACAACCTCCTACTCAAGTCAATCATTCTATCCCTTTGACAACTTCTATTGCTAGTATACCTACTTTTACATCAAACATAATGACTACTTCAATACAAAACATTCCACCTATGATCACCAGTCATGGGGGCAATCCTTCCTCTTCAATCAACCCCCTTCTTTCATTCAATCCGACTTCTTCATTCATTCCTTCAATGAGTGTCCCTATTACATCTCCACAAATGAACATGATGCAAGGGGGCGATTCATTCAACCATTCCATTCCTCCTTGTAGTGCTCCTTTTTTCCAATCATCTCCTATGACTAACTATCATAGTGTCCTGCCACCTTACTCTCAATCAATACCTTCTTTCAATAACATAATACCTCCATCACAATCTAACATGTCTAATATGAACTCTTCAACTAAAGTGACCATTAACAATCTTGCACAAACTGTCTCTTCTTTATAGCAACAAGTTGCCTCTATGAATCAATCTAAGTTTAGTGTGCCCACATTCGATGTTGTGAGCCCACTTTCTCTTGACATTGTTCAAGCTATCCCCCCTAAGCATGTTGAAATCCCACAGTTGGAGCTTTATAATGGTAAAGTTGATCCTCTAACACATGTTAAGACCTTTCAAACAATATGTACTGATTTTGCTCATGACCAAAGGTTGCTTGCAAAACTGTTTACTAGAACATTAAGAGATAAGGCTCTACAATGGTATTGCTCATTTCCTTCCTATTTTATTACTTCTTTCCAACAACTTGCAAATGCTTTTATTCAACAATTTCAAAACAATATAAGTCCTAAAGTTACTTTGATTGATTTAATGCATTGTAAACAAGGTGTTAAAGAAAAAGTGACTGATTTCATTGGTAGATATAAGCATTTGTGTGCTCAAATTTCTTTTCTAGTACCTGACAATGATATTCAAAGAATCTTAATTTCTAATTTACAAAAAGATATTAGAGAAAAACTTCTATTTTCTGAGTTTACTTCTTTCCAACAGTTGTGTGCAACTCTTCACAATTATCAACTGACTGTGAGTCAAATGGAACAAGCAAATCCTATGGCTCCGAGTGATAAGGGTGATAGTAGTCAACAACCATTTGGGAAGTTTAAACCCAACAGAGGGTTCACTAATTTTAATGAAAACATCACCAACAAAAATGTGAATGCAGCATCAGGTGTGCCTCCTATTTCTAAGTTTTTCCAGAAAGAAAGAGAGTTTACTCCTTTGAATGAATCATTGCATAGTATTATGAATAAGTTATTGGAACAAAATGTGCTTACTCTCCCTCCTATAAAGCAAATAGATCCTGCAAAGATTAATTCACCCTATTTTGATAACAAATCTTTTTGTCAATTTCATCATCAACCTGGGCATGATACTGAAAAATGTTTTTCTTTAAAGGGTAAAATTCAAGATTTGATTGATAATAATACTATCTCTGTTTCAGGTGTGAATGATAAAGGCAACACATCTGTAGCTCTTCCTAACCAAAATCTTAAGATTTTTACTGATCCATTACCTTCTCATACCTCTAATGTGATTGAGACTAATGGTTCCTCTTTCTCACCTGATGGTCTTGTGTCTATGACACCGAATGTGATTAACTTTGTAGAGTAGCAGAAAATCCGTAAAGAACCTTCCATCACATTTGATTCCAGTGAAACTATCAGGGCACCTAATGGTCCTTTATATATAGTTGCAAAAGTCAAGAATACACCTTGTCATGGAGTGCTTATTGATCCTTCTTGCATGGTTAATGTTATTACTGAATAATTTCTTTTTACTTTGCAATTGAATCAAGTGATCTATGACAAAACAAATGTGGTTGTGAAATTATTTGATGCATTTTCTTCTCCTGCAATTGGTTCTATTACATTACCTATTGAGGTCCATAACAAATCCCTTGATGTGAGCTTTGCTATTATTCCATCATCTGAACAATTTCGTGTGAAGCTAGGCTATCCTTGGCTATCTTCCATGAAAGCTATTGCTTCTCCTATTCACAAGTGTTTGAAATTTCCCCATTATGGTGAAGTTGTTACTGTCAATCATAGTCACTTTAAACCAGCTGAAAGAATTTCTAGCATTCCTATTGATTATTTTTGGCCTAAACAATTCCAATCTCTTCCACCGTGAAGTGATCATCTTTTCAAATCTTATCAAAAGTGGAAAAAAGATATGATCCTATCTCGAAGTGAACCTCGAACACCCAAACTTGATATTCCTATCATTCTTGAGAAGGAAGTTCTTCCTTTGAAAGATAAAACTAATGTCTTTCCTCAAGAAGATTTCCAACCCATTTCTATGGATGTGACTATGCCTATGTCTAATAAACTTTCTAAAAGTAGACCTATACCTCCTCATCATGATGGACTTGGTCTCCTTCCTAAACCAAATATTCCTCCTTTATATGGAGCAGTTCCTTCTCCTTCCTCTTATAAAGAGAAGAGACCTTCCTCTTCTCCTATTATCCAACCTAAGAGACCACAACCTAAACACCCAAGTGATAAGGATGAGAACATTCCTCCTCCTCAATCTTCTCCACTTCCTACTAAGACTAGACAAAATCGTTCTACACGTCAATGCCAACGAAAGCGTCATCTTAGAGCTCGTGCAACTGCTTCTCAAACTTTGCAATCCCCAAAAACACCTTCAGCTAGTATTATTCCATTTTCTCCTCAGCCGAAAATTGAGCCAAAATCTCTTAAGCATAAGATGCATGATGGTTTTGATCCTATGCGAGTTAAAGATCCTATTTTTATAAATCTTGATGATGATATAGATGAAAATGTTATTCATGATGAAAATGTTACTCCTCTTTCTTCTGATAGTGAATATGAATATGTTGATATTAATAACCATTTATCTAACGAATTTTCTAAAGCACTTATCCTAGCTCCTAGATAAGAACAATGTGGCTTGGAACATGAACATAGCCCTTGTTTGGATCTTGTGATAGCTCCATCTGCTGTGTTGGATGTTCCTCCTCTAGCATGTTTCCTACCTTCCTGAAATATTGATCAGCAAGATCGGGGGGTGGATGACGTGCTAGACTAGTTCATTAGCACAGCAGACTCTCTCCTCCTCTCTTGATATCTTTTGTGACTTCTTCTATTTGTTGTCCTTAGTGTTGTCTACTTGAGGATGATGCAAAGCATTGAGATCTCTTTTGGTCTCTCTCATATTGACTCAAAAGACACATGTGTTCCCTTCTTCTAGGTGACCTTCCTTGATTGGGGAATGAAGAAAAATTATGCATACATACATATGATATACATGAATTATCATACAGCATACTGACTCCAAGGAAAGTGAAGTCACCTCGTGATTTATGTTTTGTGTCTATTATCCTTGGGTTTATCTCACACTTGGGGGCTAAATCTTTGTGATAACATGCTCCTTTCCCTTCTCATTTCTTATGTGTATCACTACCTTAAAGCAATCACCCCCGATGAAGCATGTGTGATTGCTTTAACATAGGGGGCATACACTCCATTCATATCTCTTCAAGATTCTTGAAAACTTCTTGGTAAACTTAGCTTTGCCTTGAAAATTTTTGGTATTTTTCTTGCATGACTCATAGTGAGGGAACCTTACTACTGACAGTCATGGTTCTCCCTCATGATCTTCCCTTTTACTTTGTCAATCGAAGTCGTAAGATCCTTAGTCCACTAGGGGCTTGGTCTATCTTGCCTCCTTGACGTGGTGAAAGTCTTTCAATGTTGTTTCCTTGTACTTTATCAGAAGTATGGGCATACGCTTATACTCCCACTAAAGTGGGGGCTAAATGTAGCATCTTAAAATTGTGACACTTGCAATTTCAACTGCATTTGGGTCTTCACGATGGCGGTGCAACGTTGAACCTGAATGGAGACCTAAAACCTATTTACGACATCAAAAACTGCATCTTTCTACACCTTGGCCTGATCCTCCTTGCACCCTACTGTCCTGGGAGGTGGGACCATGGCACCCAGTGCCCTGGTCCCTGGCCCTATTTTGGGCCCGGTCTCTTGTTGGGCATTGGGTCTTCAAGTTTGCAATTTGGAAAATAATGCTCCTAGGTCGGCATAAGGTCAGAAAAAATAGTCTCCTAACCCTAATTGACAAGTATATAAACTACATTTCCCCTCCCAGAAAGAGAGGAGGAAAAACATATGTGTGCAAGAGGCGGAAGTGATAGGCAAACATTCAAACATTCAAGCATTCAAGCATTTCTTCAAGCAATTGAGCATTCTAGGTCTCCATTCAAGGCTAGGTGTTGCATTCAAGACAAGGATTCAACCATTGAAGAGGAGATCACTTACAACATACAACATACAACATACAACATCATTACACCTTCGCATGTAAGAATACAAACATTCGTACAACAAGGTATCAGTACTTGATTACATTACAAACTTTTACATTTACAACATTCTCATTTCTTGGTTAATTTCAAAACCGAGGTTTGACCTGAAGGCAAACCCCTAATCCCTAACCCCTCATTCATCCTCTCTTTTCTATGTGTAGGTTGTAGGTACGTGGCTATAATTGAAGATCTGGAATCCTTGTGTAGAGACGAACAGATCCCCCTTTGTTTTGCGGATTTTTTGGAGGACCGTGTGCACTCCGGGTGCCATCATCCTGTCAACTTTTGCTCAAACTTGCAGGACAACATTGTCTCGACATTTTACTACTAATTTCAGGTCTGTAGCTTCATCCCATGTCTCTATCTCCATCTACAAGTGAATCTTTCTTACTTTCACATACACTCCTAGTTCAATCCTTCTATCTACATTCTTTACAAAAGAGGGTATCCTTGCTATCTCAACCCTTGAAACTCATTTAGAATTCAATCTTGCATTGTGTGGGATTGGATCTTGTGAGTTTCAACCCCTATTTTGAATGTAAAGTCTCTCCTAAGTGAAAACCGTCAATCCTAGTGACCTCCTTTCTCTCTCCTTGGAGTGGGGGAACACCTAGGGTTCGATTTTCTGCTTTACAAGAATATAACTTGCATATTGAATGTAAATTGAACATCATTTACATGGTATCAGAGCTATAGTTAAATCAAACCTTAGGCTGTTCAATTTTATGTAAAATTCAAATCAAGTATATATTCAACATCACAATTCTATGAATCATCAATGCTATCAGATTTGAAGACAGACTTGCAGGAGGAGACGACTTCTCCGCATGGAAATTCAGAATTCAAATGATTCTAAAAGATAATACAGTTGAATCATTTGTAAAGAATGAAACTAAAGAACTTGAGACTAAACTTGATCAAGCAATTTGGTGAGAAACATGTTCAAAGCACTTGAAGATGCTTTTGAGATATCCAATGCCAGTAGAACCTTGGCTCCAAAAGAGAGATAAATCATATAACCATGATGAATGGAGAATCAGTCAATGCCTACTTCATGCTGATATCTACCTTAAGAGATGAACTCGCAACTCTTGGATATGAGATTCAAAGCAAAGAATTAACTCTAATTGCTTTAGATGGGTTGCCTAGTATTTGGGAAACGTTCATCCAAAGCATTAGGACAAGGGATAACTTTTCAAAATTTGATAGGCTAAAGGCTAACTATCTCCAAGAGGAATCAAGACAAAATAAGAAAGGAATCAAATAAAAGAATATAGATGAAGACCTTCAAGTTCTAACTACGAACTAAGATAGAAAGGGCAAGAAGAAGCAATTCAGGAAGAGAAAAAGCTGCCACAGCAAGAACTCTTTCAAGAAGGACCTCTCTCAAATTCAGTGTTACAGATGTGAGAAATTTGGGCACTATGTTTCCAAATGTCCAGAAAGAGCTAAACAAGCCACATTTGCCAAAAAAGGAAAATTGAAAAGAGAAGAGGACTCCAAGAAATATGTACTCTATTCAGCACTCACAAATCACACATCAAATAAAGTGAACTCTTGGGTGATCGGCAGTGGCTCATCCAGACACATCATAGGATTCAAAGAAAAACTAGACTCCATGAAAGAGGAGAATGATGAAGAGGTAACCATCAAAGATGACTCCACACACCCTGTCAAAGGAGTCAGAAACTGCATCATCAAACTAAAGTTAGGTGATTCATTATAACTTAGAGGAGTACTATATGTTCCAGGCATTAAAAGGAATCTTGTGTCAATGTCAGCACTAGAGGAGAATGGATATAGAGTGACCTTCATGGACAACAAAGTGTTGGCTTTGCTAAAGAACTCATCTATCAAGAAAGCTAATACAATTGGTCAATGAGAAGGTTACTTATATGAGTTATGCACACAGCCTTACTTAGCCCTAATTCATGAAACTACAGATGCCAATGAAATATGGCATAGAAGACTAGGCCACCTAAATTTTAGAGCTTTATCATCAATGGGAGACCTTATCATAGGTCTACCTAAGCTAAAGTAATATCATTCAGGGGCATGCACAGGATGTGCCCTAGGTAAAAATACTAAGGGTGCTTTTTAGAATAGTACTAGGAAAACAAGTAAAGTCTTAGAGTTAGTTCATTATGATGTATGTTGACCTATGTCTATAAATTCATTGGGGGGATTTTTTTATTATGTGATATTTGTTGATGACTACTCTAGGAAAACCTAGATCTACTTTCTGAAATGCAAAGAATTAGAAGAGATCCTTAATTGGTTTAAAGAATTCAAATCATTAACAGAAAATTACTCAGGAAATAAAATTAAAACCCTAAGAACTGATAATGGGGGGGAATACACATCACAATTGTTTAAAGAGTTTTGTAAAAATTTAGAGATTAAGAGGGAGTTAACAATACCTTACAACCCTCAACAAAATGGGATAGCAGAAAGGAAAAATAGGACAATCGTTGAAGCTGCCAAAGCTATGATTCTTGATCAGAATCTAAATATCAATCTTTGGGTAGAAGCAACTAGCACTGCAGTATATATTCAAAACAAATATCCTCACTCTCATCTTGAAGACAAGACTCCTGAAGAAGCCTTTACTAAATCAAAACTAGATATAAGCCACCTTAGGAGTTTTGGATGCCCTGTCTATATTCATGTACATAAGGAGAAAAAATTAAAATTAGAGCCCTCTGGAAAAAGGGGAATCTTTGTAGGATACAATGAAACCTCCAAAGCCTATAGGATATACATACCTAGTCAAAAGAATATTGAACTAAGTAGAGATGTGATATTTGAAGAAAATATAGCTTTCAAAAGATCCCAAAGCTCTCTAGATCCTGAAGTCTATATTCCCAACCCTAGCTTCGATAGAGTGTTAGGGTTTCAAGCAGATCTAAAATAAATATGAACTAACAATTATATGTAGATTTAAATACAAAAGATAAAGGAATAAAATAGGACATAGATAACATAGAGATTTAACGTGGTTCACCCAAAATGGGTTACGTCCACCATACACAGTCGTTAAATCTTTCTTATTATCTAGCAAAAATAGTACGTGAACATTACAATGCCTTAAGCATCCCAGTTGCTTATAACATGCAGTTTTAGGGCAAAAACAAAGTTGGCCTTTTTAGGGTTTTATTGCAATGTCAGTTTTCATCAACAAAAAAATGGCAAAAGAAAAAATTCTCAGGGGCTAGCGCTCCTGAACCCCCGTAGCAGGCTTCACCTGCTTTGGGCGCTACCACCCTCAAACCCCTGCCCGAGGCCTAGCCCAGCCTCGAACCTCTACAAGGATACATGCTAAGTGTAAAGTACTTTGCTGATGAGTCACCACATTTCAACAATCTCCCACTTGGAGACTAATCAGGCTCCACACCGAACAATCTCCTACTTGGAGACTGAAACTACATGGCACCACTATACATGCAACATCTGCTAGAAACTAATGAAGAAACTATCTTCTCCTATGGAACTGCCTTCATGAACATATCAATAGGATTCTCACTTGTGTGAATCTTCTCAAGCCGTAACTGACCCTCCTCCAAAATAGTCCAGATGAAGTGGTACTTGAGTTGAATGTGATTTGTACTTGAATGAAAAGCAGAGTTCTTTGCAAGATGAATGGCACTCTGGCTATTGGTATACAATGGGCTATCCTCTAGTGTCTAACCCAGCTTCAATGGTTGAAAGTGCAATAACGTTTTGCAGCCTAAAAATCCAACTGGCTGCAGTTCCCCCTATAGTAAAAACATACCCTGTAGTGCTCCTCTATAAATCAATATCAACTGCCAAATTAGAGTCAACAAATCCACTTAGAGCAGCATTAGATCCTTTGAAACATAATGCCTTCGTAGTGGTTCCTTTCAAATACCAAAGGATCCATTTCACAACATTCCAATGTGCCATACCCGGATTACTCATAAACCTGCTCACAATTCCTACTGCATGTGCAATAACTAGCCTTGTGCATACCATTGCATACATCAGACTACCAATAGCTTATGAATACAGGATGTTAGACATTTTCTGTACCTCTTCTTGTGGCCTTGGGCACATCTCCTTAGTCAATTTCAAATGACTAGCCAAATGTGTACTAATTGCTTTTGCATCCTACATGTTAAATCTTTTCAACACCTTCTTTATATACTCACTTTGGGACAAATTCAAGGTTCTATTTTTTCTGTCCTGTGTAATCCTCATACCAAAAATTTGCGTAGTTGCACCCAAATCCTTCATAGCAAATGACCTGGCTAATTTCTATTTAAGATCATTTATGTGTTCCATGTTAGACCCAGCAACAAGCATGTCATCAACATAAAGCAATAGGATAATATAACTGCCATTATCCAATCTCTTAAAATATACACAATGATCAGAATGACATCTATGATAACCATGTTTAGCCATGAAACTATCAAATTTTAAATACCATTGTCGAGGTGCTTGCTTTAGGCCATACAAACTTTTCTTCAGCCTACACACCAAGTTCTCCTTACCTTTGACCTCATATCCCTGTGGTTGCAACATGTAAATTTCCTCCTCCAAATCTCCATGGAGAAAAGTTGTTTTCACATCTAATTGTTCAAGATGTAAATCATCTGCAACCACAAAACTAAGTACAGTTCTAATTGAAGTCATTTTTACAACTAGAGAAAATATTTCATCATAATCTATACCTTTTTTCTGTGCAAAACCTTTTACCACAAGTCTGGCCTTATATCTTTTCTGACCTCCTTCCTCCTCCTTTAGCCGATAAACCCATTTGTTACGCAAGGCTCTTTTTTCTGCAGGTAAAGGGACTAAGTCCCAAGTCTTATTTTTCATCAAGGAGTCGATCTCCTCTTTCATGCCTAGCTCCCACTATTGTTTGGCATCCACCTGCATTACTTCTTCATATTCTTCTGGTTCACTAGAATCAGTTAATAATATAGAATACAAAAAAGCAGAAAATCTTTTAGGGGGTCTACTTGACCTTGTAGAACATCTAACACTTGCAGGAGTTTGTGGGACATTCTATTGTTGTTGAGCATCAGGTACCTATGGCATTTCATTTTTAGGAATCTCAACCAACACCACATATTCTTGCTTGTCTTGTTCATGCTTCCTTTCCTGCATTTGTTCTTTATACATGACCTTCTCATTGAATATAACATCTCTACTTCTAATTATTTTCTTATTTTCAAAATCCCATAACCAATAGCCATATTCATCTATCCCATATCCAATGAAGGTACATTTATGAGATTTAGCATCAAGCTTGGTTCTATTTTCTTTATCAACATGGACAAAAGCTTCACAACCAAAGGTTTTTAGAAAAGAATAATTTACCTTTTTACTAGTTCATGCCTCCTCTAGAATACCACCATCCAAAGGGGTTGAAGGTCCTCTATTTATTAAATAGACAGTAGTATGTACAACATCTACCCAAAAATGTAAGGGCAATCCAGCATGCAATCTCATGCTCCTCGTGCATTCCATGATAGTCCTATTCATTCTCTCTAACAAACCATTTTCCTATGGAGTTCCTGGAACTATCTTCTACTTTCAAATCCCATTTAAGGAGTAGTAATATTCAAATTCTTTGCTGCAATACTCACCTCTATTATCTGATCTGAGACACTTCAACTTTTTTCCTGTCTCATTCTCAACCAAAGCTTTCCATTTCTTAAAAGTTTCAAAAAAATCTGATTTTTGTTTTAGGAAATATACCCATTTTTTTCTGGTTGAGTCATCAATAAAAATAACATAATAACAAGAGCCACCAAGAGATGATACCTGAGCCAGTCCCCATACATCTGAATGCACAAGCTTTAACTTCTCACTCTTCTTCTCTTTCCCAACCTTGAGAAATTTGACTCTTTTCTGTTTGCCATAAACACAGTTTTCACAAAACTCTAAATCAATCTTCTTTAGTCTTGGCAATAGATTTTTGGAGTGAAGTATTTTCATCCCTTTCTCACTCATGTGCCCAAGCCTATGGTGCCACATTATTGAATTTGTTCTTGCAACATCTATTGTTGTTGTCCGTGTAGTAACTTTATCTGTAGTAGCTAAGGTAGATTAAGTGTTACCAGTACACAGATATAATATGCCTACCTTCATACCTTTAGCTACTACTAATGGTCCTCTAGTGAGCTTCTAGATACTGTCTAAGAAGGTAACTATGCAACCTTCACTACCTAGTTGCCCTGCAAAAATTAAATTTCTTCTTAAGTTAGGAACATGTCTTACCTCTTACAGAAACCAGTCATTTCCATTCTACAACTTGATCTTTATCTTTCCTTTTCCAACAATTTGATAGGGCTCATCATCACCCAAATATACCTATCCAAAAGCACCTTGAACATAATCTAGAAAATATTTTCTATAGGGTGTAGCATGCAATGAAGCCCCAAAACCTATTACCCAGGAATCATTAACATTATCCAAACATAAGATTAAAGCATCTTGTAAAGTATTACTTGCAATATTAGCTTCCTTACTGTTATTTTCATTTTTGTCTTCTTCTTTGTTTTTTTGAGACCAATAGTCTTTCTTTAGATGACTAGGCTTTCCACAGTACCAACAATCTTTCTTTCCTCTAGATTGAGAGCATCCTTTCTTTGACTTCCCTCATGACTTCTCATTCCAAGGGCCTTTTCCTCTTTCCTTTGATCTTCCTCTATTCTCCACATTCAAAACACTACTTGATGATGTTGGAGTCTCACCTGTGCTTTTCCTTTGCATTTCCTCGCTTAGGATAACACCAACAATATCATCAAATACCAAAGTATTTTTTCTAGAGATATAGTTACTTATAGCCATAACCAAGCTATTCCATCTTTCTGGAAAATAACATAAAATCAAGAGAGCCCTAACCTCTTCTGCAAAAGTAATTTTTACCAAAGATAATTGACTGGTAATTATATTAAATTCATTTAAGTGTTCTGCTACAGATCCTCCCTCACTCATTTTCAAATTAAACAAATGCTTCATAAGAAATACCTTATTTGAAGCTGAGGGTTTCTCATACAGCTTAGCCAATGTCGCCATCAAATCTACAGCTGTTTTTACTTCTATTATATTGAAAACTATAGACGATGCAAGGCACAATCGAATGGATCCCAGTGCCTTTCTATCTAAAATGTCACATTCCTCATTTGACATTGTGGTCGCTTTCTTTGCCTTTCCTTCTAATGGCCACCACAAATCCTTTTGATATAGGTAATCCTCCATCTGCATTTTCCATAACTGATAATTCTAGTTGTTAAACTTTTTGACCTTGAATTTGGAATCCTCCATTGCTCCCACTCAAATCTGAAAGTCCTACCAATTTACAAGATACCTCGCTCTGATACCAATTGTTAGGGTTTCAAGCAGATCCGAAGCAAATATGAACTAACAATTATATGTAGATTTAAATACAAAAGATAAAGGAATAAAATAGGACATAGATAACACTGAGATTTAACGTGGTTCACCCAGAGTGGGTTGTCCACCATACACAGCCATCCAATCTTTCTTATTATCCAACAAAAATAGTACATCAACATTACAATGCCTTAAGCATCCCAGCTGCTTATAACATAGAGATCCTACTCCTGAGCTTTAGAGGGAGAATCCCGAGGAAACTATGAGTGAAACTCTAATTCCACCTAGAGAAAACCTCAAGAAAAGACCAATATGGGCCACCAAAACTATAGAAGAAGCTTAGAAGTTTGTTGATCCCTTAGGAACCTTCAAAGATAGAAAAAGGCCTAATAAATTTACTAGCTATGCTACCCTTATGAATGACCTCTCTAATGTTGAACCAAACAATATAGCAGATGCACTTCAACATCAAGTATGGAAGGATGCCATGTCTAAAGAGTATCAATCCATTATGAAAAATGATGTTTGGAAGATTGTTCCTAGGCCAACCAATAAATCTATGGTTTCATCTAAATGGTTATTCAAAATCAAACATGTTGTAGACAACAACATTGAGAAATACAAGGCCAGATTTATAGCTAGAGACTTCTCTCAAAGGGAGGGAATATACTATGAAGAAACATTTGCACTTGTTTCTAGGTATACATTAGTAAGAGCTATATTAGCTATTGCAGCAGCAAAAGGATGGAAGGTACACCAAATGGATATTAAGACAACATTTCTAAATGGTGAGATCTCAGAAGAAGTCTACCTAGAGCAACCTGAAGGGTTTGAAATTTGTGATGTAGAGTGTCATGTGTGTAGACTCAAGAAAGCTCTCTATGGGCTTAAACAGGCTCTCAGGGCCTAGTATGAAAGAATTGACACCTATCTCTCAAGACTAGGCTTCTCTAAAAATGATGCAGATCCTAACCTCTACTACAAAAGAAATAAAGTTGATATGCTAATGTTGATTTTATATGTTGATGACTTATTAATCACAGGAAATGATCTATCCAAAGAATTTGATATGAAGGACTTAGGACTCCTTCATTACTTCCTAGGATTGGAAGTATGGCAAAATTCTAACAACATTATACTAAACCAAGGAAAATACACCATGGATATTTTGAAGAGATTCGGAATGCTAAATTGAAAACCCATGACCTCTCCTATGGAAACCAACTTACATAAACTTAAGGAAGCAAATGCAGAGTCACAACCCACTAATCCTACTCAATATAGATAGATGATTGGGTCCTTGATGTACCTGGTAAATACAAGACTAGATATCTATTGTGCAGTTAATGCTCTAAGTCAGTTTATGTGTGAACTAAAGGGGATACACCTGGTTGTAGTGAAACACATTATGAGGTACCTACAAGGTACTCTAAACCTTAGTCTCAAATATGAGAAGGTTAATATAGACCTACATGGATTTACATATTCAGATTGGGCTGGAAGTGTGATAGATAGGAAAAGCACTTTAGGGTGTTGCTTCAGTCTAGGTTCAGTTATGATATCTTGGATCAGCACAAAATAGTCTTCTATAGCTCAAAGTTCCACTGAGGTAGAATACATTGCAGCTTCTATGGCTGCCCAAGAGGTAGTATGGCTTAAGAAGTTTTTTGTGGGATTATTTGGAGAACCTATGAAACCTACTGTTATACACTATGACAACCAGAGCTGCATAAATTTTTTAGTAAACCCAGTATTTCATGACAAATCCAAGCATATTAAGATTCCATACCAGTATGTGTGAGATATGGTAGAAAGGAATGCAATCCAACTGGAATATGTTTGTATAGGAGATCAAACTGCAAACATTCTGACCAAACCCCTTTCTAGAGTAAAGGTTGATCACTTCAGAAAAGGCTTAGGTATGATAGAAAGGCAATTTGCTCTGTAATCTATCTTTGCATACCTATAAGATGTTTAATGTGTAAACCTCTTTGTCATGTTAGGACAATTTTTGGATTCTATCCCCTCGGCTCACATCTAAGAGGTGAAAATCTCTCAAGATAGTAAACATGTGTATGGGGATATTATAAGGTGACAATCTTGTAATGTCCAAACTAGTTATCATGTTGGATCTCTGGTGTGTCATGGATGTGTCATGATTGTGTTGTGATAAAACATTTGTATAAAGTGTTAGTGCACATATCACAACTTGGATAAGGTGAGAAATTAATCCTTCTCATATGATTTTCCTTAAGTATTGCATGTGTAGGCAATACTGATATCACATGCTTAGGTGATATTATGTAAATCACAAGATTGATGTGATGTACTTTAGTATCACATGTTTAGGTGATACTTCAACCATATGACTAGGTGGTATGATTTCCCATGAATGTCTAAAATGATTACTATCAATTGAATTGTGATGCTTGAATATATTGTCTACATTCATCTTACCTAGCTAAGAGGGAGTGTTAACGCATGGTAGCTTCGGTAAGATAAATGATTGAATGAGAGATAAAATGAAGTCTCTCATTCAATCATTTATCATATAAAAAATTATGATAAAACCTTCAAGCATTTAATTCCTCCTTAATAGCCATTCTATATTTGCATATGGACGACCTATTGATAATTATACTATGTATTTTCCTCATGTTCATCTATCTAATGAATCTTGTATTTAGATGAGTATTGATTAAATATAAATAATGATGACACCAATATATATTATATCGAGTTGCATATAATACATATCGGGTTGCATATAAGGTATATCAGAATGCATATCGGGTGGCAATATATTAGTCACCGATAGTTATCGGTGTGTTAGTCTACACCGATAGTTATCAGTTGTCAAGGCTAACACACCAATAACTATCGGTTGTTAGCGTTGATAGTCACCGATATGCTATCGGTTGTTAGCGTTGGGTATACACTGATGAACTTTGGTTATAATCCTACGCCACACCGAATGGCATTTATAGTAACATACTTTTGTTAGTATAAACAAAAAGGCACGATCAAGTAATGTCTTGATCAATCATGACCGATCAAGGTATTGCTTGACCATGCCTCATTTGTTATATACTTAGAGTAAGTGGTATTCTTGAGATAGGACATAGAAAATGTTAAATGTTGCTCTCATCTGCCACAAGCAAGAATATAGTTAGATATATACAATAAGAAAGTAATAATACAAAATTAGATAATAGAATATAACTTTCATATTGAATGTAAATTGAACATCATTTACAGTTTTTAGAAATAGATCCAGAATACTTCTTACAAATTTTTCCTATTTCATTCCACGTAGACTTTGTAATGTCACCTCCTCCCATAAGATCCAAAGCATTAGTGCATTCATCAGTGATTCCTCTTAAAAATATCAACTTGAGGGAATCTTCAGTTAGAGCACTATGCTTGGACTTTTTGACACCAAACAGAAACCTTTCCATGTAATCTTCAAGACTCTCATTGTTTTTCTATGTCATTCTAAAAATATCATCCCCATGGTGATCAGTGCCTCTACAATATTCTTTATACTTTGCAAGAAACAATCATTTCATATTTATTGTGCTACTACCCAAACTCATAAACCATCTTAAAGATGATTCTTTCAAAGTGGCACGAAATATTTTGAATCTATGGGCATTTGTAGTATGATCAAAACTCCTATAGAGAATGTAAAATTCAAACAAAAATGTGTCTAGATCCTCTATCACTAATCCATAGAATTTAGGGAGGGAAGAAGATGGAATGTTCTTGAGATTAGCATTATTACATTGATCAGATATGGGGAACTCAAATGTTGGGTCCAAAGGTGGTGGTGGTGGATTATTTCCACCAAGAGATGGGTTTCCTTGCATTGGACTTGTGGGGGGAGTTACTATATGAAATTCTTCTTTTGGGGGTCCAAAGAGGAATTGAAGACTGCCTTCTAGAGATTTAGATTCAGGGTGGTTAAAATTCTCCATGGTTTGATAAAGTTCAACAAAAGGATTTATATCTGGAAATTAATTTATGCATGATTAGGATGACTAGGTAGAAATCTACCTAGAACATCTCTTCATTGCCTATGCATGCAGGTTCATAATTATTTTTCAAACAATCAGGTATGCTAGAAAACAATTAACTAAAAACTGAAAAGACAATAACCATAATAGGTTCTTGGTTTGACACCATCCCTGACAATGATGCCAAAAATGTTCAAACCAACAATAAGAATAATAACTCTAGTTGAAGTCTCAACCTGAAGTTTGGACATTCACTTGGTAAAGTCACTATTTCCATAGCTAGTGTTCATTTGATTGTCAACCCAGGGACGTAATACTTGAAATGGGTCTGCACTATATATGCACTAAGTTTCTGCAACAACTACTCTACATTACTGCAACAACTAACATTATGCAAAAAAGATAAGCAGGAATTGAAACTATTGAAAGGATACAAGAAAAATTATGCATTAACATAAATTCATTCAAGCAATAATGGCTAAGTTCAATGTTGATAAATAGAAACTACTCTATTTTGATTTGACTGCAAGAACAGTCGGTGGATCTATTTCCAATGGTTGTCGGAACAGTTAATGCAAGAACATCTACTACAGCTAAAGAAGAAAACTAATCTTAACAAAGGCATAGGAACACTCACCAAGTGGGCCTCCTTGGATGAGTGATTCCAGGCTTCCCAAAAATAACTCTAAGTGCTCAGAATAACATATTTTTATTCATTGTTCTTTGGAAGTCATTACGTGATTCAACATAAAAAGAAACTCAAAAACACTTGTAACTTTATTTTCAAAATCCTCTACTCTTCTTTCTCCCTTTTCTATCTAGCCTCTGAGAAGAGATGAAGAGCTTATTTTAAAAGAAAACATCTACTTTAAACAATATAACTCATGCTGAAGACAAGAGGTGGATAACTAGTCAAAAAAGGAGATAGCTGGAGTTAAGCTACAGAAAATGCAGATCTAAACTGAACCACAATCATAACATACTATGGTGGTATTTACAACACTAATATCCACTTGAGTTAGACATCTATAGTATTGTGTGATTACTTCTCCTCTGCCATTCCTTACGCTCTTCAGCATCTCTATTGTTTGATCTTTAAGTCATCTCCTTGAATATCTCTTCCTACAACTGGCGTGATAGGAGAGATGCCACCGCAGCATCATTTATTCCCTGTACTTCAAAAGAAATAACATACAAGAACATATATACATATTTTAATTAATCAGGACATCTATTAATTTCACACATGATATTAACTTAAACAATCAGCATCGCAACATGAATGAATAACATGGTTGAAGGAATGAATAACATGGCTACAAGAATAAACTAGCAAAGACAATATGCTTGAATAGGTTCAGGCTAACATCTAAAGTACACATAGTAAACTTTCGATACATCATTACTATTATGTAAATCAAAATATGACAAAAGCCTAAGAGTTCTAAGGATAAAAATATGCCAATGTCTCAACTCATCAGGACCCTTCCACATTATAAATTGCAAAGGTCTCAGTTCTTTTGATCTTGAAGATATGCAAGGAGATTCTCTCAGAATCCCAATTAGTGGGTTCCATCTTAAACCTTTTCATTAGTAGATTTTCTCTAATGTAAATAATGTAAATAGTGCTTTTGTGTGCCTTGTTTATTTAATTATGTTTCTTAATGCATCCTTGAGGGAAAAATGAATCACAAGATACTCCTTGATCAAACAAAAAGAAATCTTTATATTATAGGTATCTTTATATTACAATATATCATGATGCCTATGGCCTAGTTTTGAAGAAGAGTAAAAAGACAATGTTCTCTAAAGATAAGGTGGTGCTATTTCACGAATCTTCTTCATCTTACTCCTCATCCATCTAAAAATCAGAGTCATCAACTTCATCTTCGACATCTTGCCCCTCTGACCACTCATAATCAAAATTGTCACCAGGTTCGTGAGTTATTGATACAAGCACCAGATTTGGTTGGACATGTGGTGTCAAAATCTGCGGAAATATGTAGTCCCAAAACTTAGTATACCATTTCATTCCAATCGTGACGGGCACTATAGGATGGACCCCGAGGAGGAACTATGCAGCAAGCTCTGCTCAAAAGTGATGAGACGACAATGACATAGTCTTAAGATCGTTGATAAGTGGGTGCCATGTCACTTCCTCTCCATAGGTAATGAAACGCCATAAATATGAGGCCAGAGGAAAGCCTCTGAAAGGGACATGATACACCACCACGTCTTTCAAGCTGCCCAGATAATCCAGGGAGAAGAGAGCTTCAACTAGCTCCAAGGTTAGGTATCTGGTCATCCTGATATCTAGTAACAAAGCTACAAAACACGAATAGATATTCATGTTCACGCAGTATCTATCTATGTCATCAATAAAATCCTTGCCAATCACCCATTTAATGGAAGCGATCATCAAGGGATTTTTGCGTCATGTCATCCTTTGTAGTCTTCAGTCTGAAATGTTCCCCAGGAAAGTGACCTACACCTTACTGCTAGTGAGCTTAATGAGAGTATCCATTTCTCTAAGAAACTCCACTGTTGAAGTTGGATACTATGCAAAAGGAATGTCTAACAAAATATATTTATAGTTGATGTTCAGTTTGGGATGACAATTGAAGTAAGAGGACAACACTCCCAGTTTTTGGTGCATCCATTTTCCCTCATCAATTCGCACAAATAGGAGAAGTCTAGTTCGAAGGTGGAAAATGTCCTACCCTGCGCCTTGAAAAGAGCAACAATGTCTTCAGATGCCACTCATATGTAGTAGTACATCATGTTTAAGATATAATGCTCGCAGGTCTACTATAACTCATGTGAGCCCTGATAGTTGATGATACTCTCCTTAATGGGGAGATTTGTCTGGATAAGAAAATTATCTCAAGTGGCTCTAATTAACGGTAGCTTGAATAGGTATTCTCTTGGGAATCATAGACAGCGGTGCTCCTCCTTTTTAAAAATTCATTACAGTTGGGAAATGAACTGGCATACATGCAAATGGGTGCTCATCATTAATCTCCTTCTTTCACAAAGATCTAGGTATGTGATGTATTTAAGGAATAAATTCACCAGGAGCCCATTATATTGTTCAATTTACAACCTAGAGCACGAAGAAGCTTTAGAAGGGTCAGAAAGAGAATTTCTCTTATGGAAGATGGAGATGGAAGCAACCCCCTCAAGTTCTACCCGAGAAAGATTGTGGTTTAATGTGTTTGGAGAACTCTCATATTCTTCCCACGGCATTCCCCCAAAGCCGAAGTACCAAAGGACTAAGTTGAAATCAAAGATGACCACTCACAACCCAGCTGTGGTGCTAGATTCTCTAGAAAATGTTGATGAGCCAGAACTTCACAAGCAGCCCAAGAACCTCAGAGAGGCCACTTGCAACATAATGATAAAACATAGAATGGAGCCACAATCTATAGCAATTAATTTCTGGAGTAGTGACGCTCCCCAATCCATGGTCCCCATGGTCCCACACTATCCAGAGTTTGTGGCCGCATGTGCTAACAAGTTTGACTTTGCTTCTTATTCAATTGAGGGCTCTTTTTTAAAGTATTCTTAACCCAATAACCTATGAGGGACATGATGTGCTATCCCATTTTCGACTCGATGGAGGTGTTCTCTGAAAAATACCATGGATGAATATTGGAGGACTAGAAGAGATATGATCTCTTTTTATCATATTGCACTGATTCGAAGTCTATCTGCTAGACCTCCAAGGATCCCTCTATCTTACGGTGACTTGAGGCATGATGACCTCAAGGATATTTCCTCAACTCTTGCATGGCTATGTGATTGTGGTAGTGACTAGGAGATCACTACTCCCATGATGGGCTTCTTGTTCAAATGTTGAAAGCAGAAAAGGTCATTTCATTTTGATTTCTCTATCTTTATAGCCAAAGAGATGGTAAAGAAGCTAGCTAAGTTTCAACATTTTCGGTGTTTCAGGTTTGCCTTAGTCTCATCTCACATTTTCTTGCACCAAAATGAAGGTTTTTTCAACCAATTCATGCGATTGGTTACTTATGATGAGTCAGGGAACAAAATGCTTGTATCAGCCTAGGCACCCCTCTTGCTTGCTTCTTTTGATGCCTATCAATTTTTGGATTGTTTCTTAACTTTAGTCCTTAGAGACCTTTGGTTAATCCCCAACAAGTCCCTTGCCCTCTTTTCTTGGATATAGATGAATTGGATATGTAATGAGAGCCCTCCTTGTGACTGGTTTATAGGTAGAGATTTTTCCTTTGTCTGAGTGCATGGCTTCTTTGACAAGCCTTTCCACCTACCTATCTATGTCACCAAAAGAACCCTCACCCTTGAAATTTCATGACAATTGGTGTAGCTTGGAAGAGCTATAGGGGTAGGATAGCATGACACATTAATTACAGAGGACCATAAAGCCATTGGCCCCATTACTCTTGTCAGGAGGAGTATCACCAAAAATGTCCTAATATCCAAGCTGGTGCAACTTGGCTTAGTGATGATTGATGATATGTGGATTTATGACCTAGATGGGTGCCTATCAAAGAGGAAGAATGTAGTTAAGCATGAACCACAAATCTCATGGGAAGAGCGCACTAAACCTCAAGTGGACGACCCAAATCTCTATGTGGGTCTCAATGATTTTCTTGTTTTAAAATGACCCTCATGGTTGAGTTTCTACTCTATCATGCAAAAGTACAATCCAACCAAGCCCATTCCTTGGACTATGATAGAAGAAATGATGTTGGATTCATGGCCTAGGAAAAATAGGGAGAATTTATGGATTTACCATCAGTAAGTGAGCTAGCCTAGAGCTAATATTGGAAATGCTCCTTTTGACGAGCGTTTTGAGATTGAATGGTGCCAGCACAACAAGTCATATGAAGAGATAGGCAATGAGTCCCCACATGACAACTCATCTTGTGAGGTGGCCCAACAACCAGAGGTAGAGGTTATAACTATCGAAGAGAAAGAGACCAACCCTAATATTCTTCTTCCTCTCGCTAGTTTAGTACAATGACCCCATTCCCAAATTACCAAGAGAGTGGGGAAGAAGAAGTCACTTGACTCCCCTCCTAGTAAGAAGCAATATTTGGGTATGTTAGGTCCTGGAGACAACTGAGGGGGGGGGTGAATCAATTGTCCAATAAATTCAACCAAAATTAACTTAACCAAAACTTAATGCTTAATACCAGTAAACCAAACTTTATGCCGGTAGATAGTCTTAATAGTTAATTTCAATACTGGTAAAGATTAATGCATGAAACAAAAAGACAATAACATTCACAACACATAACACAAATGTTTGTATGTGGAAACCCTATAAGGGGAAAAACCATGGTGGGAAGCCTTACCCACAATCAAATGATACTATTACAGATAGTATGTGTTTACAATATGGATTTTGCACATGAAGAAAGGCTAGCTGCCTAGAGCTCACTGCTCAATCACAAAATGAGAGTCACATTGACTACAATTGTATGGTTAAATCCAATAATAATGTACTACATAAAATAGCATATTCATATGCAGGATTCAGTACCAGTGTAGTTCTTATTGCCTTCACAAAATTCTTCCTTTAACCTTCAAATTATGTCTGCATGTATATCTTTTCTTATCTTTGTAAAAACCTTATTGCAATCCTTTTCACATTCACAATCCCATCTATATTCAATCTTACAAATAAGATCTTACATATATACCATACCCTAAGACCAATTGAATAGGTCGGCTTACTAAAAGATATTACAATAAAATCAATTACAAACAAATCAATATTTGACGCATGATGTCAGCTCAATGCATTTACAATAATAATAAATCATCTTCATAACATGATGTGCTGATCTGGAATAGATCTGACTACCAGTGCTTATCCTAGACCTATTTGTTGGTAACAACAAATATACAAACCTGAATTAACAAATAAACAAATCACCAAAACCAAGTGATCGAATAATGTCTTTGACATAACCAAGTAGTCTCCAAGTCATTCCAAGTGCTAGTGAACAATATAACATGTTGGTGAACCAAATACCAGTGACTTGCATAAATCTCTATCTTTTTGGTGAACATAACCAAAGTCTCCAAGTGCTGATAAGTGTTTGACAAGTGTTGACATCATGACAAAACCATATCAACATATCCAAAATACCAACAATCTCCACCTTTGGCATTGATGGCAACACAAGATGGAAAAACCAACAATCTCCCAAAGAGATTTTTAACCAGAAATAAAAAATACATAATATCTCTCCCCAAAGTAATAATCTCTCCCTAAGGGATAAATTCTCTCCCCCTAAGAATAACATGTGTTATCCATGTGTTTTTCCATATCAATCTCTCCTCCTTTGACATCAAATGCCAAAGCAATACAAAACCAAATATAATTAGTTCAAAGAAAATACCAACTCATTCAATATACCAACTACTCCTCCTGAGAAGTATCTCTCCTCATCAAAGCCAGAATAAAATATTTCTCTATTAATTTTGTCGATTGATGATAGACATCAACTATCTAAGTTTCTACCACTGGGGGTAAGACTCCAAATTGCTTTCTGAGATACTCAAATGTTTCCTTAGGCAAAGGCTTTGTAAAAATATCTACAATCTACTCTTTAGAATTGACATAAACCAATTTAACTTCTTTTTCTTCAACATTCTCTTTTAGAAAGTTTAGTTTGATAGAAACATGTTTAGTTTTAGAGTGAAGTACCGAGTTCTTTGATATATCAATTACTGTTATATTGTCACAGTAAATAGTTATAGGTTCTTTGCAATTTACCTTTATATCCTTCAACATTTGCTTGATCCATAATACCTTTGTACAATTAGTTGCTACTGCAACATATTCAAATTTTGCGGTTGATAGACTTGTACAAATTTGTTTCTTGCTCAACCATGAAATTAGTTTGCTGCTAAGAAAAAATGCTTCCCCAGTGGTGCTTTTTCTATCATCCACATCTCCTACCCAATTATCATCTGTGTATGCACATAAGTGAAAATTTTCATCTCTAGGATACCATAAACCAAGATTTGTAGTGCCTTGTAGGTACCATAAAATCCTTTTCACTGTTGATTCATGATTTTCTTTAGGATTACTCTGAAATCTTGAAATAATACATATTGTATTCATAATGTCAGGTCTTGTTTGTGTCAAATATAGTAAACCTCCTATCATAGATTTGTATCTAGTCCGATTAACAGGTGAAGATTCATTCTTCAAAGATAATTTATCATTTGTAGTCATAGGTGTGCTTACCGGTTTACAATTTTTCATGCCAAAATTCTTTAGCAATTCCTTCAAGTACTTAGATTGACATAGGAATATACATTTTTTAGTTTGTAAAATCTGCAATCCTAAAAAAGAATTTTATCTCTCCAATCATAGACATTTCAAATTCTTGTTGCATTTTGTTAGAAAAGTCTTTACACAAACCATCTTCTCCTCCAAAGATTATATCATCAACAAAAACTTCAATAACCAAGATGTCATCATTAGCCACTTTGTAGTATAGATTGTTGTCAAGATTACCTTTTGTTTAACAAGGCTTTAAAAGATATTTGTCCAATCTTGCATACCAAGCTCTAGGAGCTTGTTTCAATCCATATAAAGCTTTCCTTAACCTGCAAACCTTGTCTTTGTTATCTGTCAAAGAAAATCCATTAGGTTGCTCAATGTAAACTTCTTCTTCAAGATCTCCATTCAAAAATGCACATTTAACTTCCATTTGATATACTTTATAGTTCTTGTGTGCTGCAAAAGCCAATAAAGTCTTACTACCTCAATTCGAGCTACCTATGCAAAGGTTTCATTGTAAGATCAAGTCATTCTTTCTGTGAGTATCCCTTATACACCAATATTTCTTTGTTTCTGATTACCATGCCATCTTCATTAAGTTTATTTCTAAAAACCCATTTAGTTCCAATTCATCTTCCATTGCTTTAATCCAATATTTATCTTCACATGCCTCATTAATTAATGTAGGTTCAATTTGAGAAATAAGACATACCTCCTCATTTTCCAATCTTCCTCTAGTCATAACTCCTTGAAATTTGTTTCCAATTATCTGATCTTTAGAATGATTCAATCTTACATACCAGGGTGTTTTTGCTTGTTGCTATTCTTCAATGACTATTGAACCTCCACATGATGCCAATGTCACTGGATCATCATTCTATATCAGTGTATTCACAATAGGTTCATTTGTGATTATCTCTATTGTCAGTTCAGAGTCTGTGTACCTTGAATTTCCTCTAAATTGTTCATCAATTTTCACATTTGCACTCTAAACAATTTTCTCCAATCACTTGTTAAAACATCTATATGCCTTGCTCTTAGATGAATAACCAAGAAATATTCCTTCATCACTTCTAGGACCAAATTTGCCAATATACTCATCTCTTCTAATATAACATTTACTTCTAATATTCTGAAATATTTAAGAGTAGGAGTATTACCAAACCATAGTTCATGTGGGGTATTACTGGTTTCTCCTCTGATGTGAACTTTATTGAATGTATAAAGAGTTGTATTGACTACATCTCTCTAGTATATATAAGGTACATTTTCTTCTAATATCATACTTTTGGCTGCATCCAAGATAGTTCTATTTTTCCTTTCCACAACTCCATTCTGCTGGGGTGTCCGAGGTGCTGACGGCTTTCTTTTGATCCCATTCACTTCACAGAATGCATTAAATTCCTTATATGTGAATTCACCTCCTTGATCTGATCTCAAACATTTGATTTTCTTGCTAGTTTCATTTTCTACCATCACCTTGAATATTTTTAATTTCCCAAATGCTTTAGAAGAAAAGTAACCCAACACATTCTAGAATAGTCATCAATGATTAGCATAAAATATCTATCTCCTTGTAAGCTTCTAGTTCTTGCTGGACCACATAAATTAGTATGAATTAAATAATGAACATTGTTGGACTTCCCAGGAATACTTTTGAAAGATTCTCTAACTTGCTTTCCAAATTGACATTCCTTACATACTGAATTGTGAGGTTTAACAATCTGAGGTAAATCTCTAACTGCCTTGGTAGTACTGATTTTCACAATGCAATCAAAATTTACATGACAAATTCTTTTATGCCATAACCAACTTTCATCAATATGTGCAATCAAACATTCTTTCTCATTATTGTTCAAATGAAAGATATTACCTCTAGTCTGATTACTAGTTGCAATTTCAAAACCAGTTCTATTTAAGATTTTGCATTTACCATTCTTGAATTGTAACTGAAACCCTTTCTCAACTAATTGACCAACACTCAAAAGATTATTCTTTAAACCTTCAACATAATAAACATTATCAGTATTGTGCTTACCATCAAAAGATGTAGTGCCTTTTCTTTTCATCAAACACAATTTATCATCTCCAAATCTTACTTGACCTCCATTGTAATCCTGAAAGGTTAAGAATTTACTCTTATCACCAGTCATATGATGTGAACATCCTGAATCAATAATCCATTCATCCTTATCTTCAACTTTAGCTGCCAAGGCCTGCTCTACCGGTTGAATAGTAGGTGTTGGTTGATCTTCTATTATAGTAACAAAAGCCCATCCATTGTCTTCCGGATCATCGTCAAAATCATCTGTAACTCCTCCATCAGTATAATAACAAGATTTGTCTCTATTCTTCTTAAACTTGTATTTCTAATAGTTAGGGTTAGGCTTATATGTTCTTTTAGCTTCTTCTCTTAATCTTGCATGTCTATTAGGACATCTAGATGTCATATGACCAATCTTATTAGAGTTAAAACATTTAAAGGGTGCTTTACTTTCATACTTACTTCCAATTGGACCTTTAGGCATTTTCATTGCAAATAGTGCTTCAAGTTCTTCAAGTTCTTCATTTTCTCTCCTGCATTCTTCAAGTTCTCTTGCATAGAAAGCTTTCCAATCAAATTTATCATGTAATGATGATGATGTTGTAGTTGATGATGATGTCTTAAAAGCTAGATTTGTCTTGATAGTAGTAACAGGACCAAATTCCTCAAGCTCAAAAGATGAAAGTTTTCCAACCAAAGTGTCTCTAGATACTGATGCATTAGACATTGTTCTTAATTCATTTATAGTAGTAACTTTCATTTTATATGCTGGTGGAAAATCTCTTAAAACTTTAGAAACAATCTCATCTTCACTTAGGGTTGCTCCACAACATTGTATACCTAGAATAGTTTCAATTACTCTTTCCATAAAAGTAGAAATTCTTTCATTTTCTTCCATTTTAAAACTTTCATACCTGACCCGGAAGCATTCAAGTTTTGCAATTTTGACTATGGAATCTCCTTCATTCAATGTTTCTAGTTTATCCCAAATAGCTTTAGTAGTAGATCTATCTGACAATCTCATGACCCTCTAATCTGATAATGCACTCAAAAGTGATTCTCTTGCTTTGCAATCATGTTGCTTATCTTTTCCCAAGGTTGGTGGATTAGGCTAACTAGGAGTAGAAGCAGTATAACCATTCTTTGTAACCTCCCATATATCCTTTCCAATGCAATTCAAGTGTGTCTCCATCCTGATCTTCCATATGCTATAGTTAGTTCCATCAAGTTTCAGATTGTCCTTCCTGACATAGTTAGAAGACATTGGATCTCCTCAAGCTGTTAAACTTCTGCAAAAGGAAGACTAGGCTCTGATACCAATTGTTAGGTCCCGAAGACAACTGAGGGAGGGGGAGGTGAATCAGTTGTCCAATAAATTCAACCAAAATTAACTTAACCAAAACTTAATGCTTAATACCGATAAACCAAACTTTATGCCGATAGATAGTCTTAACAATTAATTGTAACACCAGTAATGATTAATGCATGAAATAGATAGACAATAACATCCACAACACATAACACAAATTTTTGTATGTGGAAACCCTGTAAAAGGAAAAAACATGGTGGGAAGCCTTACCCACAATCAAATGATACTACTACAGATAGTATGTGTTTACAATATGGATTTTGCACATGCAGAAAGGCCAACTGCCTAGAGCTCACTACTCAATCACAAACTATGAGTCACACTAACAACAATTGGATGGTTAAATCCAATGGTAATGTACTGCATAAAATAGCATATTCATATACTGGATTCAGTACCGGTGTAGTTCAGATTGCCTTCACAAAATCCTTCCTTTAACCTTCAAATGATGTCTACGTGTGTAGCTCTGCTTATCTTCACAAAAACCTTATTGCAATCCTTTTCACATTCACAATCCCATCTATATTTGATCTTACAAATAAGATCTTACATATATACCATACCCTAAGACCAGTTGAATAGGTTAGCTTACTAAAATATATTACAATAAAATCAATTACAAACAAATCAATATCTGATGCATGATGTCAACTCAATGCATTTACAATAATAATAAATCATCTTCAAAGCTTGTTGTGCTGATTTGGAATAGATCTGATTGTTGGTGCTTATCCTGGACCTATTTATCGGTAACAACAAATATGCAAACCCGAATAAACAAATGAACAAATCACCAAAACCAAGTGATCAAATAATGTCTTCGATATAACCAAGTAATCTCCAATTCATTCCAAGTGTCAGTGAACCAAATACCAGTGACTTGCATAAGTCTTTGCCTTGCTGGTGAACATAAACAAAGTCTCTAAGTGCTGATAAGTGTTTGAAAAGTGTTGACATCAGTGAAAAAACCATGTCAACATATCCAAAATATCAATAGGGTCATGAAAAGAAGGGTTCATCTTCTCAAGTTCCAGAGGGTCCCTTAGTCTCACAAGGGTTTCTGACTACCACAGATTAGGTATGTCCTTATTTTCCCTTTCTCTCTGCTCAAGTTGTGTGTGTTTCTCCCCATCTCTCACCCATGCTTGCCTAAATTTCCACTACTCTAACTTTAGTACCCATCGGAACTCCAACTGATCCTAAAGTTGCATTTTTGTAGGTCCCTATTTCACTCCCCGCCCCTAATTTTATCCCTGCAACATTTTCCTCACTAATGCTTGATGCAGTCGCTATCTCACGTAGGCTTGATTTTGGAGAGTTCACTCCTCCCCCAAATATTAGGGAAGAACCTACTTATCCATTTTCCTCAAGAGATTCTCCTTTCCACTCATTGTTTTCTCCAACCACACTTGCGTATCCCATTCAGACCTATTTTCCTAGCTCTATTTCCAAATTTCCCTTTGCTATCCCTTCTGGTACAACATTTGTAGGCCAAACTATTGCAAACTTGGACACTTATCAATAATAGGTTACCTATTCCAAGATTGTACGTATTGGAAAAACTTATAAAAGAAAGGAGAAGGATGGTGCCAGGCCAGCCCGTCCTCACATACAAACACATTTCAATGAGAAAAAGGATAGTGTTGTCTTTGTGACCATGCTCCCCAAGGTTGACAAGCCAGAGGACCAAATGAGACCCAACGATTACACTTTGTATGCTATCGGGGTCAACCTTATGAGTTCTATGACATCTGATAAAGTTCAGATGATGGAAGAAACTCCAAAGGCTATATCTTTGGATTTCATCAAGAAGAGTCATTGCCTAGAGAAAGGGCAAGTGAATAATATGAATTTCCAAGAATATTTGGGATAATAGAGAAAAGAAGATAAAGATAGGAATGCTGAAATCAATCGCTTGCATAGATTGTTGACATAAGTTAACTCTGAAAAAGGAAAGTTATCGCCCTGAATAATGAGAGTTTTGAATTGAAAGGGTAGGAGGCAATGAGGAATGAGGCCTTGAAATAATTGTAGGAGAAGGAGAAAGAAATACAATAGCTAAAGGAAACTTCCAAAGATGCTACCCAAATGCATACACAGCTGTGTGAGCAGATCCGCCTAAAATAGGAGTACACTCCGCAATTGAGTGAGGCAGAGGTCATTCTTTTGGAGGAGAAAGTGAGGTTTGAAACAAAGTTGCATGAAAAAGGGAGTAGCCTAGAGCAAGTGGAAAAGAAATTCCTAAATATGAAAGGTTTATTGCAGCAAGAACAAGATCTTGTGTCATGACTTAAACAAGCTGTGCAAGATGGAAGCACCATAATCATCACTTTGGAAAGTCAAGTGATCCTTGAACAAGACAAGTGCAGGGAGATGCAACATGAAATAATAACAAAAGACAAAGAAATATCATGACTATCAATCATTCCTCCCTTCATGGAGGTTCATCATGATTTGTCTCCATTTTTGGTGGAGTTGTACATTTCCCATTGGGAAAGAATTAAGCAGTATTTCCCTTCATTGCAACCCGTGTTGAGATTTCATTGGGACAAAGATTAAAAAAACCCATACACAAAAAGGGAAAAGGTAATGAAATATATTTTTACTCGCTGTGCCCCATATAGAACTGATAATGCAAAATATTATAGTAAAAGAATTGATTGAACAATGCAATTTACCATGAGGAGAAAATCAAGATCCCTTACTTAAAATTGTTGTAGACTTCCCAATTGTTGGAAAATCATTCCCAATAGTCACTTGAGTTGAAGAGTCACCTCCATCATGAGAAAAATGAAGCCAAGGATTCTCAACAATGTTAAGAAAAATCTTGTGTAGGTAAAGAGGATTTATCCAAGCTCCCATGGAATAGGATAGTCAACTTAGGCCCAATACTCTTAGTATTCAAACTTTGTAACCCATAAGTCTATTGATTCTTCTCATCAAGATATCATATTTGGGACAAAGATAAAAAACCCATACACAAAAAGGGAAAAGGTAAGGAAATATATTTTAATGCACAATACCCCTTATACAGTTCATAATGCAAAAAATTATAGTAAAAGAACTAATTGCATAGTGCAATATACCATGAGGAGAAAATCAAGAACTTGGAGATGGCGATGGAATAGATCAATGAAAACCTAAGAGCAGTTATTGTAGTTAATAGGGCAGCCATGACAAACAACACGGAGGAACTTCAGTGAGTAAATAAAAAATCTCAATCCCTCAATGTATCCCCCTCACCTACTTGTTCCTCCTCCTCCATATTAAACTACGGTGAAGGAAAGAAGGAAAAGGTGTCTAATTTGGAGAATGATATTGAGGCCATTCTGGGACCATCAGCTTGCACTCACAATAGGGACAAAGGTAAGTTGGTTAATGCTAGCATTATTGAGGAATTATCCAAGCTTAATATGAATGTTATAGATAAAAATTCTAAGTTAGTCCAAATGTTGAACAATATCATGTAGATTTTGGGTTGTTGGACACTATTTCATTTTTTTGTTTTTCTACTGGCCCATTGTAGCTTAGCATCTAGTTCGTCCTTGTGATTGGTTTTTTTTTATTGTGTTTTAGGTCCCTATGAAACCTATTTTACTCTAATAAAAAGCAATACATTTTGCCAATAAAATAATCCAATAAACCACATAGTTAAGAAAAATGAATTATAGAAATGATAGATTCCAACTATTAATTCTTCTAAATCTAAAAACGATATGCAATAAAACTCAAATATAAGCATGTAAATAAAAAATTATGCATTGCCCAAATCAAGTTCACCAAAACTTAATGGTGATGAAATAGGGTTTACTAGTGTAATCATGCAAACTAAGAATCAAACCGAGTCACATCAACATACATTGGGGAAATAACCAATATGCCCAACATCAGACCTACGGGTTGAGTTGGGCATAATGGTTGCTTGTTTTCCTTTTGTTGTTTGTAGGTGTAATTGGATAAGATATAATGGTTAAATGGAAGAATTAGGACTAATGATGAAAAATTGAGAGTAATCAGTATAAGCAAAAAGCTACTAATTAGATATGCACACTATGCATATAAATATGGAAATGTGAGTCAAATAGGAACCTATATCTACAATCTAACTCAAAACTACTAGAATATGGAGCTAAGCATACTAGTTTTGAAGGTGTCCAATGCAAATACTGATAATAGATTTAGGATCAAGATGTTGCTCAAAATATTCTCTTCATGTTTCATGAGAAAAGTATAGAATATTGTTCAACAATAGTCACCATCTAGAGCTTCCTACTTCATAAAAATTTGGCTCTATTTCTCTCATTTTTCTCTTTATAGTTCTATATTCCTTCTTTACTAAAATTGTAACTTACACACACAAGAGAAAAAATGTTGTTTGGTTGATAAGAGTTTGCCTAGGTCAAACACTAGGTCTGAAATTAACACTATAATTGTGAATGAAATAGAAAATAGATCCTTCCCTTGCAAGCTGTGGAGGTTCAATTGTGAAACAAAATGTTAAATTAAAATTTTATACCTTCTTTTATGAATCTCATTTTCCTTGAAGTCTTCATTAAAATCTTGATGTTTCTATGTAGGACTCATCCATTTTTCATATATTTTTTATTATGGATGCCATATTGAATGCTTGAAAATTTGAATAGTCAACCTCTCCTTCACTACCTTAATGTTATTTTATTTCTTTCTCAATAGGAATTATCTTCGAAACTTGTGGACAAATGTTTCAAATGAGTGGATCTAATTATATTTTCTAGCTATCCACATGAAATGTGCTGAAAATTATGAAGAAGGTCAACTTTGAGTTTAATTTCCCACTTAGCTTTTTCGACCATTGAAGGACTCAAATTTGGGCCCATTTATCCTAGACTATGGCACCTAGTGCCCTTTCTCATTCCCTACTTGACAAAGGCCAGGAAGTCAAAAAAAAACATAAAGATAATAGATTTGATACTAGTTTGAGCAAAATTAGGCACAATCAAGGCATAAAAGATAGAAACATTGAAGGAAAACTTAACAAAGCATTAAACTATATCAGGATACAATTTATGACACTATATAAGAATATTATTCCTTACTATGGAATTAAAAAATGGGCATCTTGGTTACTCCCAATAAGATCAATGCCATGGTTATCCTCAACCCAAAAGGCATATTTTGAATATCAAACTTGAAAAGTTCGGTAGCATTAATGAAAGTAGAAAAAAAAGAATCTAGCACATATTATTAAGTATGACATAGATATAAAACCTATAAGTCTAGTTGAGGGAATATCTATTTAAAATATGTAAGTATTCCAAAAGAATTAAAAATTTAAGAATAATATGGAAGAAACTAGTCATTCTTTTCTAGTCATTCATGTTGATATATCTAGGATTTGCATCTAATATGTTTTCTCATGTTGAGTTAATCTTATAAGTAGGTTTAAATCCTTTGAATGTTTACTTCATTTATTTATAAAACTTAACTTGCCATTCATACGTGAAAATTAAAGAAAAAATTTATACATTACTTAGCCTAATGTATTAAGCTTTCATACTGAACCATTCTTATGAATTTTATATACTTTCAAATTTTAATAGTGACATAGAGGCATGGAATGAATACTATCTTCTTATCCCCCGATATTTCATATTCAATGTCCTTTCTAATTTTAAGTTTCAATTTTCATTTCATTCAATCCATGTAAAATTGGATATATTATATATTCCTTTTTTATTTCTATTTTGTATGATTTTGATCATACTATATAGATTATGAGGTTAGATGTGTTTAATTGATATCTATTATAAGTTCAACAAAACTCAAAGAGCTATAAGAATTTCTAGTAGCTAGAGATGTGTAGTAATAATGCTAAAGCATCCTCCTCCTTAATGAAATTTTGTGCTCTTTTTTCACTCTTATTATTTGTTAAGTTTCACTAGATAATAAGTTCAAGTGTATTTGAAGTAAGTGGAGATAAATATTTGATACATCATTTCCAAAATGGTCATATTGGTTAGAAAAATCAGAAATGCTTCATTTAAGACTTTGTATAAATTCAACTTGGAAGAGGGTATTTGACAACTATTGAGAATTTTATGTCATTCTTAGGAAGTTATTTTTCTCATCTATTCTCAGGGCATCATTTTATTGAAGTTTCTATAATTTTTCAATTGACATTAACTCAGTGTATTTGAAGTCTTTTTTACCAAGGTTTTCATTAAAAAAAATTCATAATTTTTTGTTTTGGTACAACTATTGAATTTTGATAACAAATCTTTTTTTCGGATTAAGTTTTTATTTATTTTATGATTATTTCTATCTCAATTTTATAATGGTATTCAAGAGTGCAAAATAGTTGAAACTTGAAAGTTCGATTTGATGAAAATAATTAATAATTTTCATACTTTTAGTGAATAAGATATTGAGTGCAATTTTACTTATAATCTTTTTCTAGAGACTCTATAATTAAAAACACTTTAAAATCTCTTTGCAAATTATTTATTTGTTCACCCTCTAGTTTCCTAACTCCTTGTTTCATAATGCTTCCTTCCCAAATATATGGTGAGTGAATTCACTTTCTTTCTCGAATTTATTGGTATTTAAATTGTTTAGATCTCACGATTATCTTGCTAATAACCACAAAATGTAAAATCAAGTTATAAAATTTAGTTTATATAATAGGATTAATTATAATCCATAAGAAAATTAATTTCATAGAAGGGTAGTTGAGCACCATTAATGTTTTTAGTGGGAATTTTTTTAGTGGTTTTTTTCTAAAAAAACATTAATTTTTTTTAGATTTTTTTATTTTTGAGGATTTGATCTTTCAATATGAATATGGATATAGAAATTTTTAAAGGTTCCCATCCAAAATCTCAATCTAAATCAAATTTTTGTTAGGAAAATGGTATCTCAAACTTACAATAATGAAAGGTTTCTATTGATAAATGAGAATGGGGTTGGAATGGGTCGTGGGAGAGGGAAGGGGGGGTTGGGGGTGGAGGAGTGGGGAAGGCGGTGGGGGGATACCCCCCTTGCAAGGTTAGGGGGATTTTCCTCCAATGGGGTTTGAGGAAACACCTTTGAAAGTCACATTTTATTGATAATACATTTTAAACCTTGACCATTTGTTATTAGGCCATACATCTAACAATAGATATATTGGGTGTTTTGATTTCCTTACATGGCATCCCTATTTTATGAGGGCATTTTATTATGGATATATATTGTGATGTATATTGAGAGTCTAATACCTATTGATTTGCCCCTAGGTTTTCATTAGTTATACTTTTGTGAGAAGGTTGTTATAAAAGTATATAGTAATCTATTATTGTTTTCCAAATAATATATTGGATAGCTTTTAGAGTGTGGGGTTTTTCTCTTCGAACAATTTTCCCCATGTAAATCACTATGTTGTGGTATGCATGTTGTTTATGTGTATTTCTATAACTCTTGTAAAGATCTCAAAAGTTTTATACAACCCTCCTATGAAGGTTAGTGTAGGAAGTTATTCCAGTACCTTAACTTTATAACAAGTAATATCAGAGCCCAATCGCCTTTGTTTTCAGTTGTGTGTTGTTGGGATTTTTTGAACTAATATAGATTTAAATGGGAGATTGTACACAAGATAGTTTGTGATATTGTTGTAGACATTTTTAGAATGGAAAGTTTTTCACAGAGAATATAGGTGGAGAAATTTTATAGAAATACTTTTTAGATGTGGAAGCTAAAGATGGAGGGTTTGTTAATGAGAAAAAATAATTAAAAGTTTTGGCATACATTGGAGAGTTACATTTTGGGGAAATTATTATAATACATTTTGAAGAAAATGGGGGAGGCTCTTGCCATGAACTTTCTCATGTGTGCATGAATATTCTGAAAATGGGGTTTTAAAAATAATTGAGAAAATTTGGTTTGAAAGGAGGAAATTGGGGAAAAATTCATAAGAGGATATAGGGAAAAGAGTTGGAATTTTTCTTTTTTTGGAGCTTTCTGGATCTTGTTACCTTTATTTGGCAAAGCTATGGATTTCATTTTGGGAATTTTGTTTCATCTTTGTATTATTTCTAGAATAGAATTTGGAGGTAGGAAATTTAACCTCTTTTTCCCTTGAGCATTTCATTCAAATCTTTTGAAAGGAATTTGCAATTTTTATTTTTCATTGGGGGTTTATGGATTTCAAAATGATAACTATGGGTTTATTTTGATTTTTGGGAAAGATTCAATTTCTAATCTTGTTTTGTAATTGTTGCATGATCTTCGTTTAAAATAAAATTTCATAAAAAAATAGGGGGTTAGAAAAAATTTAATAGTGAATTTATGCTTTTGAAATCATGAATCTAAAAAGCTTATATTACTCTTACTTGTAGAAACTTTTCTGAATCTTTGTATATATACATATATAGATATATATGTATATACATACATGTATATATACATGTATATGTACATATGTATATAGATATATGTGTATATATACATATGCACATGTATATATATACATATATACATATATGTATATATGTATAAATATGCATATGCACATATATATACGTATAAATATATATATATATATATATATATATATATGTATATATATATATATATATTTATGCATATATATATGTATGTATATATATGTACATATATGTAAATATATGTATATGTACATACACATATATGTATATGTACATACACATATATGTACATATACATATGTATATATGTGTGTGTGTGTGTGTGTGTGTATAGTATCTGCATTTTAAGTTTTTGTATATTTTGTTGTCTTTTTTTTATTGATTGGGGTGTTGTCGGCTTACCCATGGTGGTGGGGAGCCCACCTATCATGGGATACCCATGGTGGTGGTATCTCCTCGACCACCATAGGGGTCCATAGTGGTATTTCCCCTTGTACGACATAGGTTTCTTTTGTCTGTATGAAAAAAAATATAAAACGAAATTTGTTTAATTATTTAAAAGCATATATATATACATATATATGTGTATATATATAAATATATTTATGTATATGTATATGTATATATATATATGTATATATACATGTATATATATATGTTGTATATATACATATAAATATATGTATATATATGTATATATGTATACATATACATACATGTATATGTATGTATATGTATGTATATGTAGACATATATACATATATATACATATATATACATATATACATATACGTAGATATAGATACATTTATATATATACATATATACATATATCTATATATATATATGTATATATGTATATATGTGTATATATATGTATATATATCATATACATATACATATATATACATATGCATGTACATGTATATATATGTGTATGTATATGTATATGTATATGTATCTACCAATAGGGCCAACACTAACATTACTCCAGCAAAGAGATTTGAAGAAGAGTTACAAAATCCATTTGTAACAAGAAGATAACTTTAGTACCAAAGTATGTTTTTGTATTCATTGAGTTGTAGCTTAGTGCAGGGGTTGTATCTCCTTCGGTTGGTGCCCTAAATCAGGGATTGGTGCTCCTTGGGTTGGTGCCCTAGAATCAAGGGTTGGTGCTCCTTGGGTTGGCGCCCTAAACATTGTAATCAGAGATCAATTGTGAGGCTAGATTGGAGTAGTAGTCTCCAGTAGCATTTCTCACCGATGTTTTTCCCATTGTGAATTTTCCTTGTATATGCTGGTGTTATGTGATGTCCCTCTTGTGTGAATGCATTTTTTTTTAGTCTCCTCAATAACCAGTAAGTCTGCATTGTGTTAGATCCCATAACCGATATACACACATAAGTTAGCTAAAGGGAAAAGTTTCAGAACCATTGATTCACCCCCCTCTCAATGGTGCATTGTGTCTAACAATTGGTATCAGAGTCTAGGTTCCCAGTCGGACAAGCTTTCTCCATCTTGGGTAGATTCTGGCTTAAGGACACAATGGTGGGCTTAGTGTCAATCCAAGCTCTCATGTTTAATGGGTCTAACTATTCCATTTGGAGTTATAGAATGGAAGTTCACCTATCCTCTCTAGGGTATGATGTATGGATGTCTATTGTAAATGGCTGCCCTAGTAAAGTCAGTCCTCGCACCAATTGAGATGCAAAAATAAGAGACTAGTGCAATGAAGAAGCAATGAAGGATATACTCAATGGATTAATAGATGATGTCTCCTCTCAAGTGAACAGATGCAGATCTCTAAAAATCTTATGGGATAGATTGAAGAAGCTCTATAGAAATGAGCAAACTACTACATAACCAACTTGTGAAGATAGGATGAGAAATGCATCCCATGAATCTGCATATGGTGAAGGTAGATCTACTAGCAGCTACATAAATGATGATGAAGGAACCAAACTCTTCCTAGCTCAAGAATCAAAGGAGTAGAGGCACACATCTGAGAATGACCATGTAGATCGCTCCTACCAGCAAGATGTGTTTGGCAGTGATAGTGAAGGTGAAGAAGAAGAGGAAGCAGAAGTTGATCTTGAAGGAGAGCTTGTAAATGCATTTGAAGAAGTTAGAAGAGTAAGAACTAAGTACAAGCTATTCAAGAATGTTTCTATAATGTAGTAGAACCGACAGATAAAATATCTTGAAGAATATGAGAAATGCATCTTCGAGTTAAAGATTCAACAAGAAGACACCAAGGAGTTTTGATGCAGTGATCTAGCCTCTGAGCTAGAAGTAAAAGATAAAGAATATCAATAGTTTCTTGGAGAAATGGAGATTCTCCGAATTGACATTAAGAAGTGTCAGGATGAGCTCAAGGTAAGAATCTAGTTTGATGGAAGTATTGATACCTTGGACAATATGTTAAAGAAGAAAAAGCATTCTAAGGACACTAAAGGTTTAAGAAGTAGTGCTGGTGAATGCTCCACTTGCAAGAATGTCCCCCATAATGACATTCTATTTGTCTTTTGAAATGGAGAAAACAAGGGACAAACCTTCACATTTCGAAATGTTGCTTGGAAGAAGGTTGACCTAGATATAACTGGTGAAGACATGCAAACAAGAGGGAAGACCAGTGTTGCAAGGGGGAACAATACAGATCCCAAATGTAAAGGGAAGATGGGAGAAGACAACTTCTCCAGAAGTAGGAAAAGGAGAAGACAACAAAGAAGACTTCCTATTGGTAGAGGACAAAGAAATGCTATCGCCCACATGTCAAGACAAGTTTGGGAGAAGAAGAGATCAGATGGAGGAAATGCAAAGAATGGACAACCCGAGGTCCATCCCCAAAGAAGTGGAAATGGAGATGTTAAACTGACAATATCTCCCAATGAATGGAAGATTAAATTTGTAAGTCATATGCCATCCTTCTCCGGTTATTGCTTTGCATGTAATGGTCATGGTCATAGGGAAGATGAATGTAGAAAGGGATCTAGAAGAAATAATCTAAGATCTCACAGATTTTATTCATATGAGAAAAATATATCCAAGAGTAGATACATGTTTATCCCCTCTCCCATTCATGCAAATATTATTTTTTATAACTACTATATTGTTGGCCATAAAGAGGTTGAATATAGGAAGAGGAACTTGCAGTCACATGGAAGCCAATATGGCAGCTATGCTCAACATAAAAATGGAAATAGAGCATATGGAAATTAGAGACCTGCATGGAACCAAAGGAGAAATGTCCTTGCATGATCAAGAGGTCCATCAGTTTCAGTTGTTAGTCCCAACAACATGACCAGAAGAATATGGTCAAACCAGTATGTTAAGATATTCCTCAATCATGAAGTTGGGATGAATGTTGTGTGCTACTTTAGCACTACTTCCAAATGTGATGCAGAGTCCAAGAATGAAAGGACCCATCAGTAGAAGAAGGAAAGACCTTCTCCCATGACTTAAAATGGGAAGAAGAATGAAACCAAGCGGGTATGGAGGAAGAAGAAAGAGGATGCAACCATGAACCAACACTATGCATTCAATGCACATGTGATATCTCCTAAGACCTAAAGGAGATGCATGACCTCGGGGGGAGTAACATATTGACTAGATTGTTCAACCCCTCAATGAAGAAGGACACTTGGAAGAATAAGATGTTATCAATATGAAGGATGGAAATGAGAAGATAAGTGTGTGTAATGGCTACCTTGGCTACACACCTACAAATCAGAAATGGATCACTACTACATGTGTCAATAGATAGATATTATCAATTGAAATTGGATGCACCATGACACACAATGTCTTGAGTTATAGGAAAATGCTTTGGTAGTGATGATGGACCAATAGAGGAAAATGGTATGTGTAGGATGTTGGCATTATGAATGCTAACAGGTACTTCCAGGTTATGTAAGACAATAAGGTTATGACTTGATGATGACATTGTATGGCATTGTGTACATCCAAGATCATGTCATAGGTTGTGGTGGATATAATATGCTGAAATATCATTAGATAATCACAGTTACACAACTCAACTAGTATATATTGGATCTAACTGGCATTGTGGACCTAAGATCTATGACTTAGGGGGAGTCGACAACCATGCTTTGTGATTTATATCAGACTTGCTAGGCAAATAGGATGTCCAAATGTCTATGGCTATACTGGTGTGATGGTGTTTCTGGAATTGTCTAGGGTTGTGATATATTTCAATGTCTATCCAATTGAAATCACAAGTGGATCACCGAAAGAGTTGTCTGCAAAAAGGGAGAGTTGCCTGCACAAGAGAACATCTTGTTGGTATCACAGAAGATGCAATTGGTATCAGTGTCAGCTTCAACACTTAATATCAATTAATTGGGGTTAGAATAACTTTTAGATATCAAAGGGGAGATAATGTAGTTTGACCTCCAAGTGAGTATTATTCACCAACACATCCTTTTGTAGTTGAGTTCTTTAACGAATATTATTAGATTTGCATGCTCAATTGGTGTCAATTGATGGTTGATTCCTCCATCTCAAGTGTTGTGACTTAAGAAGATTTAACAATTTGTAACAATTGTTATCAAAGGAGGAGATACATCTAGTAAAGAAAAAGGGGAGAAAGATTTTTGTCAATGATCGGTAGACATAAGGAGGAGTGAAAACTCTAACAGTGCCCTTTGCCATTGTTGTCAAAAAGGGAGAAAGATTTTGTAGTATAGGGCATACTACATGTGTAAGAATCCAAGGATTATCCAAAGGGGGACAAATATTATGTAGTATGCTGGATACTACATGAGTTGACATCCATGCCAAAGGGGGACATTGTTGGCATTGTGTTGTCATTGATGTCAACCGGTATAGGATGACTATCGGTATAAGAGATGTATGTGCAACACTGTGATGGATGAGTACAAGATGAGAGATCATTGATATCACATTGTGTTGTAGAACACTAGTAAGGTACGAGAGAGATTGTCATTCAGATGAATGACCACTAGAGTCACTGGTACACAAGTTAGTGTTTGACTTGTGTGGATGAAATGGATAGGTTACCGATACACTCTGTCACTAGTAAGGAATGGATGTCAACCGATAAGTGTTGTGTTGATAGGGAGTAGATGCCAACCGACAAGCTTATGACCAGTGTACAAGGAGGATGGGAAAGGTGCTTGAGTTGTTTCTTGTGATGAAGAGATGGAATGCTACCTAAAACACATCAACATAGGAGGAGAAGGGTGTACAGGTCACTAGTATGCTATGTGGATACAAAACAATAGGACTCCCACCAAACAAAGATGCAGTCTCCATGTGAAGAGATAAATGACAATGAATGTGCCCACACTGGATCACATGTGCCTATCTGAAGATATGCTACACAAATAGGGAATCCAAATAAGTGCATTGTAGGATGTAGATGACAAGGAATCACTACCACTGGTAAGTGGAGCTTATCTCCTATTATTCATAGTGTGCATCATAGTTTTGTGAGATAAGGAAGAATAGGTAAAGGCAAATGTTTGATGGATCACACCAGATGTACTAGTGAACCATTGGGATGCCTCAAGTGCATGACATCAAGGATATGCACTAGATCAACAAAGTAGGCACGTTGATTTTCCTATACAGATGACGTGTGATGAGTTTTTCACTTTCACAAACTACTTTAGATATGGTCTAAGATGATCAGGAAGAAGGTAAGGGTGAGCAAATGCAGATAGAGTAAAATGGCTTGATTAAAGATGGAGTCTGTTGAAGGTTGATGACATGGTGTCACCAAGAGAGTTTACCAATATGTTAGTCCACCGGTAATATGGACAAGGTGTAGATGTAGAAGACTTCCCATCTGATGAAGATGTGCATAAGGTAGGTTAGCAAGAGTGTTGACCGGTTGAGTGTTCCACCAGAAGAGAAGTAGAGTGCAAGGTTGATGACACACTGGTTTGAGGGTTTAACCGATAGGGTTAGTAAGTTAGTAGATGAACCTGGTAATGGAGTTGGTTAGTGATCCCATCTGTACCAACATAGTTTCCACATGGAGATGAAGTGGGATTCATGCACAGGTTGGTGTGTGGAGTCAAAGAAGTGTTAGGCAGTGAGGTAGATGGTGATAGGTAGACATTTATGTTGACTACATGATTTATGGCATGAAAGAAGAGGTTTGTTTCTCAAAGTTCAGAGGATAATAGAGAACCATCTTAGAGTGATTGAGGAGATCAAGGCAAGTGAAGGAAATTGCAAGACCATTCTTGGTGATTGACCAAGAAATCAGCTGACAGGCCAAAAGAAGGTTGCCAAAGATAGAAGGTGAGATCAAGAAGGCACGACAATGGCGGGATTGATTCATGTGTTATAGTTCATCAATCCAAGAGATCAGAATGGATGATATCTGATTGGATTTGGTTTATCTTGAGGTTGATGAGAAAACCCTAACTACCTAAAATTTGAATTGGGTTTTGGCAGGAAAATCAGGCTATAAATATACAAGCCAAAATCATTGAGTGAGCTACTAAAGGAGAGAGTATTTATTGCTAGATGAGGGAGTGTTGCTGCATATAAGGTGAAATCAGTCAAGTGCTCATCAAGAAGAAGAAGAAGAAGAGACTGAGTGTGAGGAAGAAGAAGGTTAAAGTGTTCAATCGACAACAAAAGTGTAGAACCAGCAGTGACCATACCGACAAATAAGAAGTGAAGAAAACTACAAAGAAGGCAGGCATAGAACTGACAGAGTATAGTATTAGTGGAGAGCAGCAGTGCAGCAGAGAGAAGAGGAAACCAAAAGAGAGAATTGGCAGAGAGAAAACCAGGAGTGAACTGGATAGAAGATCCAACAAAGAGATTTGAAGAGTTACAAAATCCATTTGTAACAAGAAGATAACTTTAGTATCAAAGTACTTTTTTGTATTCACTAAATTGTAGCTTGGTGCAGGGATTGTAGCTCCTTGGGTTGGTGTCCTAAGTCAAGGGTTGGTGGTCCTTGGGTTGGTGCCCTAAAATCAAGGGTGGCTCCTCCTTCGGTTGGTGCCCTAAACATTGTAATTAGGGATCGATTGTGAGGTTGGATTGGAAGAGTACTCTCCAACAATATTTCTAATCAAGGTTTTTCCCATCTTGGGTTTTCCTTGTATATGTTGGTGTTATGTGATGTCCCTCTTATGTGAATGCATTGTGCTTAGTGTCCTCACTATCCGGTAAGTTTTCATTGTGTTAGATCCCATAACCAGTATACACACATAAGTTAGTTAAAGGGAAAAAGTTTGAGAACCACCGATTCACCCCCCTCTCAGTGGTGCATTGTGTCTAACAAATCATTCAGATGGTTAAGATTGGTTTAGGATTATATATATTCTTTCATATGAACCTAGATAATCTTCATTTAATTAGTTGTTTAGAAAACATAATGATAGAAAAATTGAAGGAATGAATTGTGATATCTTGAATGTTTTGTATAATAAAATGTCAGATTCATTGTGCAAATTATTAGGAATAAAATGAGTTATAATGGTCTAAAGTTTGGGTTATTAAAATTAATATTTTTGATTAAGTGAAAACAAGGTTTTTTGAAGGGACCCAAAACCCTTTACAACAAGTAATAAAATAGATAAAACATTTAAAGTCCATCTAGACAGAGCAAGACACAAAAATGAGACAACTGGCAAAGACAAAAAGCCAACAATAACAATGAAAGAAACAAAAGCATAGCATAAAAAAACCTAAGGGACAACTAGAAGCAATAGACCTAAGAAATTTTTTTGATAAGCTCCACAACTTCTTACTCCAGTTGGACCATTGAGGTAGGAACACTCTTTAGATCCTCCAGCTCCTTGGTTTGTTGGGCCATCTCCCTCGTGCTTTCCCATGTTCTTTTACCATGACCAGTAGCCCCCCCTCAAGGGTTGAAACCTTATCCTTAGTTATATCAATTGTTTTCTTATCCTGGTGGATCTGTTCTAGTTTGTTAATCATCACACTGAAGCTATCGACAAAGGCTTCTCAATTTTTTTTGTCTTTGTTATCCAATTTTCTTTAGGGTATTCTCATGACTGGGAACTCACTTCTCCAAATCATTAAACCTAGCCTCCAAAACCTTAAATTGAGAGCCATATGCTCCAATGATAGTCCCCACATTGTTGATGGCTTTTGTCAATTCATTTAGGCAGTTAGGTATGATACTGAGATTACTTGTCCCAACAGCTTCTAAAGTATCCACTTTCCTAGAAGATTCCTCCTACTTGTTCTTCAAACTATCCATATTTGAATAGACCCATTCAATAACCTTGTAAAACTCCATCATCCCACTCTTCAGGATATGTAGCATGGTGATAGGAGAATTTTTTCTATCTTTGTTGAACTCTGGAAAGACAACAATATTATCCAGGGTCTCCACATTAGAAATAGTAGCGTTATCATTGAGAGGTAGAGTATCACCTTCCTTCATCATCTTCCCTTCTTCTTCAACATCACTAGTCTGTTTATTAGGGTCCAAAGGATTAGAATGGACATTTAAGATACCTTTCCCCTTCTCTTGGCTGATATCAGTAATGACAAGACTCTGCTTATTTTTCTTCTTGGGTGGTGGGGTAACATAATCACTTTCAGTCTCCATCCCCTCATCATCCTCATCATCTTCTTCAAACCAACTATCCTCCTCCTAAACCTCATTCCTATTTCCTTAAACCCCTTTTCTAGCTATCTTTTTAATAGACCCAGAAACCATACATTTATCCTTCCCCTTACCAAAACTTTTTTTAGAGGTAACCCTATAGCACTCATCTTCTGACTCTGTATTAGACCCCTCAACTTCATTGTCATTTGAGTTCTCAAACTCATATTTTGAGTCTAAAAGCTTAGTGATAGAATGCTGCACAAAGGAGGCCTTGACATGGTTGTATAAAAGCAACATTAACCCTTCATGCATAGGAGGGTTGGTATATGGATTTTCCCTACAATCCTTTATGCTAGTGTTTAGGGAGCTAAACAGGTAGAAGGGTATTGACACTAGATCTTTATGGTGAAAATGATTTAAGAGGAAAAAGTGATAACCATAGACATGAGATTATCTACCATCTAGAGTAACATATTGAATAATGGAAAACATAACCCATTTCCATACCTTCTTAATCATCTTTGCTGAGTAGTAGGTCTTGCTGGATTTCACCAACTTGGTATTCTTAGACTCTTGCTTCGAGAATCACTTGATAGCTACCTTTGTGAGATATCTATCTCTATACAACTTTCTTCCTTCTATCAGCATTCAAGTGACTTCCATGATCATCCCTTCATAAATTTCAACCTTTCTTCTGCCTATGTTAATTTTTCCTTCCTTCCATTTCTTCTTCAAAATTCTGGTAATGGTAGGATTTTTCCCAATAATTCACTCCTTATACCCTATCATCTTAGCCGTGTCTAATATATCCCATGTTTTCGGCTTATATTTCCCTTCATCACAGGAGGGAGACTCACTTATTTTCCTGTTACCTCCCATAGCATCAACTGCCAAATTTATCCCTTCCTTCACAATGTAGAACAAGAAAAAAATAGAGATCAAAGTGCATAGCAGGGAAGTCTTCAAAATAGAAATGGGCATCTAGAAAGCATGTGGAGTCTTGTCTATGTTAAACGCCATCTCAATCTTTGAGTACCACTCTTTCTGACTCATTATGGCAACTTTCATTGATAAGTACGTTGTAATCATTCCTTATCACTCCCTCTTTTTCATGCATTCTATCATAAATGAGGATGGCACATGCATCATGAGGAAGACCCTGCTCACCACTCCAGTTCATCATATTATTAGCACAGACAACCATATTGGTTGCCGAGTCAGCCATAGTATTGGTTTCTCTATAATTATGAGAGATAATACATTGCTCAAAACACTTAATTATCTCCTTGGCTTGAGATATAATGTTTTTAGTGGTCTATGACAAGGAGGATATACCCTTTAGGCATTTGAAAATGTTATTAGGATCTCCCTCAAGCCAAATTTTATTAAATACCAAAGATTCAGCAATGATAAGGGTTTTATAAGCTGCCATGGCCTCGACTAAGTGGTTGGTCTGGGATCCCATTGGGAGTGCCACCGCCACAATACAATTGTCTACTTCATTTCTTATCACTCCCCCATACCCAATTGGCCCTGGATTTCCCTTTCCACCCCATAAAAATTAGATTTGATCCAACAAATTAGAGGAAAAGACCATTTACTACTTTCTCTCTTTTCCTTTTTGTCACCTAAGTCTATAGAAGCAAAACAAATCCAATTTTTTAACAGATCCAATTTTCTACAATGGCTCGCTTAATTTTAGTAAACACTACTTCAGGAGAGGAGAAGGAATCCCTGAATATTCTATTGTTCCTTTCTTTCCAAATTTCTCAAACCACATGAGGCAGGATGAGGTCCCATGGAAGTTTGATGGAGTTGTTCAAGGAAAGGAATCTCCAACTAATGAAACACTCTTGAATAGAAGCAGGAAAGACCCAATTCAGATTCCATAGCTGCAAAATATATGATGAAATAGCATGAGAGAAGGGATAGTGGATATCTATGTGGTTAACATTATCTTCCTCATTATGGAAAAGGTAGAACCTATTGGGAAGATGGAAGCCTCTTTTGCAAAGATTATTAGTGGTGAGGATTTTACTTTGTAGAAGGATCCAAAAAAATATATTGATCTTGGGAATAAGACCATAAATTCAAGCTTTAGTAGCAAGGGTGGTGCCTAAGCACCCCTTCAAGATGATAAATTAGGCTCAGAGGAGGATGAATAAGGAATCAAACATGTATTTAGGATTTTTTACATGTGTTTCAATCATGCATTGTGTGTTTGTAATAAAAGACCCCATCTTGTGAGCCAACTCCTATTTTGGCATCTTAATAAGCCAATTAGGACTTTTGGACAAAAGGGGATCAAGAGTGTGTAGGAAATAGTTATACTAGTATTTTTAGTGCTTTTAGGGTCTTTTAGGAGGGGTTAGTCTTGACCCAAGGCATTAGGAGGTGAGAGATGACATTTTGACAACTTTGGCAAAAGTTGTCAAAAGTTGTCATAAGCATCTTTTATGCACTTTTTGTATTTTTGTTTATTTGAACTCCTCTAATGGCTCTAACCTCTTGTTTTAGTTGAGAGTAGTTGTGGAGTGGTGTATAAACCTTTTGGATCCAATTTCTAAGGTTGAACTATATGGAGGAAAGATTTGATTACTGCAAACTAATGTAATTCTAAGTTTTCCCTCAAATTTTGAAGTTTTCGTATAGAGTATGCCATTGTACAAATTGGGGTCAACTCCGAATGATGTGAATTGGCTAGAGTACAGATTTACCTTTTATTTGGTTGTGGTTTTAAGTCCACATCATGTGTTTTTCTCTTGTTATTCCAATTTTGTTGTACGTGCCCGGAAAACTAGCGTTTACCTAGGTTTTACTCCTCCATGGCAATAACTTGCAATTTATCAATCTGAGACTCATGGGATTGGGTAAAATACAAGTATGGATAGTGTATTCTAAGAATCCAAAAGAATATTGTAGGTGGAGCAAGGGAGGTGTGTGTTTTAACTGACCCTAGGTAGACATCTCTATGTGGCTACCTAGTCCTTAAACATCAAAGTTACCCTTAAATGATTCCAGGTGTGTAACCCTAGAATCCATGATGGTTTATGGTTCCCCACATGGTCATGGGTATGTGATTGTATGGGTTTCTCATTTGGACATATATGCTTCACAAAGGGAGGCCTAATTAGCCCTTTAGGACAATTAACCTTCTACCGGTTTAGACCTTTGTTTGCCAAACCTTGACCCTTCCTTTTGGGTAATTGTGTAAGGCCAAAAAGAATATTTGAATCTGTGATATGTTTTCTATGGTGTTTGGAAAATTTTGGACTTAAGGTCCTTTACCCATTTCAAAGGGCTACTAGTAAATAGGCCTAATTGTAAAGGTGCTATAGGGAATGGGGTTGAATCCTTACAATGAATGTTTGATTTGGTCCAGGTGAGCCATTTTTTACCCAAAACAAGTTTCTTAATGGTCAGTAACCCTTAGAGTTTGCAAATTTTATGTTGGAGAAAATTATTCAAGTTGAGTATGAATCTTGTAGATTGTGAGATGTTTAACTAATGTTGTAGAGTCTTGCCTTGATAGGATCCTATTGTTATCTGAGGGGTAAGAGTCATACACCTTGGAGTGATTGGCAGGATACAAGAAGGGCTCTGCATCAAGTGGCATCAGAGCTAGTAATGGCTTTGGTAAGGAGATACAAAATTGAGAAATGGTAGAGGGACAAGAAGAAGAAGTCCATTGAGGACCAATCACCAACATGGAAATGGAAAATATTGTGAGAGAGCAGGCAAATATGGCAAATATGGTAATGTAGAGGGAGCTAGAGAGGTTGAGAGGCAGAATAGATGGGAAGGAAGATGGAGGTGATGGTAGTGGCATAGAAGGGGATGAAGATGAGATCCCTATGCTAGAGGAAGAGGCGATTCCTCTTGACCAGAGGCACTTCCTTAATGCCCTCAAATCCATGGAGAGGAGAACCATGGAGCAGAAGATTGATTTGCCAACCTTCACTAGGAAGATGGAACCAGATGTTGTTGTAGATTGGATAGACTCTCTATCTAATTTCTTTGAATTTGAAGACATTCCAGGACACCAGAAGATTGCTAAGTCCAAGTTGAAGGGAGCCACCCTAACTTGGTGGAACTTTATCCAAGAGGAAAGAGAGAAGGACAACAAACCCAAGGTTGTTTCTCAGAAGAGGATGGTTTCCTTAATAAAGGAGGCCTATGTACCCAAAGAATATGAAATTAAACTCCATAAGAGGAGACAAAATCTCAAGTAGAAGGATATGGATGTGACCTCTTACATTGAGGAGTTCCAAAGGCTATGTATGAAGTATAAGATAAAGGAGGAAGAGAGTGATAAAGTTACGTGGTACCTAAATGGATTAAGGTACAACATTCAAGAGGAGCTAAACCTCCTTAGCCCAGATACCATTGGTAAATGCCATCAAATTGCCATCAAGGTGGAAGAGAAGATCAAAAGGAGACAAGATTGTAACAATAAAGGAAGAGGAAGATAGAAGAGGGGCGGAAGAAATTTTCTCAAAGGTAAGGGAAATGGTTTTAGAAACCAAGGTGAAACCAATAACAATGGAGGATACAATCAGAGAGGTAACTTCAGAGGAAGAAGACCACCATTTAGGGGAATATCTCAAGGTAGAGGTCCAATCAGATATTATAACTACAATCAAGAAGGACACATGGCCAATAGATGCCCTGATAAGCCTACTAGTTCCATGAGGGAGAGGAGAAGTAACTTTGTTTTAGAAGCTGATTGCCAAAGTGTGGCAAGTGCAAATACATACCAAAGTGTCAATACCCCTGATAGTTATGGCTACCCTAAAAGAGGTGAAGCATTGATGATTAGAAGTGCAGTAACTACCATGAAGATTATTGACAAAGAACCTCCATAGAGAAAGTCTCTATTTTAGACCACTTGCAAAGCGAGTGGAAAGGTATGCAAGGTTCTAATAGATTCTAGTTCAGCTAAAAACTTTGTGTCTCTAGAAATGGTGGAGAAACTAAAGTTGAGGAGAGTACCTCACCCTTTCCCCTACAAGGTCTCATGACTCATCCAAGGACAAGAAGCTATAGTGGAAGAGAAGGCTTGGGTAGAATTCTAGATTGGAACCTATAAGGATAGATTATTGTTTGACATTGCAAAGATGTATGATTGCCATCTCCTATTTGGGAGACTATGGCAATTTGATTTGAAGGCACAACATGATGGTTCTAGGAACACATATTCCATCACCAAATATGGTAAGGTGATTGAGTTGTTACCTTTGATGGAGAATGAGGAGGAAACTAAACCAAAGGAGGCCAAGGTGTTGGTGTTAGGAGGGAAGCAATTCATGAAGAACATAGTAGATGAAAGCATTGTTTGTTATGCCCTTATTCCTAGTCTAGCAGTAACAAAGGTGGAGAAGTCTAAAAACAAGAAAGAAGATAGATTGAGGTTGGTTGACCCTGTAGTGCAGTAGCTACTAAACAAATACAAGGGTGTCATCTTTGATGGCATGCCAAGGTCACTACCTCCCATGAGGGATATAAACCATTGCATAGATCTTATAACTAGATCCACCTTGCCTAATAAAGTAGCATAGAAGCTCACCCAAGATCAGAATGTTGAGATGGCAAAATAGGTTGAAGAGTTGTTGGAGTTTGGATTGATCGGCAAAAGTTTGAGCCCATGTGCAGTCCTTGCAGTCTTCGCACCCCAAAAGGAAGGCACTTGGAGGCTTTGTACTAACTCAAGGGCTATCAACAAAATTACTATTAGGTATAGATTTCCAATGCCTAGGATTGAATATTTGTTAGATTTTTTGGGGGGTGCTAGATATTTTTAAAAAGTTGACTTGAAGAGTGGCTGCCATCAGATTAGGATTAGATTGAGAGATGAGTTGAAGACTGCATTTAAAACAAATGAGGGGTTGTATGAGTGGAATGTCATGCCCTTTGGCTTATCCAATGCACCTAGTACCTTTATGAGGTTAATGAATGAAGTCTTGAGGGATTTCATAGGAATCTTTGTCCTAGTCTACTTAGATGGCATTCTAGTTTTCCGTCAAACCAAAGAAGAACACCTAAAACATGTAAACCTGGTCCTAAGAATATTGTATGAAGAGAAAGTAATGATCAATTTGGAAAAGTGTTTCTTTAAGTAGGAAGAGATCATTTACTTGTTATTTCTAATCTCACATGGTGAGTTTAAAATGGATCAAGAAAAGGTGGGTGCCATATTGTCTTCACCTATGCCTAAAACAATGAATGATATTAGAATATTTCATGGCTTCGCCACATTCTATAGGAAGTTTATAAGAGGCTTTAGCCATATTTGTTCTCCTATTCTTGATACCATAAATGGAGGACAAAAGTGTAGGTTCAGTTGGACAAAAGAGGCAGATAAGTCCTTTGAAACATTGAAGAGAAAATTTGCAGAGCAGCCGGTCCTTGCTCTACCTGATTTCAACAAGATCTTGAATGTGGAGTATGATGCTAGTCACATGGCTGTTGGGGTAGTACTCAGTCAAGAGGGAAGGCCTATTTCCTTCTTTAGTGATAATTTAAATGAGGAAAAGAGAAGGTATTCATCCTATGACATAGAGATGTATGATCTAGTACAATCCTTGAAGAAGTGGAGAAACTACTTGCTGCCAAAAGAATTCATAGTCTTCATAGACAATCAAGCCCTTAGCTTTATAATAGTCAAGAAAAGTTGAATCACAGGCATATGAAGTGGGTAGAGACCCTACAAGCCTTCACTTTCATTCTTAAGCACAAGAAAGGGGTCAAGAATAAGGTGGCAAATGCTTTGAGTAGAAGAGTCCTAACTACAAATTAGATCTAGTTGGAGAGTGTTGGAATAGACTCCTTGAAAGCCATGTATAAGGATGATGAAGACTTTGGAGAGATCTGTAAGGTATGTTCTTCATTTGATGAGCAGTTTCATGTTGATTTCCCTAAAAAATTTATTCAAAATGAATTGTTGTTTAAGGGTTCCCAGCTATGCATACCCAAATGCTCTATGAGACTAAATATAATTAAGGAGAAACACTATGGAGCAATGATAGGCCACTTTGGCCTTAACAAGACACTAGATTTGGTGAAGAGGCACTACTTTTGGCCTAGACTACCGACATATGTCAAGAGATTTGTGGAGACATGTGTGATATGGCTAAAGGCAAAGGGAAATTCCATAAATGCAAACATATACTAGCCTTTACACATCCCTTCAAGACCATGGGAAAGCATAAGTATGGATTTTTTTATAGGATTTCCTAGGACAAGGAAAGGATATGATAGTGTTTTTGTAGTGGTGGATAGGTTTAGTAAAATGGCACATTTCTTTCCATGTAAAACCACTTGTGATTCTTATTTTGTGGACTTGTTCTTTAGGGAGACTGTCTGGATACATGGGTTGCCTTTGAGCATAGTCTCTGATAGGGATGTAAAATTTATTGGACACTTTTGGAGCACCCTTCAGAAGAATCTTGGTTCAAATCTATCCTTCTCCTCATCCTACCATCCCCAAATGGATGGCCAAAATGAAGTTGTAAATAGGTCATTGGGAAATCTAGTAAGGTGTTTGACTAGACAGGATGGAGAAAGATGGGATAGCATATTGTCTCAGGTAGAATTCTCTTATAATAATACAATGAATAAGATTACCCATAAGTCACCCTTCCAAGTTGTATATGGCATCCACCCAAGAGGTGTGATGAAGTTAAGAGAACTACCTCAAGGAGAAGTCATTAGTGCAGATGGGGAAACCTTTGTTGCTGCCATAAAGGAGATCCATGACCAAGTTAAAACTCACCTTCAACAATCTGCATAAAGATATAAAGCTCATGCTGAAAAAAAGAAGAGGGATGTTTAGTTGTATGTGAGAGACTTGGTGTGGGTTCACTTGAAGAAGGAAAGACTTCCAAAAGGAAGATATACAAAGCTTATGCAAAGAAAGATTGGACCCTGTCAAATCTTGAAAAAATGTGGCCAAAATGCTTATGAACATCAACTCCCACCTGATCTTGGTTTGTCACCTATCTTTAATGTATATGACTTAACTCTTTATAAATGTAGTGTTGATGCAGGAGAAGACAAAATTTAGGTTATTGCAGATGATGACATTCATAAACATGAACCACCAAATTTGCATAAGGTTTTAGATACCAAGGTTGCAAAGCGAACAAGGAACAAAGCTAACATGGAGTATTTGGTGGCTTGGAAGGGACAACCTGATTCTAAAGTAGTCTGGATGATAGAACAACAGATCCAAGACAATGGTGCAAACTTGCACACTCTCATCTCAAGTGGACTTGAGATTTCTTCTTTCAGGGAGTATGGTGTAGGAGCACCCCTTACAGATGATAAATTAGGCTTGGAGGAGGAATAATAAGGCATCAAACATATCTTTAGAATGTTTTACATGTGTTTCAATCATGCATTATCTGTTTGTAGTAAAAGACCCCATCTTGTTAGCCAAACTCCTATTTTGGCATCTTACAACCAATGTTTGATCTGGTCCAGGTGAGTCATGTTTGACCCAAAACAAGTGTGCTAATGGTCAGTAACCCTTGGAGGTTTCAAATTTTATGTTGGAGCAAATTATTCAAGTTGAGTAAGTATGAGTCTTGGAGATTGTGAGATGTTTAACTAATGTTGTAGAGCCTTGCCTTGATAGGATCCTATTGTTGTTTGAGGGGTCATAGTCATACACCTTGGAGTGTTTGGTAGGATACGAGGAGGGCTCTACATCAAAGAGGAAGGCTCAAGAGAGTGGGACAACAAAATAATGGGAGAAGCCACAAAATAACTATCAGAGGAAGTACCCACCAAAATGATTTTATCTGCAAGCAAAGGGTGCACCAAAAAAGAATTAAGAAGAACCATGATAGGATTAAGGGATGAGTCTATGGAACTCAGAATCACCTAGTGATCATCTCTCTAGTAATCAGGAACCTTAGTACCCAATCTGGCCTTGCACATAGAGATAAAGGGAGAAAAACAAACCTTATTGGAGAGGGGGGTCTCTATCAACCAAGTGACTTTTCTACCATTACCAATAGTCCATCTTTTACCTATTCCAACAAACATTTTATATTCAGCAACATTATTCCAAATTGTAGATCCAGAAGGGGCTTCATAGGAGTTAAAAAACTCTATGAGAGATGTCTAAGGTTGCATGTATTTGGCTTCCCAGATTGAATTCCATTCACTAGTTTTCTTTAGCAATCTCCAAATTTGTTTGGTGAGAAGGGATTTATTAGTGGTTTTAATGTTTCTCAAACTAAGGCCACCCATTTTTAGGTCTACAAACTTTTTCCTAGGCTATCAGAGAAATCCTTTTCCTCTCCTCAACCCCTGACCAGAGGAAAGAATTTTGAATCTTTTCAATAACATCAACAAACTTGGTTAGAATTCTAAAAAAGACTTAAAGCATACAAAGGTAAACTCTGGAGGGAGGATTTAATAATTAGATCTTCCCCACTTGGTGTGGAACGTCTCCTTTCTAGCTTGCTAAATTTTTGTATAATCTATCCACCAAGATACTCCAAAATGTCTCAGGATGCTTTCTGTATAGAGGGAGACCCAAGTAGATAGAGGGGAGAAAACTAATCTGACATTAAAAAATTCTAGCAATTCTCACTTTCCTATCTTCAAGAGTGTTAACGAAGAAGAGGGAGATTTTCATCCATTTAATTAACTATCTTGAGCCTTGGAAATAGTTATTCAAAGCCAATTTTAGGGTCCTGGCTTCCTTGATAGTTTATGCACCCATCAACACCATGTTATCAACAAATTGTTGATGGGAGAAAACCCTCTTAGCCAACAAACATTTGGCAGCTTTTAGTAAACCTTCACAAATGAGTTTGCTGATATATCTACAGAGACTTTTAGCCAAGATAACAAATAAAATAGGAGATATAGGATCCCCTTATTTGAGACCCCTAGAAAACCTAAAGAAGGGGGTAGGAGAACCATTAACAATGATCGATAGTGAGGGATTAGAAATCAGTTAGGAAATCAGCTAAATCACTCTCTCATGAAATCCAAAAGCTTTAACGATTCTGAGAAGAAAACACTAGTCCAACCGATCATAAGCCTTTGATAGATCAACTTTCCTCAGGAAACCTTGATTTTTGGAGACTTCCAAAGAGTGAATAATCTCATGGACCATGATGATGGAGTCGAGTATCATCATTCCAAAAATGAAACCGGTCTATTGAGGAGAAATGACATCAGGAAGAATAGAAAGAAATATTAGTGTGAGAACCTGAGATATAATCTTGTAAAAGGAGTTACAAAGACTAATCAGTTTGGAAAGCTCCATAGAATCAGCACCCGAAGTCTTAGGGATAAGGACCAAAAAAGTGGCATCAATCTCTTTCAAAATCAGCTTAGATCCAAAACAATTTGTAACACCCTTAACAATGTCCTAGCTAATAATGTGCCAATACGACTAAAAGAAGAACATTGGGAAAGCATCCATACTAGGGTCTTTATTACCTTCAAAGAAAAAGACCACCTGCTTGATCTCAACATCAAAAGGGATAACAAAGAGAAATTGATTCTGGTCTCTCCCAATCACATTTGGGATGGCCGCAAGGAATAAATCTTGAGCACTTTTATCTAGATTGTAGTTAATCAACAATAGAGATGAGAATTAAGATCTAGATTACTTTCTTATTTCCTCTTCCTCAAAGGCTAGGGTCCCCCTTATAGACATTTTTGAGATTTTATTGGCTGCCTTGTGTTTCATGGCAATCATATGAAAGAATCTTGTATTCCTATCTCCTTCCTTAAGCCACTAAGAATAGGAGTGTTTATTCTAGAATATCTCTTCTTTTTTAATGATATCATGATATTTAGATAAAATCTCATTCTCAGAGGTAATAGATACCTCATTGTACCGATTAGCTTGGATTTTGGGCTAAATATCATTTAGATCAAGGTCGATCGTACATTTAGAGGCAAAATATTACCAAAGACTTCCTTATTCCATATCTTTACCTTGTCCTTCACATGCATTAACTTTTTAGCCACATGGGACATGGTAGACCCTCCACTGAAATGTTCCACCAATCTTTAATAGCCTCCTCAAGCTTGGGGTGGAACATCCACATTCTTTGAAATTTGAAGTGGAAATTTCTCCTCTTAGAGATAGGATACACCACAAAAGAAATTGAATAGTGATCCAAACCAATACAAAAAAGAGGATTCAAGGAATATATGTAATGATTGAACCAATCATTAGAGATGAGGGCCATGTCAAGTGTCACTTGTATAAAATCTAACAAACATCATATTATTGTCAAGCCAGACAAGATTCCCATGGACATGCTGAAAGTCCCAAAAGAGGGAAATACCTCTAAAGGCACCATCCGAACTACCCCCAAAAGTCCTATAGTTCTTAAACACTTTCTTTTTTAACACTTTATCCTTAGATATTTTACTGTCTTGACTGAAAAACAATATCAAGTTTGTGATCCCTAAATAGGTTCCTAAGAATCTCCTATTTATTCAGACCATTAAGTTCGTGAATGTTCCATGAAATAATGTTCATATTTGTTTAAAATATCATACCTCATGGATGGTCAACTGGGTACCATTCACTATATTCTTGCTAGCTTCCAATTCACTCATTTGAGTAGTTGATCTCCTTCTTGGCATTGCTAGGTTTGAACCCACATTATCTTTGGCCCTCCCCTTGGTTTTCATTGGAGTAGTTTAGGGTATAGATTTAGGACCCATTTGCCCTACCCACTTTCTCTCTATGACATCATTAATCTAGATTTCATCATCCATAGGGTTATTGATAGGTTCTTTTTGCAAAGCATCCCATTTTTCCTTCTTCATCTGCCCATTTAGAGATTATATTGAGAAGAGAAGTTGTTGGTGATGATGAAAAAGTGTATTTTTTGTACTCAACAAACTTTTGGGACTCGAAAGAGGATGTTCCTCCAAGGATATTGCATTTGTAGGCATATTAAAAGCTAGGATAAGGCTCCCCACTATTTTAATCCTTAGTAATAGAGTTAAAATCCTCCCCAACATTATTCGCTTGTAGATCAACATCGATTTCCCCTTCCTCTAGATCTTCTTCCTTGTGCTCATCACCATTGGGGCTAGGCTTTTTTCCTTCATCAGATCTAGTCTAGTCTCGTTCTTTATCTTCCTTCTTTGATTCCTCAGTACAGACCATATTATCATTTTCCTTTTTATAAAAGGTATCAGGAATGATAGCATTCTAAATCTATTTTTCCACCTTCTTATTGGTATTTTTAGTTTTCCACTGCATCCTCTTATCTTTTTTGGCTTTATCCTTTTCAACCTATAGAGGTTATTTCTTGGCAATATATCTAGCTTTTTTACAATGGAAGGACGTAAAAGGAACACTCATATTCTAACGGCTGGATCCATTTCTCAAGCCTAGAGTTAATTTCATTAAAGAGAGGCATATTCATTCTTTGTGAAACATCCACACAAACTATTGCATAGGTGAGTCATCTTCTAGCTCCAGTAGTTAGACCAATGGAAAGGAGTTCACCAAAGGAGTAGGCTAGACCATTAAATACATCTTCAACACAAAATTCTAGGGGAAAACCCATGATTCTTACCATAAAAGGGGCCTAAGCAAAGAAGGGAGCATTAAGATCCAACAATGAGGACCACTTCTAAAGCACCAACATAGTCTTCCCAATCACCCAAGGACCACCACAAATAATCTTAGTCATATCTTATTCACAAAACAAGTTGAGGGAAAGATCCCCTTTGAGCATAGCATTTATTTCAACCTATCCCTTAAGAACCCACTTTTTTCTAGTATTCTCCCTAACGACATCAACGTTAGGTCTAGGACCCAGGAATTTACTGACTAGATTCAGGGCCATCAAAGAAATAATGTGCTCAATCACTGGATCCAGGACTTCAATTGCAAATCTCCCTTTTTTGGGGGTTGAAAATATTTCATACCTTGGGGAGAGAAGAATTTCTTAATGGTTTAACACCAAACAAAGATGACCAGGGGCGAGATGTGTCCACTCGATTGGGCCCCTATCTTGAGAATTCTCCAGCACATGTCATTACCTCTCCACCCGAATGCAAGGGTTTCTCACCCTCTTGTGGGTCCCCAATGACTAGATCCTTTCCATCTACTTGAAGATCTATAGTCTCAGGAGCATCTCCTAAACTTTCCTTGCCACTAGCATACTGGTTTGCAAGGCCTACATAGGATTTCCCACCAATAACATAATTAAAAATTCCTCTCTGCATTGTTTCATATGACAAAGTTATGTGTCACTATTACAAAAGGAGTGTAAGAAGAATTTTTGAAACTGCATTGTCTGAAGTGTCCTTGTCAATGGGATCATTGAGGGTAGAAAATGAGAGAAGGACATCTGATAGAAAGTGGAAAGTCTATCTGATTATTGAAATTAATGTTAACTTGAATTAATTGTTGCATAGATGGGATTATGCTCTCTTGGTATTTTAATTAAGATTATATTCTTTTATGTTTGATATTTGAGACCCTATAATTGATTTGATTCTTGTTCCTTTTGTGGGATACTCGGTTATGTTATTAAATTCTTTTAGGTTCTAGAGGCTAGGACAATGTTGGCATTCGTAAATGTGTATATTTTCTCATTGGCATTATTTGTAATGAGGTTGGTGTCCAGCATGACTTTGGTGTTGGTCAATCTTTTTTTGGTTGTATTGTGCCTTCTTGTGTGTAATCCTATTCTAGCAAGTCATCCAACCTTGCTATGGTGGAGAGATCTCGACTCTTGTTGTTTTTGGGTGTCATAGACCTTGTGTTGAATTTTGATTCCTAGGTGAAAGTTAAGGGGGAGTGCCTTTCATTGGGGGTCAAGACCCAAAGTGGTTGCCTAGGTAACTCAATAAGAGTTTTGTAAACAAGTGATAATTTAAAATAATGAACTTGGGAGTGTAGTTATCTCACATTAATAAAGAATAAATTGTTGCCTCTCTTATGCTTGGGTTCTTGTTTAGGGCCGAGGTAAGTAGTGAAGGGCCTGGAATGGCTTCTACCAATCTTGTCCTTTCAAAATTTTGATGTGGTCCACTACTATTTGTATGGGGGTTGGGGGTCGGGAGAGGTCACTAGGGTAACCTAGGAAGGGAATCAAGACCTAGTGAAGACTCACTAGCGTAACCTAGTGGTTCCTCTTGGTTTTGTCTTTATGTGGATTACTTGGGCCTCTGGAAATTGGTTGTTTTACTTTGAGTTCCTATGATTATAGCCTTGTGGGTCTCATGTGATTGTAGTCTTGTGAGCCTTCTATGAGTCATTTGTACCATCTTGTACTTCCTTTCATCTCTTGGGTTTGGCTGATACCTCCTAGTGTGGGAGGTGGTCCTTATGGTACCACATGGCTAGGTGGAGTGCTTTTCACATTGATTGGGTTTTGGGTTTTCTTGCTTCATGTTCATGATGGCTCATGGAAAGATTGAAGACTTTCATTATGTACCACATTTTTGTATCCACTCCATTGTTGTACTCATGGAGATTATATCCTTATGGATACCCTATGATGTAACTAATGATCATATGTATATTCTCATGGCAATGTATTATGTAACTTGATCATTGTAAGATAGTGCTATCATAATTTATGAGATTTCATATGTCTTTGTATGTATAGTTCTTTTTATCATTGAGTAACATCGTTGTGGGGCATTGAGGACTCATGTATGATATTATATGTTCTTTATGTTTGAATCTTGTATTATCATGTTACTCATTGCATTTATATGGTTGTTTCTTTTATGAAAAAAATTGTTCATATTTTCATTGGTTATTTGTTTAAGTCCTCTGGGCCTCCTAGCGAGGTGTTTTAGTACTTCCATGAAAAGAAAACCTATGGATACTTTCTTAGAAGTTGCATAAGGGTTTAACCTTTAGAAGATGGTCATAAAAAATCTTGTTGAAGGTATGCATGTTTATAATCTTGGATTTGATTTTTGTGAGTATTACATATATGGAAAACAAAACTATGTGTAGTTTTACTTGAGTTGTAATAAATCTTGTGATTTCATGGATATTACTTAATATTTTGTGTTTGTTACTCTAGATGTAGATGTTATAAAATCCACATATTATGCTTCATTTATTGATGATTATAGAAGGATAGGGGTATATATTTTGAACAAGAAATCTAAAACTTTTAATTAATATAAAGAATTTAAAGCAATGATCAAGTTGTAAACTACAAATTAAATTAAATATTTCAAGGTTGATGGTGGTAGTAAATTTATCTCAATTAATTTTATAGATTCTATAAAGATTGTAGAATTCATAGATAAAAGATAACTTTGTATTATCCAAAAAAAAATGAATTTTTAGAAGAAATGAATAGGACATTGATGCTGAGTCTATGAGTGTGTTGATTGGTGTTCTAGTGTAGGAGCACCCAGGTTGAGAAGCAATTAAGACCACCCAAAAAATAATTTGTTTTTAGTTTGTTTGCTTTTCCAAATATGGTTTGTTTTTAGTTTTTCTTAGCATGTTTGCGTTTAGTTGTGATAAGAAAGTTAAATCTAACTCAGCTATCTAATAATCATGGAAATAAACCAATTTATAAAAGGTTCATTTGATGATATAGTTGCAATTGCCTTGATAAACATGTATAAAAAATGTGGAATCATAGACAGGGACATGAACTAATTCATAGACTGCCTCAAAAGAAAACACATTCTCTTGGATCACAATGAGTGTAGGATATACACAAAATGATATTAATATGCAATCTTTGTCAGTATTTTTTTCCTAACCTGTGTGAAAATGGGAGCTCCAGAACAAAAATAAATTTGTGACGATGGCTTTAATAATTTTTTATCAAAAATATCTCGTAGGTTAAAATCAAAATGCCACAACCATTAAATTTTCATGCAGCCAATATTGGAACCTTGGAATAAGCCACATGAAATATGCCACAATGAGATTTACTAACCATGAGAATCCTTTGCACTATTATTATTGAAAGGTATTTCAAACCATTTTTTGCATAAATTGGTAAGTGAAAAGGGACATCAACGTGTCTAGACCACAAAACCAAGATATCTGGTAAACTAAGAAAGAGAATCAATGGGAGTAAATTTTAATAGATATCAATATGAAGAGGGACATCAACATGTAAGCTAGGAGAGGGGGTAGATGAAAAATATGAAGACAAAAAGAATTGAAATGAATTAATTGATAGTATGGAAAAATCTAGCTAATGAATATGAAAACTTTTAAAACAACATACCTTTAGATTAAAAAGATGTAGTGACATACATCAATAGAGTGTGAAATGTTGGCAACATAGGTAGATTGAAAAGTGTGATATAAGAAGGTAGGATTCATAGGTAGTAGGTGGCTACATAGAACGAGAGCTATTGACAAAGAGGGGCAAGTATTTTGGGCATTGATCATTGCGGTCACTACAGAGATAGTGGAAAATATATGAAAGAAGGCATTGATGTTAAAGTAAACGCTAAGGAAAAGGAAGAGAAAAAAAAAAAGTTTGGATGTAATGTGTGATGAGTAGCAAGGAAAAGAGGCCATGAAAAGGCTTCATATGTCAATAAATTGTGTTACATATTTTGAGTGAATGATATTGGATTTTGTAATTTAAGGGCAATTTTAAAATAAAAAGTTTGTATTTATTTTAGTAATAAGAACTAGAGGCTCTAAGTGCATAGGAAGAGCATCAGACATGAGGTAGTCTATGCCAAGCCTTTTAGGAGAAGAGGGGAGATGTGAAAAGATCATTGACCATGAAGTAGTTCGCACTTGAGAGTAAATAAATTATGGAGAGGTCAAAAGGATCATTGCATGTGTGGAGAGTCCTCAGGAATTGTTTTTTCAAAGCCATGAAAAAGAGTGTGATGTGAGAGACATGATTGCATCAGATGAGAGGATGGGTTTGAAGAAGAGGACATGGTGGGTTGTGAGGAATTTTGTGTTACTTTTATTTTGGAGTGACATTGCGAAGAGATCTACGGGATGTGGGAAATCTTGTTATGGAAGAATAGTTATAGCTAGAAGGTGAGAGAATTTAGGGCATCCCACATGAATGAAGAAAAAAGAGAGGAAATAGTCATGATGGACCATCAGTTGATGAAGGAAAGAAATGAAGGTGAAAGTACCTCATAGTTTGAGGTGGTGAAGAGGAGGTAGATCAAAAGGAAGACGTTAATGAGGGACCAATATTTGATCACAGATTGAAAAAGGTTTGTGTGTTTCTTGGAGAGGAGATTGAGATGATCGAAGAATTTTTAATACAAAAACAGAGAAAGTTGTTGTAGTTGAAGTTAAAAATGATAAAGAAGATGTGAACTTAGTTATGGAAGGTGAAAAAAATGTAGATGATAAGGATGAGCATGAAGTAGATGTTGGATCAATAGAAGAGAATGAGGTAAACTTTGATGAGTTTTATGATGTTCATTTTAGTTTACCTTTGTTAAAGGTAGAATAGTATATAGTTGTAGATTTACCTATGGATGTTGCTTAGTTGCATGTAGAGCATGTTGAAGATGTTGTAGGATATTGGTGGAGGTGATTGGTTTGCAATGAGAAATATTAAATGAAGGAGGAGGATTGGAGAGTGTCTTTGGGGAGAAGGGTGGTATATGATGGATAGGAGTCCATGAGAGGGAAGAGGAGAAGAGACCACACTTGGTGGAGGAGGTCAATAAGTGTCCTAGCTAAGTTTCAAAAGAGGTGAAGGAAGAATAGTTATGATGTACCTAATGAATGAATAGGGTTTGTGATATGTTTATTTACAACTTTTAAGATTAGTTTGAATACTTAAACCCATTTTATGACCCAATGCTCACAAATTTCTTACCTAGTGTGTCTAGTGCAAGAGCACCTAGGCTATCAAGCAATCAAAAATGCCAAAAAAATTAGCTTGTTTCCGGTTGGCTTGCTCTCCCAAATTTTTTTTGTTTTCAATTTTGGTTAGAATAATTGTTTTTGGTTGTTGTAAGCAAGTTAAATCTCAATTTATCTATCCTATGGTCATTGAAATCCAACAATTTATAAAAGATTTTTCAAATTCTATAGTCACAACTACCATGGTAAACATGTATACAAAAAGTGGAATCACAAACAAGCACACAAACTAATTCACAAAATGCCTCAAAATAGAACATGGTATATTGGATCATAGTGACTATAGGATGTCAAAAAAATGGATGTTAGTATGCAATCTTTCATGTCAACATTTCTCTTCCTAACCTGTGTGAAAATGGGAGCTTCGAAGAATAAATAATTTTGTGAGAAAGCCTTTAGTAATTATTTATTAGAAACATCTTGTAGGTATCAATCAAAATCCACAATGATTGTAAATGTTAGCGCATACCAATATTGAAACCTTAGAAGAGGGCATGTGGAATATATCACAATAAGATATAGTGAGTGAAGGGAAATTGGGGCATCCTAGAAAGACATCTGAGATCAGTATTCACCTCTAGTGTCCACTGATTTCCCAAAACAAAATACAACATGCTGATACAAGAACATACTACTATACCATAAAAGAGGAAATTGACATAGTTGATTTCCCATAATTAAAACCTTAGAGGAAGGTGATTGCAATTTATAGATCAAAGAAAATTTTAGCAACATTATGGCATATAAATTTAATACACCATAATCATAAAACAAGAAGGATGAGACAAAAGAGAGAACATAGATACACATGGGGAAAACCCTTTCAAGTGAAAAAAACTCCAATCTCCAAAAAATTGAGCCAATGTATTTGTTGATATTATTTTGGGATTGCTTGCAGGCAGCATTTTGATCAAGTGGTAGTGTTTTTCTTTTCCTTCGGGCCTTTTTCCCATTTGCAAGCATGTGAGTTAGGTGGTGTCTCAACATTGCCTTTAGGTGCTTTCATTTTTCATTTAAAGTAGGGAGAACACGGTGCTACCGCATGGCTGGGTTTTTCTAACATGGTATGTTTCTCAGCCCCACCATTCATCGTGCAAGGATAAGGACACTTGGTGTCTCCGTGCTTGCTATTACTCTAGTTTATGAACCACAATCCCATTACCAGGAGTCATATAGCTTTAAATCCTAGTTTACTCCTTCCACCCCTAGTAAATGTTCATTCAGCTACAGCCTCTTCTTTCCAGAACACACCTATCTTCCCTATAGTCATTCCTATAATAATGGCACATATTCCTCCTAGAATTTTTGTAACATGGAGTAATGAAATCCCTCTCATCCCTCCCATTCCACCTATAGTGTGGGGGTTGATTCCCTCCACCATGATAAAGGTCTTCCCTAAATTCACCAGGGAATGTCATAAGACCCTCGGAGAACACCTACAAGATATAGCCAATGTTTGCATCATCCATGGTATCACTAAGAAAAATATAGCTTTGAGATTTCTTGTGGCATCTTTTAAAGGGAGAGCACTAGATTGGTATAGATCCCTTGGCCCAAATACTATAGTTCATTGGGATCAACTGGGTGACCGCTTCTTTCAGAGATTCTCCATGAAGGCTGATAGGTCATTCTTGATGCACCATTTTTTAATGATAAAAAGAGCCCCTCAGGAAGCAGTGATGGAATTCAATTTAAGGTTCTAGAGGACCTAGCAAAGAATACCATTGTCTGCCCGCCCTCCTATGTATCTGATGTTCATCTTTTATTCTAAGGCCTTCAACTTTGATATATAAGTGATTATTCAATCTCTAGGAGGAAATACCCTCCCGTGAGTGTTTGAATTAGCAGTCCAAGCATAAAATAATGTGATCGATGTCAGAAAGCTTGCACCATGACCACTCATGCTGATCTTTCCTAAGCTATCAAGTCAAGCCCTTGAATCGGTCATGCTTAGCACAAATGCTCCTAAATCTATGTACATGTACACCGGAACACCCCAAGCACATTTGCCTCGACAATTGTCTTTGGCCACGGAGTTCAGTGATATGAAAAATTTGTTGAGAACTTTCTTGAATGAGACTGTCAATTTGAAAAGGTCTCAAATCCCATCTGCTAGACCACCTTTTCAACAAAATTTCCAAGGAAATAGACCCGCATATCAGCAGAGTAAATGTAAACAACCAAACTTCTCCAAGTTAGCCAAATGGCCAGATAGTTCTGGTACTCATACCTTTGTAGATCGTCTATCCTAACACTGGTAAAGCATTGATAGTGGGACAAAATAATCTAGTGGATGATACCAATTCTTGGTGTTTTCTGTGTAACAATGACCACACCCCAAGATATTGTCCAAGAGAGAATCTACAACAAATTTTTTTAGAGAAATGGAATCTAGGCGTGGTTCCAGATGATTTGGTGTACATATCCCCTGACATGGATAATGCATCTCTCATTGCTTAGATGCAAGGTATGTCGATGCAATAAAAAGAGAATATAGCTTCAGACCATGCACTACTCTCTTGGATGGAGTACGAAGATGTCGTAATCATAAATGGTGTAGCCACATCAAACTCGAGGTCTCATGAAGTGCAATCAGATTACAATCTCCACTTGAAAAGGCACTTCACAGGGGAGAATATAAGCACACAAGGGAAATTGGCTATAGATAAAGCTCCTAAACAACCCACAGTTGCTATCACATACCATAGAAAGGATTTTATCCCTTATAAGCCAAGAGAGATAAAGGAATTGGTGCCATCAATATTAGATGTGGTGGAACAACTGAAGAAAGCCTCGACCAACATCTCTTTATGGGATCTCCTTAGTATCCCAAAGCAAAATAATCAGCTAAAAGAAGCTTTGTGTGAGGTGGGGAAAACTACAGGTGAAAATACTACTAAGTCTTCACAGGTCAGTGAAGAAAGATTTCAGCTCTCCACAGATAGATCATTTTCAATAGCCATGTTGACGAATGAAGCCATGCCTCCTAAATCCCAAATAGAATGTAAGCCTAAACCAAATCCTTTCTATTTGACCTTCATTGTTGGGGATAATATTTTCAACAATTATATGATAGATTCCGGTGCTAGCACCATCGTCATGCCTAAGCAAATTGCTGAGGTTTTGAATATTAAATATGAGCCTTTAAATAGGGGTTTGATGCATCTAGATGGGAATAAGGTCCAGATAGTGGGTCTTATCAAAAACCTTTTGCTAATGTTGTTCATGTGTCCTAGTATCACCATGCCTCAAGAAGTGGTAGTTATTGACATCCCACCTGTTTCTTTGCCTTTCTCGAGACTTCACTGCCAAAAAAGGAGGTTACCTATCCTTAGATTGGTCCCACCTTATTCTTCGAACCCAATGTGGTTCCAAACTCAAAATCCTTTCAGAACCCCTTTACGTTGAACATGTAGCGGATCAAGCTATGCTCAATTTTGAACCAACTCATACCTCCATCTCCAATGAAGGAAGGAAAATCGTAAAGCTTCTCGAGGATGAAGAAGTAATTGGGGATATTCCACCAAATCAGGAGATCTTTCTCAATGAACTCATAGATTCTGATTCATACTCAAACTACCATACCATAGGTCTTGGTACTTACTACATTTTTTATGAAAATCAAGTCATTCCAAAACTTACCAAAGAACCATTGACCAAAGAAGAGTTGTCTTTTGCACTCTAGACCCTACACTTTGATGGCGCAAGATGAAAATTAGCTTCAAGGACTAGGATTTGCCTTACTTCACCTTCGGGTGAATGGATCCTAAAGTCTTTTCATTTGAAGTTTGCCTACTCTAACAATGAAGCATAATATGAAGGGCTAATCCAAGGCTTAAGCTTGGTAGAGAGGATGGGTATAAAGCAATTGAAAGTTTTGAGTGATTCAGAGTTGATTGTGCACCAGGTTTGAGGAATCTCTAGTGCCAAACATGTTTGTATGAGATCCTATCACCATAGGACATGGGTTCTGATTGAAATCTTTGATGCTTTCAACATCTAGAGGATTCCTCAAAAGATAAATGCTTCCACTGATCGGATGGCTACTATTGGATCACAATTTGATCCTGTTGTGGACCTCCTCACCAACCCCTAGGTGGTGTGTGTGGTTGTTTGACCAAATATTCCTGACAATGACACCCACTAGCAAGTTTTTCAAATGAAATGAGAAGATCGTCTTGTTTATTCAAAACTTAGGGGAGTTTAAAAATCAACTACAACCTAAGGTAAAAGAAGCTTATCAGGATCAGATCATTCAACCGAAATCCAACAAGCTCTCAAATGGATTAATCACCCTGAAAAATTTGTTTGACCATGATGATGCCAAAAATGATAGGCGAAAACTTACGACTGATAAAGGGGACTACGTCAAAATATCGATAGGAGATGGTTGAATACTCAACATCAGAAAAGAAGTTCCTTCAAAAGATCAAATAAGATTGGCCCGATATTGTGATGAGTATGTAGGTGTACTAGCATGGTCCGATGAAGATTTGAAAGGGTATAATCCTAGCATCATTCAACATACCATTGAGCTTACTGATTGGACCAAGCTGATCTGATAGAAGAAGAGAGTTGTCAATCTGAAAATCGAGTTCCTTATGGTCTAGGAATTGAAAAAGAATGGGGATATCTGACTTTGTGTTGAATTCTAGGACCTAAACCAAGCATCCCTAAAATACCATTATCATTTGACACCAATGGAACAATTGTTAAGCATGTTAGTAGGATCAGATATGTTCTCAATGTTAGATGGCTTCTTAGGTTATAACCTAGTATTGGTGAATATGAAAGATCAACATAAGACAACCTTCACAACCAAATGGGGAACATTCGCTTATCAATAAATGTTGTTTGGGTTGTCAAATGCCTGTACAAATTTTTAAAGAGCTATGGAAGTGGCCTTCAAGGAGCTGATTAACAAAATCATCCTCATATATTTGGATGACTTGACCATGTTTTCAAAACACAAAGAAGATCATTTCGATCATCTTGAGCTAGTGTTCCAAAAGAGCCTAGAGTTTGGCATCTCTTTGGACCCAGAGAAATGTATTTTTGGGGTTCCGTGAGGAAAATTACTAGGGCACTTAGTGTCAAAGGAAGGAGTCTCTGTCGATCTTGATCGAGTGAAGGCAATAAAAGAGCTTCCTCTTAATGTCAATAAAAAGGGCATCAAGTCCTTCCTAGGTAAGGTTAACTTTGTTAGCCACTTTATCTCAGACTTTGTAGGGACGGTGAGGCCTATCACTCTAATTCTTAAGAAGGAAACACATTTTAAATAGACTGTTGAAGCTAAATAGGCTTTCAAGATAATTAAGGATGTTATCTGTTCAGCCCCCATGCTATCCAACCCCGATATGTCTAAGGATTTTATAATGTAAGTTTTCTCTAGAAATTATAGAAATGCTATGGTCCTAACACAAAAAGATGCACACAAAAGGGGTGAGCACCCCATAGCTTTCCATTCCAAGACTGTGAAGGAATATGAGGCTAAGTACAATTTCATTGAAAAGAAAGCTTTGGTCGTAGTTAAGGGTCTTAACAATTTTAGACACTTCATCACTTGTAATAAGGCTACCATGTATGTCACTCATCCTTCAGTCAGAGAATATATCATGGAAGGTGACATTACAGAGAAGAGGGCAAACTAGATTACCAAAATCCTAGAGTATGACATTGATGTCCAGCCCAAGAAGATAATCCATGGAAAAGGTTTGTGTGAATACATAGCCCAGGAGTTCAAAATCCAAGAAGCCAAGATACTTACAGAGGAAGTTGTAATGGCCACTTCCGAACCAATAGAAGAATGTTGGATGGAGACTCGAAATTTTTTTATGAAGACTAGGAATTTTCCTGAAGGCCTCCCTCTTGAAAAGAGGATATTTAATAGACTACAAAACAACGGTTTTCATTTGGTGGATGATGTACTTTTTAAAAGAAATATTGATGGAGTCTTGCTCCGCTGCATGAGCCAAAGCCAAGCTAGTAAGATTCTACATGAATTTCATTATGGTTCATCAAGAGGTCACTTTTCTGTACAAACTACCATCATCAAGATCACCTATGCCAAATATTTCTGGCCCTCTATGTTTAAAGATGTGCAAACCCTGGTAAGAGAGTGCAAAGAATGCCAGTACTATAGTGGCAAGTGTAGAAAAGCTACAATGCCACTCAGGTTAATAATTATGGAGGAACCCTTTTCTCAAAGGGGTCTCAACTTCATAGGGATGATCAACCCTCCAAGATCGGCTGGACACAAGTGGATCTAAACCATGACTGACTACTTCACCTTATGGTTCGAAGCTGTTCCCCTAAAGAATTCATCAGAGACCAATATATTAATGTTTCTGGAGGATTTAGTGTGCCGATATGGTCCACTAAAGACCATAATATCGAATAACGTGTGAGCATTCATAGGTTCATGAATCACCCAATTTGCCCTCAGTAAAGGTATTTTCCTAAAAACCTCCTCAAGCTACTATCCACAAGGAAATGGATTAGCTGAGTCCACTAACAAGACTCTCATAAAGATCATTAAAAGGATGGCCTCTAAGCACAAAAGGGAGTGGCATCACCACTTGAGGAGTGCATTATGGGTTGACTAGATAACACCCAAGAAGGTGTTAAAGAATTCTCATTATAATTAGTCTATGGTAAAGACACACTGTTCCCCGTGTCTTTGGAAATCCCCGTCTTGCAATTACTCAAGTCTATCAAGGTGGAAGAGAATGGTCTCATGGAGGTGAGGTTGGTGGAATTTATGGAACTAGAGGAGGTAAGGGAAACAACATTTGCATCTCTTCAAAACCATCATCAAACCCTCAAGAAGTGGTTCGACAATAAGAAAAGTTTTGACCCAGAATTCAAACAAGGTGACCTTGTTTTGAAATACTATGAAAGTGCTCAGAATAACATATTTTTATTCATTGTTCTTTAGAAGTCATTACATGACTCAACATAAAAAGAAACCCAACAATAAGAATAATAACTCCAGTTGAATTCTCAACCTGAGGTTTGGACATTCACTTGGTAAAGTCACTATTTCCATAGCTAGTGTTCATTTGATTGTCAACCTAGGGATGTAACACTTGAAATGGTTCTGCACTATATATGCACTAAGTTCCCACAATAGCTACTCTGCATTACTGCAGCAACTAACATTATGCAAAAATGATAAGAAGGAATTGAAGCTATTGAAAGGCTACGGGAAAACTTTTGTATTAATATAAATTCATTCAAGAAATACTAGCTAAGTTCAATGCTGATAAACAAAAACTACTCTATTTTGGTTTGGCTGCAGGAACACTCAGTGGATCCATTTCCAATGGCTGCAGGAATAGTCAATGCAAGAACATCTACTGTAGCTAAAGAAGAAAACTAATCTTAACAATGGCACAAGACCACTCACCAAGTGGGCCCCCTTCGATGAGTGATTTCAGGCTTCCCAATAACAACTCTAAGTGCTTAGAATAACATATTTTTATTCATTGTTCTTTGGAAGACATTACATGATTCAACATAAAAAGAAATTGAAAAACACTTGTAACTTTATTTTCAAAATCCTATGCTCTACTTTCTCCCTTTTCTATCTAACCTTTGATAAGAGATGAAGATATTATTTTTAAATAAAACATCTACTTTAAACAATACTGATTACACCGAAGAGAAGAGGTGGATAACTAATCGAGAAAGGAGATAGCAGAAGTTAAGCTACAAAAAATGCAGATCTTAACTGAACCACAGTCATAACATATTGTGGTGGTATTTACAATACTAATGTCCACTTGAGTTAGACATTAGTATTATCATGTGATTACTTATCCTCTTTCATTCCTTATGCTCTTCAACATCTCTATTGTTCGATCTTTCAGTCATCTCATTGAATATCTCTTCCTACAATTTGCGTGATAGGAGAGCTTCCACCACAACATCATTTATTCCCTCCACTTCAAAAGAAATAACATACAAGAACATACATACATATTTGAATTAATTGGGACATCTATTAATTTAACACATGGTATTGCCTTAAACAATCCGCATGGCAACAGAAATGAATAACATGGCTGTAAGAATAAACTGGCAAAGACAAAACATGCTTTAATAGGTTTAGGCTAACATCTGAAATGCATATAGTATACTTCCAATACATAATTACTATTATGTCAATCAAAGTATGACAAAAGGCTAAGAGTTATAAGGATAAAAATATTCCAATGTCTCAACTCATCATGCCCCCCAACTTTAAGGTCTTGTTGATCCTTCAGCAAGAGGAAAAATTATGATTCCTGTACTAACTCTTATGTCACCAATGGTTGTCTGATTCCTCCTAAAGCTAAATTCTAGTAAAACCATTTCATCTTTCCCAACCTAGAGCATCTGGCCTCTTTTGTAACTACTTCATAGGGCTTATCTGTAGTCTTACATCCCAATAATGGCCACATAATAATAGGAGGTTGAAAGATCAAAGGTAACCAATTATTGGTTTTCACTCTACCCAGTTGTATATATTTAAGGGCTCTTTGCATAGCTGCATGGAAATTTGGCAGTGAATGATGTTCTCCCTATTTCAATTCTTTTGGCAAATTATTCCAGCGCCGAGTTAAGCTAACACTTGCAACTGCACTTTCATTTTGAACGAAATGGTCATATGCTCAAAATATTTCTTCCCTCATTGGCAGCACTAGATTCCTAAAATCTTTCCTTACCAATAGCTTCTGCCATTCATAATAAAGAACTGTTGTCTCTTTTGCTTCCTTCCTCAATATCAATGGACAATCAAATTAAAAATCCTTATGTGCTCTGGCTTGTTCCCCATACTAATCTCATTTTGAATCAATGACATTAAAGATTTTATGTGGATATCACAAATGTATAAAAAGGGATTCTGCTCACTATCAGAAGCTACAACATAGTTATGCAAATAAAGTTCACATAAATTTTTTTTTAGAGCTACTGGGGAAGTCTAGTAAGCATCATAAAATTCCTTAGGGGTTTCTAAAGAGGGGCTAAGGTCCCTGACAATGTGGTTCAATTTGAAATTTAAATATTGCTCCCTTAAATGCAGAGCATAAACTCTTGGCGGTGCCCTACATTGCATCAATTCACGAACCATAGTAGTGATTGTATCAAATTTAGCCTCTAATTCTTCAATTTTATTATCCCTTTTTTCAATTTCCCTTTGTTGTTTGTCAATAATCCCCTATAATCTAGCCCTCTCTATTTCCCATTTCCTATAAAATGCTAACGCAATAGATAAACTACTTAGGGATGATGGAGGTCTAATAGCTATTACCATAGGCTATGGAATCTCTTCAACGGGTTCCTCAAGCTACTCTACCACATATGCCATATTTGAAAGTCTATCAACATCATCTTCCTTCTGAGTTTCAACATCTGTGGGGCTCCCTTCTTCTAATGCTTCCATTGAAATAACCTCTGCCAGATCACTTGTTGGATGAGCCTTCTGGGTTTTTCTCTAAGTCCTCACATAAACCTTTGGAGTGGTTGTAGGAATTGTTTCTACCTGTGGCTTTGTTGTAGGAGTATTTGTTTTTGACCTACACCTCTTTCCTGCAGGAGAAACTTAAGTTGCCTACAGCTGAACCATAGGCTCATCATCTGCATCAATTATTTCCAATTCTTTCCCTTTTCTTTTAGAATATGGTGATTCCCTTTGAAAATAAGTGGAGGGTTGCTCCATGTTTGTCTCAACCATCTCTTCCTCTGTAATAGTCATAGCTCCTTCAGCGATGAGAGATTCATTCTCTACAAAAATTATGGGAGAAGAGGGTTCTTCAATATTTTCTTTTTCAATTGTTGGTTCATCAGCAACAAGAGCATCTTCAACCCTAAACTACGATATGTCTTCAAATACCCCCATTCCATCTATGAAACATCCCTTCTACCAGCAATTTAATCAGACCATGATGGTTGATAGAACAATTTCCATTCTTCTATGTTTCTTTGGCACTTATAGAAATGAGGTGATATAAAAAATTAAGAATATTCACTCTTCAGCCATGCCGTAAATGACTAAGCAATTTGAAATGGGGTGAATGTAAATTTGAATACCTCCCTTTGCAAGTAATGTACTTCATTACATATAAAGCCACCTGGGGCCACTCTGGTGGAGGGGAAACCCTCCTAGTTCCTTGCTTGTCCACTGTTAGAGGTCCATCTGTGGGGAGTGTAAACTCTGCTCTAATGTTTTTGGCATCTTTTGATTCTAGAAACAATTCTCCTTCCTATGGAAATCTTGTAACTTCAGCTATCTGTTTCTCTATAGAAATGACCCTTAATCCTTTAATGATAGCCTCTCCTTCATTGAATGAATGCATAAACTCTGAGGCAGTTTCTTCATTATATTCCCTTATTTTCAAAAAGTAGACAATTCAACCATGGTGCCTGAAATAATGCTCACAAAGAGAATCCTATAGCAATGCATCATGGACTATTCATTCATGGTGGATTGGATCTCCACCCATTTCTTAATTTGTTAATGTACAAGACTCTGTAGTTGAGAAACGAAGAACCAAAATATTCTATAGACTGAAAATTGAAACTTCCTTACCTATTTCCAAATTTGGTGGTAGAGTTTATTATTTTCTTATTCCAAAGAATATCTTATTAAAGAAAGGATGGCAAGCAATCAAATTAGGGTACTGAAAAGGATGAGTAATTACTAATTTTGGAAACCAAACCATAAAACACCCCCCCAACTTACTTTGGCATGTGTCCATATAGGATGAAAGGATGTAGGGAAGTGTACATGGATTTGGCAAAGGCAATAATCGTAACGAAATCATAAATGCCTAATTAAAATAACACTAAATATGTACATACCTGCAGTCATGCAAAAATAGTGGCGAAATGAAATGAAATGACAGATAAAGAAATGAGATGAGATGACATGGATGGAAAATTTTATTTATGGAGAATAATATTTCCATAAGACATGGAAATATTTTTGTGAAATGACACGAGGAGAATTATGAAATGGCAAGCATCGTTCACTACAGTGGCTGTAGGAACCTTACCTCCAATACTTTCTTCAATTATAGAGGGAACTTGATCAGTGGCTGAAGGAACTTGATCATTTGCTACAGGAACTTGTGTTTAATCCTTTTTAGCAAATTTTTGTAGGAACTCCTCTTTGTTGGTTGACTTATGATAAAGATGTAATCTATGACCATTTACCAAAAGCTTGAACCGAACCAGATCAATTGTAGTAAAATGAACAACTCCATTGTTGAAAACTTCCTCTATGTCATATGGACCTAACCATCTAGTTTGTAGCTTTCCCATAGTATATTTATATCTGGAGTCATACAATATTGCCCAGTCACCTGCTTTGAACTTTTTCTCTTTGATCTATTTATCATGCCACTTTTCTCTCTGATTTTGTGTTAGTTCTATCTATTGGACAACCATTTTTCTCCATTCGTCCAAAGCATTCAATTGTTGAATACATTCTTTTTGTGCTTCAAAAAGTGTCAGATTTAATTGCAAAGCTATCCTAAGAGTTTTATGCTCAAACTTAATAGGCATCATTGTTACTTTTCCATACACCATCTCAAAAGGTGTAAAACCAATTGGTGTCTTCCAAGTTGTTCTATATGCCCAAATTACTTTTGAAAGTCTATGAGACCAGTATTTTTTATGAATAGCTATTGTCTTGGTATGAATAGCCTCAAGCTCCCTATTTGTAACCTCTACTTGTCCATTAGCTTGTGGATGATATGGGGTAGATTTTATGTGCCTTATATTGTATTCATTGACCAAGGTTACAATCAATATTGAAGTAATTTGTGGGCCTTGGTCTGATATAATTTCCCTTGGTACTCCATATCCTATAAATATCTCCTCATAAAGGAACTTAGCTACCTCATTATGTCTTGCATGTGTCATGCGGTGAGCCTCCACCCTTTTTGTTACATAATCTGTACATAATAAAATGTAGGATTTTCCATTAGAAGGGGGATCAATTGGGCCAACAAAATCTAATCCCCATTTATCAAACACTGCAACCAATATTTGTTGATACAATGGCATCTCATCAGATTTAGTAGGTCTCCTCATGCACTAACATCTGTCACATTTTCTTGTATACTGTGGTACATCCTTATATAATGTGGGCCAATAGTATCTTGTATTTAGTATTTTGAGTGTTATTCTTCAAGCAGAGAAATGTCCTCCACATGGCTCATCATGACATGTATGCAGTATATAATATGTTTCATCCTCTCTAACACATCTTCTCATGACTTGGTCTGGTCTAGTGTAAAAAAAAAATCAACAATCAATGAGAAGTTAAAGCTTTTTTCCACTAACAACCTTCTTTCTTTAGGAGAGAAATGAAGTGGCATTTTAGCAACAAATAAATAGTTGGTGATATCAGCATACTAGGGAGTGTGGGCTTTTATAAGGAATAGATGTTCATATGGAAAAGCATCATCTATGGGTATAGGATCTTCCTATAACTGAAATCTTGAAAGATAACCTGCAACCACATTGGTCTTTCCTAGTTTATCAATAGTCATGATATCAAATTCCTACATCAACAATAACTAGTGAGCTAATCTACTGGTAATTGAAGGCTTATTCATTAGATATCTGATTGTAGTATGATCAGTATGCACAAATATGGGATACCCTGTTATATAGTGCCTGAATTTGTTGAGTGCATATATAATTGCTAACATTTTCTTTTCAGTGACTGTGTAATTTAACTCAAGCACCTGCAAGTTCTTGCTAATATAATATATTGCACTTTCCAAGTTATCAATCTTCTATCCTAAGACTGTTCTTATTTCATAATCATATGCATCTATATGAATTTGAAATGGCAAACAACTATTCAGACCTTTAAGAACTAGTTCTTCGGTCAAAGAATTCTTAAGCTTTTAGAAATCTTGATTGCATGAAGAAGTCCAGTTAAATTCCATATCCTTGGTAAGTAGAGAATATGAGGGACTTGCAATTTTGCTGAAATCTTTGATAAACCTTCTATAATATCCAGCATGACCAAGGAAACTTCTAACATCTTTTTGTTTTACTGGTGCATTGATATTCTGAGTGACTTCAATTTTTGCTAGGTCAACCTATATTCCTTTTATAGAGATATGATGACCAAGGACTATTCCTTCCTGCATCATTATGAAGTGATTCTCACTATTTAATGACAAACTATAGTCTTCACACTATTGCAAAACTTTGTTCAAGTTCCCTAATGCTTCTTCAAATTCAAAACCATAGGTTGTAAAGTCATTCATATAAATTTCCATGATGTCTTGCGAAATATCTAAAAATATACTGACAACTGCTCTTTGAAAAGTGGTTGGAGCATTATGCAATCCAAAAGGAAGAACAAAATATGCATATGTTCCCCAAGGACAAGTAAATGTGGTCTACTCTTGGTCATTTGGGTCTATCTGAATCTGATTGTAACCATTGAATCCATCAAAAAATGAAAAGTATCTCTTCCCAGCCAAAGAGTTTAATACCTGATCGACAAATGGCAACACATACACATACCCTCCATTTTCCTCCTTTCTTAGGAACTATTACCAAAGGTGATGCCCATTGGCTATCAGAGATGGGATAGATAAACCCAACCTTTAACATTTTTTGCAATTCCTCTTTAACTATTTCTTTTAATGCAGGATTGATTCTTATTTGTGGCTGTTTGAGTGGGCAACATTCTTCTTTTATATAGATATAGTGGGTTCAAACTATTGGATCTATTCCATGCATGTACTTGTAATCCCATGCAAGGGCATGTTTATTACATTCAAGCAAGTCCATGAGTGCTACTTTTCGAGTATCTGCAAGATCACTAATTATATTCAAATATTTATTCAAATAAACTTCTATTTTGATAGTAAGATCAATCTGGGATATATCAGAAAAATGAGAAGTATAGACTTCCTATGGCAATAGAGTATGCAATATATCAATGGCTGTAGGAAAGTCTAAATCTGCAATATTTGGTACCAACTCCTAAAATTATTGTTCTTGTTTAAACTCATTTGTCAGAATTTTATAAAGAATTGAGTCTTCATCCTATAATTGCATGAATGGCCCTCAATTAATCATCATAAGGTGATTAATAGAGTCAACTGCCTCAGATTCTTCTCCCAAAGTAGGCGAAACAACTTCTTGTTGATCAAACTATGGCTGAATAAGAGAATACAAAGCTAATGTTTTTGTAGATTTCCCATTTGAAATAATTATATCCCCTGATCTACATCCAATATATGCATTTTTTGTGCCAAGCCAAGGTCTTCCCAAAATCACCAGATATCCTCCCAATGTCACCTTTGGAGACATAATCATAAAGTTTGTAGGGTATTCCCAAGAATCCAAAATAACAACCTCATCTTAAATCATACCATTAGGTTGCACTATAGAGCTATCAGCAAGCTATAGGATTGTATGTGTAGGCCTAAGAGTATTGATTTCAAGCTACTGCATTACTTCTCTTGTCGTCACATTAATGGTTGCCCCTAAATAAATTAAAACATTCCTTATCTAGTTGCCATTAATGACTATATTCACAACATGACTACCAGTATCATAATATTTAGAAATTGAAACATTTCCTAGCATGATATTTGTTAGTTGACCCATCACATGCACTGTTGGCAAATCCTTCTTCTTCCTGCTAGGTTTTTTGAGACATGCCTCCCTAAGTGCCTTACTCTATATAGGAACATCTTTTATTTCTTGCGAAAATGTAATTTGAACACATACATGTTTCAGTTGATCTATGATATCAAAGCCATGCTCATGTTCTATAAGAACTTCCTTTTCTTTCAATGTCTAGGGAAATGGTGGTAATCTCTACTTTTGAGGTATTGTGGCTATTGGATTAGAGATTTCTTATTCTTCTTGCACCTCAGTAATAACTGGAGGAGATGGATTAGGCAGAGTTGTCCTGGATCTAAGGTGAATATCACTTATAAATAGAGAATAGGTTAGGTATTGATTATGGTCAGCTGAATAAGCTTGTTGTTTTTGCTGAGATTTAATATTAGGATTTGGCATTGGCTGAGTAGGAAACTACATTGGTTTAGGTGGAACAATAGTGGCTGTAGGGGGAAACATTATTGCAGGTGGTTGTGGTTGTTGAATAGGCTATTGATATCCAAAATATTAGGTAGTCCACAGTTGACTCCCCCTCCATTGAGGAGTAGGTTGCCAATTCCCTTGAAATTGGATCCCTTGGCTTTGAGGTGAATACCAATTTCGCTGTGGCTACTTCCACTGTGGCATTTGTTTAGAAAAATGCTGCCCTTGGCCTTGAGAACCATACAAGTTTGGATAATTACCAAAATTTTGAACATATGGTGATTGCCATTGATTATTTGGTACATAAGAATTTCCAAAAAAGAAAGTGGATCCAGAGGCATACCTTGTCTTTGGAAATTTGGCCTTCTTTGAGAAACATAGAAAACTTGTTCATCCTCACCTTGTATTGGCTTGAAGTCTACAACCTCAAGATTTGCAACCATTTGACATCTACAGTCCTTTTTTCTTTGTCTATAATGAGAGCAAAATTTTGCAAGAAATGCATCAGCTTATGCATGCTTCTTCTTAGCTATGAGTGTATCCAACTGAGTAGCCATATAGTTTACGATGTCCTCCTTAAATTCCTTCAACAAATGGCTAAGTTCCATTCTACAAACTCTAGTACTAGATGTTGATGAAGGCACTCCTGGCTTGAAACGCCTGTTCTTTTTAGAAGCAGATCTAGAATACTTCTTACAAATTTGTCCTATTTCACTCTACATAGACTATGTAATGTCACCTCCTCCCATAAGATCCAAAGTATCAGTACATTCATCACTGATTCCTTTTAAAAATATCATCTTGAGGGAATCCTCACTTAGAGTACTATGCTTGAACTTTTTGACACCAAACAGAAACCTTTCCGGGTAATCTTCAAGACTCTCATCTTCTATTTGTGTCATTATAAAAATATCATCCCCATGGTGATCAGTGCCTCTACAATAGTCTTTATACTTTGAAAGAAACAATCATTTCATCTCATCCCATGTATTTATTGTGCTACTACCCAAACTAATAAACCATCTTAAAGATGATTCTTTCAATGTGGTAGGAAATATTTTGAGGCTATGGGCATCTATAGTGTAATCAAAACTCCTATAGAGAACATAAAATTCAAACAGAAATGTGTCTGGATCCTTTGTCACTAATCCATAGAATTTAGGGAGGGAACAAGCTAGAATGTTCTTGAGATTAGCATTATCATGCTAATTAGATATGGGGAACTCAAACGTTGGGTCCAAAGGTGGTGGTGGTGGATTATTTCCACTAGGAGATGGGTTTCCTTGCATTGGATTTGTGTGGGGAGTTACTATATGAAATTATTCTTCTGGGGTGGTTCAAATTCTCTGCGGTTCGATAAAGTTTAGCAAAAGGATTTATCTTTGGGGAATTAATTTATACATGATTAGGATGACTGGGTATCAATCTACCTAGAGCATCTCTTCATCTCCTATGCATGCAGGTTCATAATTTTTTTCAAACAATCAGGTATGATAGGAAACAATTAACTAAAAATTAAAAAGACAATAACCATAACAGGTTCTTAGTTTGATATCATCCCTTGTAACGATGCCAAAAATGTTCAACCCAACTATAAGAATAATAACTCTAGTTGAATTCTCAACCCAAAGTTTGGACATTCACTTGGTAAAGTCACTATTTCCATAGCTAGTGTTCATTTGATTGTCAACCCAGGGACGTAATACTTGAAATGGGTCTGCACTATATATGCACTAAGTTCCTGCAACAGCTACTCTACATTACAACAACAACTAACATTATGTGGAAAAGATAAGCATGAATTGAAACTATTGAAAGGCTACAGGAAAAATTTTGCATTAACATAAATTCAATCAAGCAATACTAGCTAAGTTCAATGCTGATAAACAAAAACTACTCTGTTTTGGTTTGGCTGCAAGAACAGTCAGTGGATCTATTTCCAATGGCTATAGGAAGAGTCAATGCAAGAACATCTACTGCAGCTAAAGAAGAAAACTAATCTTAACAAAGGCATAGGAACTCTCACCAAGTGGGCCTCCTTGGATGAGTGATTCTAGGCTTCCCAAATACAACTCTAAGTGCTCAGAATAACATATTTTTATTCATTGTTCTCTGAAAGTCATTACATGATTCACCATAAAAAGAAACTCAAAAACACTTGTAACTTTATTTTCAAAATCCTCTGCTCTACTTTCTCCTATTTCTATCTAACCTCTAAGAAGAGATGAAGTGCCTATTTTAAAAGAAAACATCTACTTTAAATAACACAGATCATGCTGAAGAGAAGAGGCAGATAACTAATTGAGAAAGGAGATAGCTAGAGTTAAGCTACAAAAAATGCAGATCTAAACCAAACCATAGTCATAAAATACTGTGATGGTATTTACAACACTAATGTCCACTTGAGTTAGACATCAGTAGTGTCGCATGATTACTTCTCCTCTATCATTCCTTATGCTCTTTAGCATCTTTGTTGTTTGATCTTTCAGTCATCTTCTTGAATATCTCTTCCTGCAACTAGCATGATAGGAGAGCTTCCATCGGATCATCATTTATTTCATGCACTTCAAAAGAAATAACATACAAGAACATACATACATATTTTAATTAATCAGAACATCTATTAATTTCACACATGATATTGCCTTAAATAATCCGCATGGAAACAGGAATGAATAACATGGCTATAGGAATTAATAACATGGCTGCCAGAATAAACTAGCAAAGACAAAACATGCTTTAATAGGTTTAGGCTAACATCTAAAGTACATATAGTAAACTTCCAATACATCATTATTATTATGTAAATCAAAATATTACAAAAGCCTAAGAGTTATGAGGATAAAAATATGCCAATGTCTCAACTCATCAGGACCCTTCCACATTATAAATTGAAAAGGTTTCCATTCTTTTGATCTTGAAGATATGCAAGGAGATTCTCTCAGGATCCCGATCAATGGGTTCCACCTTAAACCTTTTCATTAGCGGATTTTCTCTAATGGACATAATGTAAATAGTGATTTTGTGTGCCTTATTTATTTAATTTTGTTTTTAATACATCCTTGAGGCAAAAATAATCACAAGATACTCCTTGATCAAACAAAAATAAATCTTTATATTACAATACATCATGAGGCCTGTGGCCTAGTTTTGAAGAAGAATAAAGAGAAAAAGTTCTCTGAAGACAAGGTGGTGCAATTTCATGAATATTCATTGTCTTCCTCCTCATCCATTTGAAAATTAGAGTCATCAACTTCATCTTTGATGTCTTGCCCCTCTGACCACTCATGATCAAAACTGTCACTAGGCTCTTCAGTTATTGATACAAGCACCAGATTGGGTTGGACATGTGGTGTAAAAATCTATGAAAATAGGTAGTCCAAGAACTTAGTATACCATTCAATGCCAATTAGGATGGGCACTATCAGATGGACCCGGAGGAGGAACTCTGCAGCAAGCTCCACTCGAAAGCAATGTGATGATAATGACATAGTATTCAGACTACCAATAAGTGGGTGCCATGTCACTTCCTCTCCAGAGGTAATGAAATGCCATAAATCCGAGGCCAAAGGAAAGCCTCTAAAAGGAACATGATATGCCACCACATCTTCCGAGCTTCCCACATAATCCATGGAGAAGAGAGCTTTGACTAGCTCCGAGGCTAAGTATCCAGTCATCCTGATATCTAGTAACGAAGCTACAAAATGTGAATATATATTCATGTTCATGTGGTATCTGTCTATGTCATTGATAAAATCCTTGCCGAGCACCCATTTAATGGCAGTGATCATCAAGGGATTTTTGTGTCGTGTCATCCTTTGTAGTATTCAGTTTGAAATGTTCCCCAGGAAAGTGACTTGCACCCTACTATTAGTAAGCTTAATGAGAGTATCCATTTCTCTAAGAAATACCATTGTTGAAGTTGGATAATATGCAAAAGGAATGTCTGAAAAAATATATTTATAGTGGATTTTCAGCTCCGGATGACAATTGAAGTAAAAGGATAGTGCTCCCGATTTTCCATGCATCCATTTTACCTCATCAATTTGCACAAGTAGGCGAAGTCTAGTTCAAAGGTGGAAAACGTCCTACCCTATGCCTTGAAAAGACCAGCAATGTCCTTAGATGCCACTCATATGTAGTGGTACATCATGTTTAGGTCTACTATAACTTGTGTGAGCCCTACTAGTTGCTGATACTCTCCTTAATGGGGAGATTTGTCCAGATAAGAAAATTGTCTCAAGTGGCTCTAATTAACGACAACCTGAATAGGTATTCTCTTGGGAATCTTAGATGGTGGTGCTCCTTTTTAAAAATTAATTGTAGTTGGGAAATGAACCAACATACATGCAAATGGGTGCTCATCATTAATCACCTTCTTTCATGAAGATCTAGGCATGTGATGCATTTAAGGAAGAAAGTCACCAGGTGCCCATTATATTGTTCATTTTACAACCTAAAGCACCAAGAAGCTTTAGAAGTGTCAGAAAGAGAATTTCTCTTATGGAAGATGGAGATGGAAGGAGCCCCCTCAGGTTCCACCCAAGAAAGGTTGTGGGTCGATGTGTTTGGAGAACTCTTATATTCTTCCCATGCCATTCCCCCTAAGCTGAAGTACTAGACAACTAAGGCAAAATAAAAGATGACCACCCGAAACCCAGCTGTGGTGCTAGATTCTCTAGAAAATGTTGTTGAGCCAAAACTTCACGAGAAACCCAAGAACTTCAAAGAGGCCACTTGCAACAGAATGATAAAATGTAGAATGAAGCCAAAATCTATAGTAGTTAATTTCTCGAGTAGTGGTACTCCCCAATTCATGGTCCCCATGGTCCTGCACTATTCAAAGTTTGTGGATGCATGTGCTAACAGGTTTGACCATGCTTCTTGTTCAATTAAGGGCTCTTTTTTGAAAGTAGTCATAACCCAAGAAGTTGTGAGGGACATGATGTGTTGTCCTATTTTTGACTCAATGGAGGTGTTGGGACTCATGAAAATTGAGTCAATATTTGAGCCCCAATTTGAAATCTTCATATTGCATTTTCAGAAAGGCACCTAATCTCATTCAGGTGGCTTGGTTAGAGAGAGGGTAAAATGGAGCTAGTTGATTTTAAAAGGGTAAGGCTCGAGAAATGTGTCTTACACCTTTCATTTGGCCTCTGTAGTGATGTGCAACTTTTGTAATTTAGTTTGGATAAGTTTATTAGGTACCCATTTCGAGGGGTGAGCTGAAAGTGCATTTTAGGCACAAATGCAGATTTTACGAAGCAACTTACTTTGAGTGCTTATATCTTTTTCCTTGTAGATTTTCATGAATAAATTCAAAATGGATTCAATTCTATGCATAAATGTGAGTCATCATGCAAAATTTTAAGTCTTAATGAATCCATTTGCTTAGTTTTCAAAGTTTAGATCTGTTTGTAGTTTGTATGGTTTGGTAAGTCTCTGTTTTAGCTGCTAGTTGGAGCCCTGTTTTGCATAAGTGTAAAAGTTGCCTCAGTGAGTGTCATGACAAAATTTTTGTTTTGGGTTATTATTGGTATAAATGACAAGATATGTTTCAATTTTCAAGCTCCTACCAACCCATTTAGTTGGTTTTCAAAAGGGTTCATTGAACCATCATTTTCAGTCTTTTGTGCTTTCATTGCTATATCAGTTAAAGTGGCCATTTTCATGAGTGCACCATTTGTACCCAGTCAGAATTTTAGTCAAACTGAGAATTCAAAGATTTAATATGTACTTCTTGGTACCTGTGTTTCAAATTTGAGGGTCTACGGAGGTCGTTTGATATTTTTAAGAAAGGCATCATGTGTTGCCAGAACATTGACTTCATTAGGTCCGCAGTGTCGACAAAGCCAGTTGGTCATTTTTGACGATCAATATCTCTTTTCTCAGGACTCATCTTGAGAAACCATTTGGTAGAATTGATGCTTGTATATTAGAGTACATTCTTGATAGATGGCGAGGTCTAGAAAGGTGCTTTGACAACTTTGAAAATTACGTCTTCGTGAATAAATGTGAAAATGTCACACAGGTGCCTGAATGTCGCGAAATTCAATTTGATGATCCGAAAATGGTGTTGACCATTTTGAGAGCTTGACTACAATTCACCAATAGGATGGTGAGAGGTGACTTCAATTTACTTATTATCTGTGGATTGATGGACTCATTTAAAATGAAAATGTATAATCCATTATTTAGAGAAGGTATTCAATGAAATGAAGACAAAGTGAATTTAAAAGCTCCAAACAAATGCACTTAGCACATAGCCTTGCTAGCAATGTTTTCCTACGAGTGGAAAATGAAAACGTATAGACCACATTAGATTTTTAAGGCAAATGGCATTGGCAGATGTAAAGCAAATTCCACAACCTCTACCAGCATTTGCCTCCTGGGGGTGAGTGTTAAACAGTTTTATAAAATTTCAAGAAAAGGCAAATTGGCATGTGTAAGCCAAATCTCTGAGAAGATGTGGCTGCAAATAGAGGGGGCCATTAATTCTCAGGCTAATGCAAATCTGCAGATTTAAAACCAAATTTCCCCATCATAGCAGCTGAACAAAAAACTCAGAAACTTCCAAGCTATGCAATTGGTTGGTGCTTAACCTATGTGGTGGAGGAGAAGCAGCATTGAGAAAAAATGAAATGACAAATTCCTCCCCATGTGGCATGGAGAGGGAATTAAAACATGTTTTAGAAAATCCCATTAGCAAGCATCAAATCCAAATCTCCTGGAGTGTGGCGTGGACAAAGGGAAATGAAATTTTCTACAAATGCAATGTGGAAGGTAGGCCAAATTCCATGTGATTGTGCCAACATCCTCTGCATGGACCTATGAGGAAAGGAATTAGCATGCTTCAGGCATGTAATTGGCAGGTGCAGAGGATAGATTCCCCAACCTTCCCTTAGTCCACCCTATGTGTGGTGAAATCTGGAGTATGGTGCATGGGCTTCTGTGAGGTGCAGCTCTATGTAATGGATCCTAGCAGATGCAAATTTTCCCCCTTTGTGTAGCATCATCCTTTAGCATGGAGTGGTGTTTGGCAAAGACTGCAAATTGTATACAGATGCATATGGTAGCCTTCTCCCTATGTGGTATGAGTAAAGGGACACTCAAAGAAACTTTCAACACCAATGCACATGTCGCTACAAAGCCCAGCCTCCATGACTTTACCAGTATCCTCCGTCTTCATCGTGGTGAAGGTAATTTTCATGAAGTCTTAAGGAAATAGCAATTTGCAGGTGTATTACCAAGTCCTCTTTACTGTGTGAAGGACTGTGATGGTGGAATGGGGTTTAAAACCTTATGGAATATGAAATTAGTAAATGTAATGCCTCTCTCATGAGTGAGTTGAAGAGATATTAAAGAAGTTTCATAAATGCCATTAGCAGCCACACAAAAAAACCTTCAGAAGTGCATTTCTAGGCATGATGCATTATCCCACATTGGCTAGGGAATGAACAATTTTGATATTTATAAGCAAAGGCACACTCATCCATAATGTGAAATCCTTAAGAGCTTTTGACACAAGGTGTTGATGGGTGCCCAAGGTGGACCCCACATGCGTGGGTGCACTTTCGGAGGCGACCAAGGAGGCTGACAGGTAGTGAAAGCTGGACCCCACACAGGCATGGATCATGAGGTGGGCAAAGTTTTGCAAACAAAGGGCAGATTAACCAATGAGCAGGTCTTAAGAAGATCAACGGTTGGCATGATTTCACAAGCCAAAGATGCTTGAAGGTCAGCTAACACGAAATGGCAAAAAGATCAGGCGAAAATGAAGCGAAAATGAAGTGTTAAAGACCCTGTAGGTTTAGCGAGATCCGACGATTGACATGATTTCATGAATGAAAGGTGCACATTGGTTAGCCATTGCAAAATGGCAAAAGCCAGGTGGCTGGTCCAGTTGGCAGTCCAGGTGGAAAGACAACTCATGGGTCCAACTGACATGGCAGTGAGGTGGTGATGATGTGTCGTTGAGGTGGCATACAAGTAGGCAATCCAGTGGCAGTGACATGGCCGACAAGTGGAAAAAGATGAGGTGTCATCCGAGGTGGCGGCCAGTGGATCCCATCGACAAATTGCAAGTCACCACGTGGCTGGATGTCAACATGTAAAATGGGTGAAAAATAAAAGTTAATTATATAGTGTAAACAATATAAAAAATAAAAAAATTTAAATGATAGAGCCATATTTAGAATTAATTTGCCCAGAGGTCCATTTTTTCCCAAAATGGAAAGTATAAATTATCACCGGAAAGCTCTCGGAATAAGGAATCCAGTGATGGAGTTAGTTTCAATAGATATAGGATATTTCGAGAGAAGTTTCCATGGGAATGAAGAAGATATTTTTGCAGTTAGGGACAAAGGAGACACTTGGCAATTTTGGTTGCAGACCTAATATTTTCCCTCTTCCTTCTTATCCTAATTCATTCTCATTTTGAAGGGGATCGCAAGATTTTTGTAAAAAATCTCTAGCAAAATATATTTGGGGGTTTTTCTTTTTGGTTTTGAAAGATCATTCTGAGTGATGTTGAAATCAATGATGGACATCAATAAATAGATTAAAGCATTCTGATCCTAGATTCTCGTTGTCTTCTTGTATGTATGATTGATTTAATAGTTTGGTTAGATAATCTGGGGTTATTTAATTGAATGATTTACAAGGAAAATTCATAGATATGTTTTAGGTTTTTCTCTCAAGGAGGGGGATTAAACATACTTAGAATTTCTCTGATAGTAATCAACAATTCTTCTTGAATCTAATAACTGGGTTTAGCATAAAGGTAAAATTTATGTATGTCAGGCATATAAAAGTTTAGTGAAGTCAGAATGATGAAATGTATGTAGATTTCCAATTTAGAATTCTCATCTAGTCTTAGGTGACTTTGAAGCCCTAAATAAGGCACTGGTATAGTTTGCTAGGTTCTATAAGCTTCTTGGGGATCAGTGAAAATGATTACAAGCCTTTCTTTTATGTTCATTTATGTTCAAAGTGATAGGGTTTGCAAGGGTTGGTATATGTCTTCTCTGTAAATCTCCAGTCACAGTTATGAAAAGTAATCACAAATGATAAACCCGCTTAAGCTAGGTGAAAGCTTGAAGTGTAGAAGGTTTTTTTATAAACCTTGTTATATGTTATCTTTTGTTCTGTTTCCTATTGTTTCTCTCCATAAGTGACAGAGATCTAAGATTCGAGTAGGGAAAACAAAGCAATTAGAATTTGAGAACAACAAAAGTGGTGACTCTACTGGGGAATGGTTGATAGTAACTCATGTTGAATCGAATCCCAGAGTTGTGCCTATCCAATTTGAGGAAAGAGTCATAAAAGTGTTATAAATCTGAAACCATTTTCAAATCTGTAGTTATTTTCCTAGTAGTGTTGTGTGCCAAGTGGTGAAAATTTGTAATCCATTTATCTTTGTGTAAGTCCAGATCTATTCATGTTTTGAAATGATTTTATAAGTTCTCATGGCAGTGAGTAGTGACTCTGAAAGATCTTTGCACCAGTGTGCATTATAGTACAATTTTTAAAAGATTTGGTGAACTTTCATCAAAGATTTAGCAGCTACTTGGGTTTTTATGATTGTAGATCCCAAAGAATTTATTGAAGATATTTTCCTTCATGAAGGAGGTTGGGACTCTATATGAAGATCAGTGTATAATGTTAGAAGATCTCAGAAAGATCTTACCAAATATCAGAGCAGTAGTAGTAGCAAATTTACTCTAGGTATTCCTCATTGTTGAGGTGGTTATTTGTTCCTTATTAGGTGAAAAGGTCACCATAGAAAGGGAAAGAAATTCATACTTCACATATTTCCTATTTTGAAAAGTTTCAGTTAAAGCATGGGTGAAGTATTTTGAATAATAGAGAAGATAAACTCCAGCTGCAAATAAATTTTATTGGTTGAAAATAGTGAATGTATTCAGGCAAGATTGCAGCTAGTAATGGATTGTTGTAGAAATATTTTTATTCAAGGTTATGTGCCATTTTGTTTTCATGGCATACCTAGTTACCCGAATTAGATTCCAAGTGACATTAGGAAGCATTTGCCATTGTTTAATGGGGACTAGTTACAATCAACAAGAATTCATGTGCAAAAATTTGTTAATTTAATGAATGACTATGAAATCTATCATGAGGATGTTTGCATGAAGTTGTTTGTGCAAAGCTTGAAAGGGGATGCCAGGATTTGGTTCTCTTTTTTGCAGGAAGCTTTTATTCCCTCATGGGAAGAATTAGTTGCATCTTTTCTTGAGCAATTTGCTGAGAGAATAAACTTTAATGATGCATTGAGGAAATTGATGGAGATCAGAATTGAGGAAGGTGAGTTAGTGCCGGCCTTCAATGTTAGATTTTCCAAAGCATTGGCTGAGATCCCACAAGGGTATAAACTCAATGATGAAGTGTCTTTAGTAATTTATTTGGATGCCTTTAGAAGAAAGATGAGTTACAAGTTGAGGGATAAAGAGCCAAAGACATTGCATCAGGTATTTGTGATAGCCATGGACATAGAGAAAAATTTAAAATATGGCATTCCTAAAAGACTTGTATTTGCTGGTGTTTGCTGTCATGGTGTTTGTAATGCTGCAACTAAGCATGAAGTGAGGAATAATGCTCAGAGTTTTGTGTTAATACTTGTGTTGGCAACCATGATAATTTAATTCCCTTTGAAAATCAGAGTTGTTTTGTGCAAACAATGGTTGATCCTCACTTAAATATTGATAATGTCAAATGTGTTGAGGATGAAGTAAATGTATTTTCAGATTTCACTTCTTCTAATCATGTTGATGATCTTTCTAATTTGAAAGTTATGCACAAAGTTAATTTAGAAAATCTTAATGGTACACATGATTGCAATGAAAATATAGCACACATGGATGAACAAATTTTTAAAGAATGTCACATGGAACAACAAAGTGCAATGCAAGTCCAGAAGATTGAAGAACTTAGGAAAGCTCTTGAAGTTGTGGACAAGAAGGTTCAAATGTTTGAGAGCCTTAGAGTTATTAATCAAGACCTTCTGCAACATGGTGAAGAGGATTCTTCAAAAAAGGACTATGAACTAAATGCTTGTACACTTGATGAACAACATGTTGATCTAACAGATGGTTTTATGACAAAAAATTTAAGTGAACATGCTGGATATTCATCAGAGGAATTAAATGGCAGTGATATTCATCTTTGTTCTTTGACTGGTGATGAGTGTTCTACTGGTAAAAGAGATCAATGGTGGCAAGATAAGTATGATTATCTTGATTTTTTAGAATGATGGTCATAGGATGAAGTCTTATGGTTGTGAAACATGGAACCAGCCTAGTTTTAATTTCCTCTTTGTCTGATGAAGATGATTATGATGATAGGGAAGATGATATCTTTAGCAATTTTTCCAATGTTTTATTCAATGTTGATATAGATACAGACCAACCACTTCGTTGTCATAATGTTCATAAGGGGATTCTTCATTTGATTTCTAACCCTTTGTATGAAGAAATAACTAATCAGCCAGATGTTGTAAATGATGAACTAGTTCATGATGTTAATACCATTCCATGCAGCAGTGACATGTGTTAGGATGGAGATTTTTGTAATGGGTTTCTTGCTAGTGTGTTTGAACCCCATCTTGGAGTTTTTCATGTGAAGAAAAAATGAACATTTAAATCTTATTTCAGATTATATGCTTGAGCTAGAGGTATGTTCATTTTTTCAAGAGTGGGATATTGCAAATGTTGATTTATTAAACTTAGTAAATGATGAAAAGAATGGATATGTTTCAGTAGTTGATCATAAAAGTAAGGTTCAAAATTATGTTCATGATGAGTATGCATATAACGTTGATTGGAAAACCATGCTGAAAGATGTGTGTCATAATAGAAACATTTCTTTCATGATCAATGTTTGCTTCAGATTATTTACATTATTAAGTGATGAGAATCAAATTTTTGATAAGGGAAAGAGTTCGTTTCAACTTTAGTGGCTGGGAACCATTTTATAAGTATGTTTGTATATTTTGTACAGTTGCTTTTCTTTAGTTGTGTGGTTTTCAATAAAGTGCCCTGCTATTTGGGTAGAATAAGGAAGCCCTTTGCTTTTAGGAAGAGAAGAGAAGTGTATTCATTTTTGGGTGGTGTACTTAACCATAGATATCTGGATTCTTGTGTTGATCTTGCAATCAACCATCCCTAGTCAGAGCCACTATTGGGACTCATTAAAATTGAGTCAAGATTTGAGCCCCAATTTGAAATCTTGATATTGCATTTTCAGAAAGGCACCTAATCTCATTCAGGTGGCCTAGTTAGAGAGAGGGTAAAATGGAGCCAGTTGATTTTAAAAGGGTAAGGCTTGGCAAATGTGTCCTACACCTTTCATTTGGCCTCTACAATGATGTGCAACTTTCAGAATTTGGTTGGATAAGTTTATCAGGTACCCATTTCGATGGGTGAGCTAAAAGTGCATTTTAGGCACAAATGCAGATTTTACTAAGTAGCTTAATTTGAGTGCTTATATCTTTTTCCTTCTTGATTTTCATGAAGAAATTAAAAATGGATTCAATTCTATGCATAAATGTGGGTCAACATGCAAAATTTCAAGTCTTAATGAATCCATTTGCTCAGTTTTCAAAGCTCTATCTGTTTGGAGTTTGTATGGTTTTACAAGTCTCTGTTTCAGCCACTAGTTAGAGCCCTATTTTGCATAACTGCAAAAGTTGCCTTAGTGAGTGTTAGGACAAAATGGTTTTTCCAGGTTATTATTGGTATAAATGACAAGATATGTTTCAATTTTCAAGCTCCTACCAACCCATTTAGTTGGTTTTCAAAAGGGTTCATTGAACCATCATTTTCAGTCTTTTGTGCTTTCATTGCTATATCAGTTAAAGTGGCCATTTTCATGAGTGCACCATTTGTACCCAGTCAGAATTTTAGTCAAACTGAGAATTCAAAGATTTAATATGTACTTCTTGGTACCTGTGTTTCAAATTTGAGGGTCTACGGAGGTCGTTTGATATTTTTAAGAAAGGCATCATGTGTTGCCAGAACATTGACTTCATCAGGTCCGCAGTGTCAACAAAGCCAGTTGGTCATTTTTGATGATTAATATCTCTTCGCTCGAGAATTGTCTTGAGAAACCATTTGATATAATTCATGCTTGTATATCACAGTACATGCCTGTCAGATGGCAAGGTCCAGAAATGTGTTTTGACCACTTTCAAAATTACGTCTTCGCGATTAAATGCGAAAATGTGGCACAGGTGCCTGAGAGTCACGAAATTCAATTTGATGATCCAAAATTGGTGTCGATCGTTTCTAGAGCTCGACTACAATTCACCAATAGGATGGTGAGAGGTGACTTCAGTTTACTTGTCGTCTATGGATTGATGGACGCATATTTAAAATGAAAATGTATAATCCATTATTTAGAGAAGGTATTCAATGAAATGAAGACAAAGGGAATTTAAAAGCTCCAAACAGATGCACTTACCACATGACCTTGCCAGCAATGTTTTCCAGCAAGTGGAAAATGAAAAGGTATAGACCACGTTAGATTTTCAAGGCAAATGGTATTGGTAGATGTAAAGCAACTTCCACAACTTCTGCCATCATTTTCCTCTTGGGGGGCAGTGTTAAATAGTTTTATAAGCTTTCAAGCAAAGGAAAATTGGCATGTGTAAGCCAAATCTCCTGGAAAATGTGGCTTCAAACAAAGGAGGCCATTGATTCTTTAGGATAATGCAAATCTACAGATTTGAAACCAAATTTCCCCAACGTAGTAGCTGAATAGAAAACTCAAAAACTTCCAAGCTATGCAATTGTTTGGTGCATAACCTACGTGATGGAGGAGAAGCAGCATTGAGAATAAATGAAATAACAAATTCCTCCTTGCGTGGGATGGAGAGGGCATTAAAACATGTTTTAGCAAATGCCATTAGCAAGCATCAAATCCAAATCCCCTGGAGTGTGGCATGGACAAAGGGAAATGAAATTAACTACAAATGCAATGTGGAAGGTAGGCCAAATTCCATGTGATTGTGCCAACATCCTCTGCATGGACCTGTGAGGAAAGGAATTAGCATGTTTCAGGCATGTAATTGGCAGGTGCAAAGGCTAGATTTCACAACCTTTGCTCAATCCACCTTGTGTGAGGAGAAATCTGGAATATGGTGTGTGGCTTCTGTGAGGTGTAGCTATGTGTAATACGTCCTGGAAGATGAAAATTTCCCCCCTCTATGTAGTATCTTCCTTCAGTGTGGAGTGGTGTTCGACAAAGACTACAAATTGTATAGACATGCATATGGTAGCCTTCTCCCTATGTGGTATGAGTAAAGGGATGCTCAAAGAAACTTTCAACACCAATGCACATGCAGCTACAAAGCCCAGCCTCCACAACTTTACCAGTATCCTCCCTCTGCATCGTGGTGAAGGTAATTTTCATGAAGTCTTCAAGAAATAGCAATTTGTAGGTATATTACCAAGTCCTCTTTACTGTGCAAAGGATTGTGATGGTGGAATGGGGTTTAAAACCCTCTAGCATTTGAAATTAGTAAAAGTAATGCCTCTCTCATAAGTGAGTTGAAGAGATATTAAGGAAGTTTCAAAAATTGCATTACAAGCCACGCAGAAAAACCTTGAGAAGTGCATTTCTAGGCATGAGGTATTATCCCACATTGGCTGGGGAATGAACATTTTGGATATTTATAAGCAAAGGCACACTCATCCATAATGTGAAAGCCTTAAGAGCTTTTGACACAAGGAGGTTGACAGGTAGCGATAGGTGGACCCCACGTAGGCACGGATCTTGAGGTGGGCAAAATTTTGTAGACAAAGGGCAGATTAACCAATGAGCAAGTCCCAAGTAGATCAACGATTGGCATGATTTTGTAGGCCGAAGATGCTTGAAGGTTAGCTATCACGAAATGGCGAAAAGCTCAGGCCAAAACTGAAGCAAAAACAAAGTGTAAAAGACCCTGGAGGTTCAACAAGATCCAATGATTGGCGTGATTTCGTGAATGAAAGGTGCATGTAGGTTAGCCATTGTGAAATGGAAAAAGCCAGGTGGCTGGTCCAGTTACCAATCCAGGTGGAAAGACAACTCACGGGTCCTGCTGACATGGCAGTGAGGTGGCGATGATGTGTCACTGAGGTGGCATACAAGTAGGCAATTCAGTGGCAATGACATGGCCGAAAAGTGGCAAAAGATGAGGTGTCATCCAAGGTGGCACCTAGTGGATCCCATTGACAAATTGTAGGTCACCACGTGGTAGGATGTCAACATGTAAAATTGGTGAAAAATCAAAGTTCTCATTTTGAAGGGGATCACAAGATTCTTGTAAAAAAGCTCTTGCAAAATATATTTGGGGGTTTTTCTTTCGAGTTTTGAAAGATCATTCTGAGTGATGTAGAATTCAATGATGGACATCAATACACAGATCAAAGCATTCTGATCTTAGATTCTTGTTGTCTTCTTGTATGTATGATTGATTTACTAGTTTCGTTAGATAGTCCAAGGTTATTTAATTGAATGATTTGCAAGGAAAATTCATAGAGATGTTTTAGGTTTTTCTCTCAAGGAGGGGGATTAAATATACTTAGAATTTCTCTAATAGTAATCAGTAATTCTACTTGAATCTGATAACTAGGTTTAGCATATAGGTAAAATTTTATGTATGTCGGGTATATATAAGTTTAGTGAAGTCAGAATGATGAAATGTATGTAGATTTCCAATTTAGAATTCTCATTTAGTCTTAGGTGACTCTAAAGCCCTAGATAAGGCACTGGTATAGTTTGCTAGGTTCTATAAGCTTCTTGGGGATCAGTGAAAATGATTACAAGCCTTTCTTTTATGTTCATTTATGTTCAAAGTGATAGGGTTTGTAGGGGTTGTTATATGTCTTCTCTGTAAATCTCTAGTCATAGTTATGAAAAGTAATCACAAAGGATAAACTTGCCTAAGCTAGGTGAAAGCTTGAAGTGTAGAAGGTTTTTGTATAAACCTTGTTATATGTTATCTTTTGTTCTGTTTCCTATTGTTTCTCTCCATAAGGGAAAAAGATCTAAGATTCGAGTAGGGAAAACAAAGCAATCAAAATTTGAGAACAACAGGAGGTGTTCTCTTAAAATATCATGGAGAAATATTGGAGCACTACAAGACATATGATCTCTTTCTATCATATCGCATTGAATCGAAGTCTAACGACTAGACCTCCAATTCTCCCTCTATCTTAGAGTGACTTGAGGCATGATGACCTCAAGGATATATCCTCAACTCTTGCATGGCTATGTGGTTGCGACAGTGACCAAGAGATCACTGCTCCCATGATGGGCTTCTTATTCAAATGCCAAAAGCAAAAAAGGTCATTTCATTTTGATTTCTCTATCTTTATAGCCAGAGAGATGGTAAAGAAGCTAGCTGAGTTCCAACATTTTTGATATTTCAGGTTCGCCTCAGTCTTAGCTCACATTTTCTTGCACCTAAATGAAGTGTTTTTCAACCAATTCATGTGATTGGCTACTTATGATGAGTTAGGGAACAAAATGCCTATATTAGCTTGGACACTCCTCTTGCTGGCTTCTTGTGATGCCTACCAATTTTTAGATTGTTTCTTAACTTCGCTCCTTAGAGACCTTTGTTTAATCCTCGATGAGTCCCTTGCTCACTTTTCTTGGATATAGATGAATTGGATGTGTAATGAATGCCCTCCTTGTGACTGGTTTATAGGTAGAGATTTTTCCTTTGTCAGAGTGCATGGCTTCTTTGACAAGCCTTTCCGCCTACCTACCTATGTCACCAAAAGAACCCTCACCCTTGAAATTTCATGACAATTGGTGTAGATTGGAAGAGCTATAGGGACAAGAAAGCATGACACATCAATTACAGAGGACCATAAAGCCATTGGCCCCATTACTCTCCTCCAAAGGAGTATCACCAAAAATGTCCTAATATCCATGGTGCAACTTCGCTTAGTGGTGATTGATGATATGTGGATTTATGATCCAGATGGGTGCCTATCAAAGAGGAAGAATGCAATTAAGCATGAATCACAAAGCTCGTGGGTAGAGTGCACTAACCCTCAAGTGGATGACTCAAATTTCTATGTGGGTCTCAATGATTTTACTATTTTAAAGTGACCCTCATGGTTGAGTTTCTACTCTATCATGCAAAAGTATAATCCAACCAAGCCCATTCCTTGGAGTATGCTAGAATAAATGATGTTGGATTCATGGCCTAGGAAAAAGTGGGAGGATTTCTGGATTTACCATCAGGATGTGAGCCAACCTAGAGCTAATATTGGAAACCCTACTTTTGATGAGCATTTTGAGATTGAATGGCGCCAATACAATAGGTTAGATGAAGAGACAGGCGATGAGTCCCCACATGACAACTCATCTCCAGAGGTGGCCTCGAAGCCAGAGGTGGAGGCTATAAGTATTGAAGAGAAAGAGACTAAACCTAATATTCTTCTTCCGCTTGCCAGTTCAGTTCGAAGACCCTGTTCCCAAATTACCAAGAGATCAGCAGAGAAGTAGTCACCTGACTCCCCTCCTAGGAAGAAGCAATATTTGGGTCATGCAAAGAAGGGTTCACCTTCTCGAGTTCCAAAGGGTCCCTTAGTCTCACAATGGTTTGTGACTACCACAGAGTAGGTATGCCTTTCTTTGCCCTTTCTCTCTACTCAAGTTGTGTGTGTTTCTCCCCATCTTGCACCCATGCTTGCCTAAATTCCCACTGCTCTAACTTTACCACCCATTAGGACTCTGACCAATCCTCAAGTTGCATTTTTGCAGGTTCCCATTTCACTCTCGGCCCCTTATTTTATACCTACAATATTTTCCTCACTAATACCTAATGTAGTCACTATCTTCCGTAGGCTTGGTTTTGGAGAGTTCACTCTCCCCCAAATATTGGGGCAGTACCTACTGATCCATTTTCCTTAGGATCCTCTCCTTTCCTCCCATTGTTTTCTCCAACCACACTTGTGCATCTCATTCAGACCTTACTTGCTAGCCCTATTTCCAAATTTCCCTTTGCAATCCCTTCTGGTGGAGTATTTGTAGGCCAAACTATTGCAAACCCGGATGCTTATCAATAACAGGTTACCTATTCCAAGATTGCATGTATTGGCAAAACTTGTAAAAGAAAGGAAAAGGATGGTGCCATGCCAGCCCGTCCTCACATACAGACACATTTCAGTGAGGAAAAGGATAGTCTTTTCTTTGCGACCATGTTCCCCAAGGTCGACAAGCCAGAGGCCCCAATGAGACCCAACGATTACACTTTGCATACTATCAGGGTCAACCTTATGAATGATATGACATCTAATAAAGTTGAGATGATGGAAGAAACTCCAAAGTCTATATCTTTGGATTTCATCAAGAAGAGTCATCGCCTAGAGAAAGGGCAAGTGGAGAATCTGAATCTTTGAGAATATTGGGCCAATAGAGAAAATAAGATAAAGCTAGGAATGTTGAAATCAATCACTGGCATGGATTGTTGACACAAGATAACTCTGAAAAAGGAAAGTTGTCGCCCTGAATAATGAGAGTTATCAATTGAAAGGGCAAGAAGCAATGAGGAATAAGGCCTTGAAATAATTGCAGGAGAAGGAGAAAGAAATACAATAGCTAAAGGAAACTTCCAAAGATGCTACCCAAATGCACACATAGCTACGTGAGGAGATCTGCCTAAAATAGGAGTACACTCCACAATTGAGTGAGGCATAGGTCATGCTTTTGGAGGAGAAAGAAAGGTTTTAAATAGAGTTGCATGAAAAAGGGAGTAGCTTGGAGCAAGCGGAAAAGAAATTCCTAAATACGAAAGCTTTATTGCAGCAAGAATGAGATCTCATGTTGCGACTTCAACAAGCTTTACAAGATGGAAGCACCAAAATCATCACACTAGAAAGTCAAGTGATCCTTGAACAAGACAAGTGGAGGGAGATGCAACATGAAATAATAGAAAAAGCTGGAGAAATCTCATGACTATCAATCATTCCTCCCTCTGTGGAGATTCATCATGATTTATTTCCATTTTTGGTGGAGTTGTACATTTCCCATTGGGAAAGAATTAAGCAGTATTGCCCTTTATTTCAACCTGTGCTGAGATTTCTATGAGATGCGCAGTCCCTCTATGCTGAAGTGGTTGCTCTCATTAACAACTATCTAGTTTTTATTGGTTATAATCTCCCCATATCCCAAGGTTTAATTAAGATGTTGTACGCTGCTCAAGAGGAAGAGTTGGGAGAAAAACGGGTTACAGACCACAAGCAATTAATTAGGAAAACTAATTTCTTCATCAACCAGCACATGATGATCATGCATGTCTCACCATTCCTTGAATCTTTGCAGATTTTGGTTCCAGATATCAACCAACGCATAGAGAGGTTTGTTTCCTTAGGTTTTCCTTCTCATTTTCATACAGATAATTCTGTGTTAGGGATTGAACAAGTGTTGAACCAGATAGAGAAAATACAACATGATACGACCTTCCTACAACACCTGAATAATTCTATCTTGGTGGAGGAGGTCAAGCATCTCCTGCATCCCTTAACCCAACTCTACGCACTCTTAAAACTAGTCCATGATGAACCAGCTAACTTGTCATTTGACACAGTAATTTGTTTAGATTAACACTACCAGAGTCTGGAAGCATAGGTGCTTCCATCTGAGGATGAATGGTTTTCATTGTAGCAGATATTTGATCTACTTTTCCCCATTCTAGCATGAAGTGTGGTCTTCAAACGAGCAATTTTGGGTTCTATCATTCGGCAAGCATAATTTCCCATTTAGTCACCAAGAAATGTTAATATTATTTTGGGATTTCTCACAGGTGGAATTTTGATCAAGTGGGAGAATTTTTCTTTCCCTTTGGGCCCTTTTCCTATTTTCTAGCATGTGAGCGAGGTGGTGTCTCAATGTTGCCTCTAGGTGCTTGCATTTTTCATTCAAAGTAGGGAGAATGTGGAGCTTTCGCATGGCTAGGTTTTTTAACATGGTATGTTTCTCGGTCCCACCATTCATCATGCGAGGATAAGGACACTTGGTGTCTCTACGCTACCTGATTTGGTTCTATTTCTGTGCTCGTCCAAAAACTCCAATAGTCCTGCATGGCATTGAGATGTTACCCATCATCATATAATGTACATGCAATGACGAAAGAACCTTTCTGCAACAACAAAATCTAAGAATACTTCCAAACCATCTACATCAGTAAAGAAGAACATCCATCACCACATGATGAATACACAATCAGTGCTAAAGCTCCCATTGAACCATGGTACCGAGCTCTCCAAGCACCATGACACACCATGTCCCAATTCTAAAAATCATTCAGGTCCATACACACAAGTGTACAACTAATCACACCAAGTGAAACCAAGATCTCCAAACCAGGGAAATATACCATGCTATAGGACCCCTTAATCTATTGGCATTTTGAGTTTGTTGGTATTTTGCATCAAGATTACATTAATGATATGTTGTCATTGATCTCAATCGAACTAGTAAATGGTATTTAGGTTATTGTTGATATTGTTGTTTTTGATATTGGCTAGTAACCGGTAAGAAGAGATCTGTGGAAGATGTTGTAAACCTGTATGTTAAGTTTGTGAGTTGAACCGGTGTAAAGGGTTAAATTTTTTTATGTAATATAACCGATAACCCTATCAACTTTTATACCCTAACCGACCAAGTTTGATGGTTTGTTATCTGATAAGCGGTAATGATGGAGACACATGTGATCATTTGATTAAGAAGATATTCAAATAATTTTGGTGTGTTTGTTCTTTTCTAGGGAAGGAGAAAAGTGGATTGCATCTAATGCACAATGTGTGATGAGTTACAAAGTCCAATAGAGCAGTTATCATGGAGCGGTTGAAATTGTCTTGAAGACTGTGAAGAGATTATCATAATTTCTAACGGTCCAAATTGTACCAACTTGTTTGTAATCTTGATGATGAGAATTAGGTTTTTGCTGTGTTACCAACCTAATTGATTACTATTTAAGGTCAATGAAGCTATTTGTTAAGGTTGTTGGCGAGGTTGGTAGAAAACCTATGGAGTGTGTAGTTGCCAAACCGGTGAATGGATCTACACTTTGAGTGAAGGTAGATTGAAGGTTATAGAAGGATCTGATCAATAAAAATTAGTGCCATTCAGACAGATCAACTAAACTATTGTTTTCTAACAATTACAATAGAAGGTAAATCCCTTAACTGGGTAAGCTCTAACAAGCTTGGCTACTCATTAAATCCTCTAACAAGGTGGTCCATTAGGTTGGATTCTTAAATTATCTAGCGAGGTTACTCCTAATAGGGTATTGTTCTTCTGACAAGGCATACTTATAAATCCCTTAACCAGGTGATTCCTAACTGGAATTAGTTCTTAACAGGACTTATTGTAAAGCTCTAGCAGGATTTGGCTCCTAACAGGGTGAACTTCAAAAGAGTTCAGATAGCTATCCTTGTGAGTCTCATCTCACCATGGTTTTTACCTATTTGGGTTTTCCACCTATAAACATTTGTGTCAAGGTGGTGAATGCTTTTGTGGTTGTGATCTTATTTATTGATTTGGTTAATCTCTGATAAGGCATGTTAAGTAGAAGCATTAAGAAATGATTATGTTGAGTTATGATTAAGCATTGTTGATATTCACAAGATTGAAGTTGTTTACTGTTAAAGTTGCCATAACAGTTAAATTGGTTGATGTCAAATATTCTTATGAATATTGACCTTGACTGAGATATGATTACTTTGTTTGATTGAGTTTGAGTTTGGAAACTTTGTATCAATTTTTTAGTATACTGATTCACCCACCCTCCCCCCTCTCAGTATTCTACCAGATACTTATTCTTTTATCGCCATCAATTGGTATCGGAGCATCTCAAGTCCTCTTAATCTAAAATCCTAATAGCTTGAGGAAAAGATGTTGTAGATCATGATAAAGAAAGAAGGTATGAAGTTCAACAAAGATAACTATAGAATATGGAGTGATAGAATGAAGATTTACATTAAGAGTCTTGTAGTCAGTATTGGGAGCATATAGAAAATAAGTAAACTACACCTATTGGACCTCCAACTAATGATTAGAAGAAAGAACAACAAGAAAATCACTAGGCACTATAACCTATTATCAGTTCCCTGTCTGATGCTAAATATGTAGATGTTCATGGTCTTGAAACTACATATGAAGTATGGAAGAAATTAGAAGAGATTTATAGTGGTGATGAACATGTTAAGATTGCAAAAGAGGAGAGTCTAAGAGGCAAGTTTTACAACATGAGAATGTCTAAAGGTGATAATATCCAATAGTATGGTCAAAGGATTAAAGAGATAGTTGGTGAGATAAAGAGTGTAGGAGGGAAAGTGGAAGATGCCATAGTAGTAAGTAAGGTACTGAGAACCCTAGTACTGGTCTATGCTATCCAAGTTGTAGTTATTCAGGAGCTAAAATCCATTGATAAAATAGAGGTAACTCTTGACTCTATTAGTGGAAAACTTACTGCTTTTGAACTAAATGGCTATGATGGTAGTGAATAGAAATTAGAATCTGCATTTAGAGCTTCTGTCTCTAACCCATCTATGAGAAGAAGTAGAGGTATTAGCCATAATTATGAATCTAGACCCAACAAAGATGCTGAAGATGAAGACAACTTAGTAGAACTTGAAGCATTGTTGGCAAAATGACTGCCTAGAGGCACTGGTAAATATAGGAGTAAGCTACCTTTATAATGTTTTTCATGTAACAAGATTGGTCATATAGCAGCAAATTTCCCTAATGGTGAAAATGAATACAAGAGAGACAAATTTAAGAAATACAAGGGTAAAGGCAAGAGAGATTGTCTTGTAGCTATTGACAGTGGTGTTACTGATGAAAATTAGATGGTGGTTCTATTGAAGGTATTGTGTTTGTAGAAATTAAGGAAGAAATATCAGATAAGAAGGCACTAGCATCCATAATGGATAACTCTGATGATTGGATAATTGATAGTGGTTGTTCACATCACATGACCAGTGATCGGAGCAAATTTCTTTTTCTAGAAGGAATTTGATGGTGGTGTTGTCAGATTTGGCAATGACTCACCCTGTATGGTTAAAGGTAAGGGAGTTATTTATCTTAATGGGTAAAATAGTGCTAATGATGTCTATTGGGTTGAAGGCCTAAAGCACAATCTTCTTAGTGTGGCACAACTTAATGACAGAGGATACCCATTGGAATTCAACAATGGCATATGCAAAATCTTTGACAACAAAGGAGAATTTGTAATAGCCTGCCAGGAAACCCCGAAGGGATTAAGCCATAACACAAGAATAGAGTGCAATAATTTTTTTTTTTTTTTAAAGATACACAACATTAAGATACATCAAGATATCAAAATTCAGATTACATAGCGAAAGACATGAACTAACACCTACAAAATTACCCAATGTGATTACTTAATTACTAATTTAACTTAACTCACACTAATAAATCCATTAAGCTGATTATCTTAATAACGAGATAATTCTTAAACAAGCACAATTTCCTTTGGATAGATGAGAATATAGATCACAATATAATGCTCATCCATTAAGATTTACTCATACCTTACATTAAAGATTTTCATAAAAATATAAGTCCTACATCTAATTTAAACATACTAGAATTTCATCATAAGCTAATGAGATATTTCCATGCATACTTAATTTCCTTAACAATAACAGAATGTGTTCGACTGATCCAATCCACAATCTACCATGATCCCATTTCAACATTTAAAAGATGACTGCATACTTTCGTTTAATATTAATTTCATCTTATCCACTTATACATTCTATCAAAATGTCATTCATACATGCTAACACTAAACTTGAAGCATAAGAATAAAAGCATCACATAACACCAAGATGATCTTGGAGTTCATCCCTAAAGGGCTACATCTCTGGGTTTGCTTAACTGCAAGACCCCTCTAATAATTAATAAAGTTAAGAATACATGAGGTTCTCATAATTTACAATCCTGCCATTAAGGTGAAACATAACCAATATACAAATGACCAAATTGGTCAATAAATACATAAACGATCCCTGAAAAGGAAAGGATCCAGCTGAACATAATTGAAGCTAATACAAAGGTCCATTAGGACATCCACAAAAATGAGTCATCGCAACCCAAGGTCTAACATGAAACTGATACTCACAAGGGCATAGACAACAGGATGACTTCACAAACGTGCTCCTATCAGGACAGTACAACAACACACTAGCGGACGTAGGGACAAGTGTCATCACACATTCTGGTATGGTTACCATGGCAAGTCTTCATAGGTTCTGGCCCCATACACTGGGTTACCCTGGTAACCTAATCCAAACCTCTGGCCCATCCAAGCCTCATGTGGACCCACACATCCTCTTGTGAAGACAAGGATGATGGTTTGCCATTTTAGGCCTTCTCACAGCATGTCAAGTCTATGTTAGCACTCGTCCCATGTGTGAGGCACAATTATCTTACATAGAGATTAACATTCTAATCTACGGTTAGGTTATCACTTATTAGACTCACTTTCGATGGGTTACCCAGCAACCACTTTGGGTGCGACCCCCAATCGAGAGCCACTTTCCCATATGACACTAGACTATACTCAACAAACTCAAAACCAAGGAATACACATGGTCAAGCAAACAGAGTTCAAAATGGAGGGAACAACCATTTGGTCAAACACAACGGTAATCTAACTAGAGACCTGACCAACTATGGTAAACCACAAATCATCATTCGACACCCACATAAAGGATATGATCAATTACAACTCTGCCACAAACAATATTTAAACTCGAGACCAAGGACTAAAATAGGTAACCCAAATCAATCCACAAAGCATGACTTGCCATTATTTAAGCAAAAGCAAATATAGAAATTAAACTCTCATAGGCAATAACTGGAAAAGACAATTTTTTTCCATATTGATTTAAACATTAAAATTGATCTAATTTTCTAATTGATCTAAGTTTGGTTGTAGATAGCTACCTCATCTAGGTACAGATCATTTTTGGTGTTCCAACTCACTGAGGTTCATTAGCATCAAACATACATAAATATGCCATAATGAGTTCTTAAACCAAGTTCACATGAATATAATTAAATAACATTACCCAAATAAATATGCTATTTAATATTCCAATAAAACATCATTGATATTCTCTTTTGAAATAAAATAACTCAATCTCACTTCTTCAAATAAGCATATAATTTCCAAAAATGGAAATATACCCTTAAAAAGGAGCTATAACAAAATAGGTAAACATTTTCCGAATTAACATAATATTTTAATTCCACAAAATCCTATTAACATAGGGGTTAATTTCCAAGAATTAACAAATAATAAATATTTGATTTTATTCTTTCTTTTCAATTTGCAAATGCCTATATTAGTTCCTTGCAAATACATCAAAATGCAATTTAACCAATTAACATATATATTAATTACTCATTAATTAATTATATACATTAATTAATAATTTAATGAATAAAATTAACATTAAAACATTATCATTAAATAATATTAAATTGTTATATTTTTATTTTTAAATTAAAAAATATATATAAAAAAATGCAGTTTAAAAAAAAGAAAGGCTATGGGGGGGAGGGTACCCACGTGTCCCCCCACTTTTGGTAGCTTATGCTGCCCCAAGGCACCACTAATACCAAAAGGCAGCAGGCGCTACCCATTGGTAGCGTTGCTACCCAAAGGTAGCAGGCGCTATCCTTGGGGAGCACTGTTACCCAATGGGGTACACAACACCCCTCCACGTGGTGGGGGAAACTCTACCACATGGTGGGGTGGTTTAATTATTTTTTTAAAAATTTTTTTATAATTATTTTTTTTGCAATAAATTACTCTAGATAAAACATAGTAAAAGAAATAAATAGTCTCCCAGAGCCTTAAAATTTCATTTCCAGCAGCATGTTTTATTTATTTATTTATTTATTTTTTAGAAATCATGGGTTTCTAATATTTTCAAATACATAGATTTAGGAAGAGTAATCTCTTCAAAACAATACCATACTAGCATAATGATAAGGATTTACATCCATTATCCAAACCCAGGCAAATTTATTTGATTGAAGCTTGAATTTGAAAGCAATAATTTAGAATTTTATCAAACATTCATTGTAACGAGCCAGTCTAATGTTTATTTTTTATTTTTAAAACAATCAAAGAAACCATAACCTAAACTTGGAATGGAAACAAACAAGAAGGGTTTGGATTGGAAATAAACTTGCATCTGTTTCATTTTCCCCAAATAGAAGAGATTTTTCAATCTTCACACACAAATTTCTTAAAGATCCAAAACAATTTCTTTAAAACAAGGAAATCAATAAAATTAACCAGAGGCCTACCTAGCTCAGCAATCCTAGCAAGATTGAAGAAGAACCCAATTATCTAGCTCAAGAAATTCTTTTTCTTCCCAAAACCCCCAAATTTTCATCCAAAATATTTTCCAAAAATATATTTCCGAAAAAAATACCCATCTCCCATATTTTTCAAAAGTCTAGGTTATATGGAAAAGTTTGTTTATTTTTGGAATTAAATTTTTTTATTTAAAATAAATCCCAAAAATCATTATTTTCCAACTATATCAATATATTTACTTGATTTTCAATATAAAATTGATTTCCTCAATTAACTGAAACTATCCTTTCTAATTTAAAAAGCCAACAGAATACAATTAATTCTATTGCAATTAAACTAAAAACTTTCCTTTCATAAGCGTAAACAGAATATATTTAATATTTAAAATTAACCATTTACTTGAACTTGCTACCAAACTGACTCGAGCAATTCAAATAGTGATTAAACACATAAAGAAACCCTGTTTAATTTATTCCATTAATATTTAATGCTCAACCACATATTTAATTAAATAAAATAATAAGGACTTATTACTCAATTTAACCATACACACCAAACATGCAACCCAAGAATGCCAAACAAACAAACGACCCATAACCCAACCAAAGGGAATACCGACGATGATTGACGATGCTCTCTTGAGAATGACTATGGTCAAACGAGAGTCTTATGACCACCTAATGCAAATTCTAAGGATCAAAGAGGTACATTCAAACCTACAAATCCAGGTGAAGATGAACCTCGCACTCATGTAGTACTGTACCTAAAATCTCCTGCAACCAAGAGTCATACATGCATACATATATAAATTTAATGAACACGTTAGCCTGAGATAATAACAAGAAATATTAGAATTAATAATTGGCATACGAATTGGTGCGAAAACCACATTAACATCTATGCACTAAATCAAACATCTGCTATAATCATTATATTAAGATAAACTAACCAAGGTTAAACCAAGATTAGAAATTGATTAGGGAAGGGGTACTACATTCTTCCCCCCTAGGTTCTGACTTACTTCTGGAAGTCGTAAGGCTAGATGGAGAACATGTCGCATGCATAATCCCTGAAACTCATTCAACAAATATTAAGTTGCACATAAGAATCTTTCCATAAATAAATGAAACATTATTGCTAAATCCTTTATGAATGCCATTATCCATTGGCAAGATGCATCTTAAAACCATACACTTCTTAAAATATTCCAGGAATCATCAATAATCACAGTAGAGGAACAAGGATTTTCTCTCTTTCATTACACCAAATTAATGGATTACAAAGAAGTAAACAATAATTACCATACTTATCTACCAAACATGACAAGAAAACATGCCATCAGGATCAATTTTTGTTATCAGTACATCTTTTTCATAAAACTTTATCACATAGAACTAGCTTCAAAATTTTAATTTCTACAACCAAGTTAACTTCCATGAAATAAGAGCAACAGAGATAACTCAATTGTTTACACTTGCTAGGCATATGAAAACCTTTCCAATGACTATGTCCCATAACATAGTGACAAGTTAACACAAGTTACTTTATGACCCACAAAATAACCATCCACATAACTGGAATGCACAACTCAAAAGGCCACATGTGAGCATGTCTAATGCTCAGTCAAAGATAACATGTACGATCAGCATCTGTATGCCTGATCTCAGAATAGTAATATGATCATAAATATCCAATATCTCACTCAAAGGCTCGATTATGCTAGGCACACCATAGCGGTGATACCTTCCATACAAGACCTTCGTGAACATCCCTTGTTGAGTAAGGTGTTAGCCTTGAAGAGATAGTCACCACACATAGCTAGGTAGTGGATCCTAGCTACATCACAGCCTCACATACCCCCATCCTCAAGGTTCCTTATGTCCACTTCCTCGTACACACTCTACCAAGTCCGTATCATACATCCTTCGAGAGGAATTTCACATTTCAACACAAGACCAACATATGAAAACAATAAGGATAAACTAGTTTAGCCACCAAAGTACAGATGAATAAAGATAACAAATCATCAATTCCAATAGTAAGGCAAGAAAATAATCTAGAATTTGCAGCACAAAATCAAAAGTGTGAAAGATCACAAGATCGTGGCTAAACCTTCAAACTCAAAGTAAAATAAATTGCTGGTCCCCAAAGGAATATAAAGAATATCACAACTGCACATAACATCACTATGTGGCTAGCATCTAGCCACCAATGAGGAAGGAAGGAACAATCATCTAGCTATTGTAGTAGCTCATCATGTGGTGCGATGTAGTCACACTACCCACATGGCATGGCAATGTGCACCTTGACCTCACCCTGCATCTTGTTGTCATGCGGCATGGCAATACCCCAAGTGGAGAAAACATGCAATGGACATATCCTGCATGGTAGTGTACCTCACGAAAACAAGCACGTGCAGGTCACATCCCGCATAGTGACGTATCTAGAAGGATACTCACCATAAGCCAGAGGTATACATGGCTAAGATCCACCCACATGCCCACCAACACATACTAACTGGTAACTCATTTGGATAAACCTACCTTTCATGAAGACAAGGCAAAGGATCCTCCAAATTACACCATCACTATACACAAGAATCACCATCTATATGCTCAAGATATACTATCAAAATGCTCAAATAAAGGAAGGAATAGGCTAACACACATAAACCTATAAATAGAATCATCAAAAAGGGAAAGTATTGAGTACACCTTTGATATAGTTCTATAGTATAACTATATCATTCCTCGAAATAGAGAAGCTAAAGTCACTTTGCACCGATATTACTCGTACGCCAATCCATACTACTCAAAGAATGGTGACTTCTAATACTACCCCTTAACATACTGAGTTACCCACAACCTAAGGTTTGGTACTCAGTAGGGAAACAAATAAGCAACATCACATAAATAGTATGGTTTCCCATACTCATAAGCAACATATCCTCCATGGTTGATTACTTCACCAACCCATGGCACATATAATAAATACTAGTTTCTTACAATACACACGAATACACCAGTACTGGTTTAGTCACATTTATGTGGAGTACTTTTCAGTACACTATCATCTACTCAAGGAAGATTTTAATTATGCTTCCCACATGAATAACTGAATAAAGCTTATTCTAGAAATAGGTACTGAAATTATTAACAATTCACAAATACATAAGGAAATAACATCATTCCTATATCTTTCTCGAATTACATTAAGCATTCGTAACTAACTATGCAAATTCTTTTCCCAAAGAGGACTTTCATCTTTCAATATGAAGCCAAAATGCAATAGTACAATTTCACATGTTTTATAAACATTCTATTTAAATCAATGCATTCTTTGTAGCATTTCTAAAAATCTTATGATTAGGCAAAGAGAAGGGAAAGAGAGTTTGATAACCAAACTATTTCCTACATAGACATGAGATCAACAAAATCACACTATAATATAAAATTTCTCACTGTAGGCCTATCATTTCAATTGCATGGTTTTCATTTCACTATTGTTTAGAAGGATGTCAATCAGCCTAACAAGACATTTCCAATAATTATGGTTGCAACAGAATGTTCCAGTTTTCCAAACAATAGAGATCAAAACAGGCAATCTTTCGATACTACAATACCTCTTGAGAATCCTCACTATTTTTAATTCAATACAAACACATATCATAATTTGCAACCTATCATTGGAAATCAAATTACGATCAAAAGGTAAGCGAGGAGATATCACCAAAATAATACATATTAATGCATGCACATAAGACAAGCTTTTCATTTTCACTTTCTAAACATAGTAATGCAATTACATATATCCAAAAGCTAGTTCAATGGAGCATCACTGAAATAGATCCTCAATCAATTGGTTAATGAAATACATGAAACAATCTTTAGTGGAACACATTAATACACTCCCAAAGCTACTATAACATGTTCCATTTAATACTTCTTTTACAAGCAAAGTAGTTTCACATAACAACTATTCGCATATTAATGCACATTACATAAGATGGAATTCGATTATGTTACTCCTACAATACACATGGAGAATTGTTTAATGTAAACATATGGTTTTCTCCCCACAACCAAAATGAACTTTTAAACTCATAGCCCTTTTATAATCTAAAAACATAGAAGCATCATAAGGTTCACACAAGGGTTCAAGAAGTCACAGCCTTTCTCTTGCAAAATGAAACCTCATATAAGAGATAATTACACATATCCCAACCATTTTAATTTCTATAGAGAGAGAGGAGGGAGGATGATAATCATTAAATTTTCTACAAAATAAGCATTCAATATTTACCATACTAGTCCTTCAGGTGGACAACACTAAGCTAGATCATAATCTTAAACAAGCGCACTTTGCACTTTCAGATTCAAAACCAGCACGAACCAACCCAAATGGATTAGTCTAAAGAATACAATAGTCAATAAGGAAGGTTCATACAACTCTCTTTCAGAATATGAGTAATCGTAGACCAAGACATCAATAAGCACATAAAGCACGATCAATCACTCAAAACACCAACATCAAGAAGGTGAGAACAAGGTGTGAACACACACGTTACACACAAGTTAAGGTATGCTCAATCACTCACATACACAAGTGAGGACAAGCATGCATATAAGGTTGATACACATCACAACAACTAAGGGCACAATGAAACTAGAGATCCTAGTGTTTGCAACATGGGCTCTGATACCAAATGTAATGCCCCGCCAGGAAACCCCGAAGGGATTAAACCATAACAAAAGAATAGAGTGCAATAATTTTTTTTTTTTTTTAAAGATACACAACATTAAGATACATCAAGATATTAGAATTCAGATTACATAGCAGAAGACATCAACTAACACTAAAGTTTCCCAACATGATTACTTAATTACTCATTTAACTTAACTCACACTAATAAATCCGTTAAGCTGATTATCTTAATAACGAGATAATTCTTAAACAAGGACAATTTCTTTTAGATAGATGAGAATATAGATCACAATATAATGTTCATCCATTAAGATTTATTCATACCTTACATTCAAGATTTTCATAAAAATATAAGTCCTACATCTAATTTAAACATACTAGAATTTCATCATAAGCTAATGAGATCTTCCCATGCATACTTAATTTCCTTAACAATAACAGAATGCGTTCTACTGCTCCAATCCACAATCTACCATGATCCCATTTCAGCATTTAAAAGATGACTACATACTTGCACTTAATATTAATATCATCGTATCCACTTATACATTCTATCGAAATGTCATTCATACATGTTAACACTAAACTTGAAGCATAAGAATAAAAGCATCACATAACACCAAGATGATCTCAGAGTTCACCCCTAAAGGGCTACATCTCTGGGTCTGCTCAACTACAAGACCCCTCTGATAGTTAATAAAGTTAAGAATACATGAGGTTCTCATAATTTACAATCCTGCCATTAAGGTGAAACATAACCAATATACAAACGACCACATCGGTCAATAAATACATAAAGGATCCCTGAAAAGGAAAGGATCTAGCTAAACATAATCGAAGCTAATACAAAGGTCCATTAGGACATCCACAAAAATGAGTCATCACAACCCAAGGTCTAACATGAAACCGATACTCACAAGGGCAGAGACAACAAGATGACTTCACAAACGTGCTCCTATCAGGACAATACAACAACACACTAGTGGATGTAGGGACATGTGTCATCACACAACCTGGTATGGCTACCATGGAAAGTCTTCATAGGTTCCGACCCCATACACTGGGTTACCCTAGCAACCTAATCCAAACCTTTGGCCCATCCAAGCCTCATGTGGACCCACACATCCTCTCGTGAAGACAAGGATGATGGTTTGCCATTTCAGACCTTCTCACAACATGTCAAGTCTATGTTAGCACTCATCCCGTCTGTGAGGCACAATTATCTTACTTAGAGATTAACATTCTAATCTATTGTTAGGTTATCACTTATTAGACTCACTTTCGATGGGTTATCCAACAGCCAATTTGGTAGTGGCCCCCAATCAAAAGCCACTTTCCCATACAACACTAGACTATACTCAACAAACTCAAAACCAAGGAATACACATGGTCAAGCAAACAGGGATCAAAATGGAGGGAACAACCATTTGGTCAAACATGACTCAAAAGAGGTACACTTGCTAACGGTACTCTAAGCATAGACTTGACCAACTATGGTCAACAACGAATCATCATTCGACACCCACATAAAGGATATGATCAATTACATCTCTACCACAAACAATAGTCAAACTCAAGACCAAGGACTGAAACAGGTACCCCAAATCAATCCATACGATAGGGCCCTATCAAACAAAGCATGACTTACCATTATTTAAGCAAAAGTGAATGTAGAAATTAAACTTGCATAGGCAATAACCCGAAAAGACAATATTTTCCCATATGATTTAAACATTAAAATCGATCCAATTTTCTAATTGATCTAAGTTTGGTTGTAGATAGCTACCTCATCTTGGCACAGATCATTTTTGGTTTTCTAACTCACTGAGGCTCGTTAGCATTGAACATGCATAAATATGCCATAATGAGTTCTTAAACCAAGTTCACATGAATATAATTAAATAACATTACCCGAATAAATATGGTATTTAAGCTTCCAATAAAACATCATTGATATTCTCTTTTGAAATAAAATAACTCAATCTCACTTCTTCAAATAAGCATATAGTTTCGAAAAATGGAAATATACCCTTAGAAAGGACCTATAACAAAATAGGTAAACATTTTCTGAATTAACATAATATTTTAATTCCACAAAATCCTATTAACATAGGTGTTAATTTCCAAGAATTAACAAATAATAAATATTTGATTTTATTCTTTCTTTTCAATTTGCAAATGCCTATATTAGTTCCTTGCAAATACATCAAAATGCAATTTAACCAATTAACATATATGTTAATTACTCATTAATTAATTATATACATTAATTAATAATTTAATGAATAAAATTAACATTAAAATATTATCATTAAATAATATTAAATTGTATCATTAAATAATATTAAATTGTTATATTTTTTTTTATTAAAAAAAATATATTAAAAAAATGTTGTTTTAAAAAAAAAAAAGGAAACACAAATATATGGGGGGGAGGGTACCCATGTGCCCCCCCCACCTTTTGGTAGCTCACGTTGCCCCAAGGTAGCGCTGCTACCCAATGGGGTATGTAGCACCCCTCCACCTGGTGGAGGAAACTCTACCACGTGGGGGTGGGGGTTTAATTATTATTTTTTATTTTTTTATAATTCTTTTTTTTGCAGTAAATTGCTATGGATAAAACACAATAAAAGAAATAAACAGTCTCCCAAGGACTTAAAATTTCATTTCCAGCAGCATGTTTTTGTTTTGTTTTGTTTTTTTTTTTTTGTTTTTTTTTTTTAAGAAGGCATGGGTTTCTAATATTTTCAAATACCCAGATTTAGGAAGAGCAATCTCTTCAAAACAATACCATACTGGCATAATGATAAGGATTTACATCAATTATCCAAACCTAGGCAAATTTATCTGATTGAAGCTTGAATTTGAAAGCAATAATTTAGAATTTTATCAAACTTTCATTGTAATCAGCCTATCTCAAGTTTATTTTTTATTTTTAAAACAATCAGAGCAACCATAATCTAAACTTGGTATGGAAACAAACAAGAAGGGTTTGGATTTGAAATAAACTTGCATCTATTTCATTTTCCCCAAATAGAAGAGATTTTTCAATCTTCACACACAAATTTGTTAAAGATCCAAAACAATTTCTTTAAAACAAAGAAATCAATAAAATTAACTAGAAGCCTACCTGGCTCAGCAATCCGGGCAAGATTGAAGAAGAGCCCAATTCTGTAGCTCAAGAAATTCTTTTTCTTCTCAAAACCCCCAAATTTTCATCCAAAATATTTTCCAAAAATATTTTTCCCAAAAAAATATCCATCTCCGATATTTTTCAAAAGTCTAGGTTATATGGAAAAGTTTGACCAAAAATTTTATTTTTGGAATTTAATTTTTTTATTTAAAATAAATCCCAAAAATCATTATTTTCCAACTATATCAATATATTTACTTGATTTTCAATCTAAAATTGATTTCTTGAATTAACTGAAACTAACCTTTCTAATTTAAAAAGGCAATAGAATACAATTAATTCTATTGCAATTAAATTCAAAACTTTCCTTTCATAAGCATACACATAATATATTTAATATTTAAAATTAACCATTTACTTGAACTTGCTACCAAACTGACTCGAGCAATTCAAATAGCGATTAAACACATAAATAAACCTTGTTTAATTTAGTCTATTAATCTTTAATGCTCAAACATATATTTAATCAAATTAAATAATAAGGATTTATTACTCAATTTAACCATACACACCAAACATGCAAACCAAGAATGCCAAACAAATAAATGACCCACAACCCAACCAAAGGGAATACCAATGATGACTGACGATGCTCTCTTGAGCATGACTATGGTCAAACGAGAGTCTTGCGACCACTTAATCCAAACTCTAAGGATCAAAGAGGTACACTCAAACCTGTGAATCTAGGTGAAGATGAACCTCGCACTCATGCGGTACTGTACTTGAAATATCCTGCAACCAAGAGTCATGCATGCATACATATATAAATTTAATGAACACGTTAGCTCGAGATAATAACATGAAATAGGAGAATTAATAACTGGCATATGAATTGGTGTGAAAACCACATTAACAGATATGCACTAAATCAAACATCTAACTATAATCATTATATTAAGATAAACTAACCAAGGTTAAATCGAGATTGGAAATTGATTAGGGAAAGGGTACTACAGAATTGATTGGAACTGGTAAATAGACCAGAGGTAATCTATTTCATCTCAATCTTAAAATTAGCAACTATTTGATTGTGAAAGTGGATGATAGCTAGCTCTGGCATAAGAGATTTTGTCATATTAATTTCGGCAATATTATAAAAGTAAGCAAGTCTAAGATAGTAAGAGTTCTACCTTAGCTAGACAAACTGGTTAATGCTCTTTGTAAAGAATGTCAACTAGGAAAGATGACTTCTTCAACTTTTAAGAGCAAGTCCTTCTTAGCAGAACACTTGTTAGATTTGGTTCATACAGATCTGTGTAGAGCAATAAGAACAAGAAGTATTCAAGGTGATAGATACTTCATGATCTTCACTAATGATTGTTCAAGGATGATGTGAGTCACATTCTTGAAGGATAAAAATGAAGCTTTTGGTAAATTCAAGGCATTCAGAGCCTTAGCTAAGAAAGAGAGTGGAAAAAAGATAAAATGTCTAAGAACAGATCAAGGTGATGAATTCACTTCTGCAGAGTTCACTAAATATTGTGATGATAATGGTATCAAGCAGAAAATTTTTTGCACCAAGGACACCATGACTGAATGGTATAGAAGAAAGAAACAACTAATTAGTGGTTGAATATGCTAGGACTATGTTGATACAAGGTGGTGTATCAAAAACATTTTTGAAAGAAGTTGTAAGTATAGTTGTGTACACAATTAACCGAGTTCTCGTAAAAAGAGGTAAGGACAAGACCCCATATGAGTACTGGTATGGGAGATCACCTGATGTTAGCTATTTTAAAATATTTGGTAGCAAATGTTTTATTTAAAGAGGTGATTACATAAGAAAATTTTAAGCTAAGAGTGATGAAGGCATATTTCTTTGCTATTGTATCAAGAGTAAGGCCTATAAATGCTTCAACAACCTGACACAAAAAAATGTTGAAAGTGTTGATGTTCGTGTAGATGAATGTCTTGAAATTGTAGAAGGAACCAGTTTTGAGAAGAAAAATGAAGATCCTTGCATTTTGCTTTTGGAACTTGAAACTGTTAAATCTGAAATTGGTAAAGCAAATCCTGATGAACTTGTTCAACCGGAACAAATAAATTCAGAGGAAGATGACAATGATGAAGCTGAACCTGAAGAGAATTATCATGTTATTCCTAGGTATGTGAGACTGAATCACAGTCTTGAACAGATAATTGGGGATAAGGATCCTGGAGTACTAACTAGAAGGAGAATAAGAGAGAACTCTTGCATGATATCCCCCTTTGAACCTAGAAGTGTTAAAGAAGCATTTGGTGATGATCATTGGGTGAAAGCTATGGAGGAGGAGTTAGATCAAATTAAGAAGAACAACACTCAGACCCTGGTACCGCGACCGGTAAACAAGAATGTTATAGGTACTAAATGGGTGTTTAGAAACAAGTTAAATGAAGATGATGTTGTAGTTTGGAATAAGGCAAGATTAGTATGCAAAGGTTATGAAAAGAAGAAGGAGAAGACCATGGAGAAACTTTTGCACTAGTAGCAAGACTAGAAGGTGTCGGAACATTGCTTGCATTTGCAGCTCATAAAAAGTTCAAGGTATACTAGATGGATGTTAAGTCTGCATTATTGAATGGGATACTAGAAGAAGAGGTCTATATAGAGAATCGTGATGGTTATGCATTGACAGATAAGGAAGACATGGTATGAAAATTACTTAAAGCCTTGTATGGATTAAAGAAGGCACCTAGAGTATGGTATGAATGACTTCATACTCATTTGATGAAGATAGGCTTTACTAGAACTAGTGATGACAACAACATTTATCTAAAGTCTGAAGGAGATGAAATACTGGTCAGTGAAGTATTTGTAGATGACATTATATTTTTAGGTAATGATGACATGAATAATTGTTTTGTAGATGTAAAGAACAATAAATTTGAAATGTCATTGGTAGGGGAAATAAAAAATTTCATAGGCTTACAGATACAGTAGATGAAGAATGGTATTTTCATTACTCAATCCAAGTATGTGAAAGAGGTTTTGATGACTTTCGGTATGAGTGACTGTAAACTAGTTGGAACCCCAATGGTTATAGGTTGTAAATTGTCTGAGGAAGATGTATCTAAGTCTGTAGATGAAAATGAATATAGGTCAATGATTGGAAAACTACACTATGTTGTTCATAGTCGACTAGGTATTGCCCATGCAGTTGGTATTGTTGCTAGATTTCAGAAGAATCCAAACGAGGCACATCTGATGGCAACTACGAGAAGTTTTTAGCTATCTAAAAGGTACTATTGACTATGGGTTATGGTATCCATATGGTGGAAATTTTGATCTGAAAGCATACACAGATGTTGATTGGGTAGGAAACATTGTTGACTAAAAAAGTACTACCGATGGAGCATTCTTTTAAGGAGGAAGGATAGTCTCTTGGAGTAGTAACAAGAAGAGTTGCACTTCACAATCTACTATTGAAGCTGAGTATGTAGCAGCTTATATGAATTGCACACAAGCTATGTGGATGAGGCACATTTTGGAAGGTTTGAAGATAGAAATCTTAGAACCTATAAAGATTTTGTGTGATAATACAAGTGCAATAAACATTTCAAAAAGTCCTATTTTGCATGCAAGGATTATGCACATTGAATTGAAATATCACTTCTTGAGGGAAAAAGTTCAAAGTAAAGATGTTATCTTGGAGCATGTTTCTATCAAGGAGCAGCTTACAGATATCTTTACCAAACCTTTGCCTAAGACCACTTTCGAGTATCTTAGAAGTCAATTGGAGGTTGTCCCTCTTCATGAAGTTAGTTAAGCATGATGTCGATTGCATCAGTCCCTGAACCACTTGTAGAATCTTCGATGGATTGATGGAGTGGATGCATTCCATAGGGGGAGCATCAACATCATAGTGAGAGTAGAATTACGTGCTTTTATTTCACTTTGGCATTGCTGTCAAAGGGGGAGAAGAATTATGTGTCTGATAAAGTGAACCAGTGGTAGGCTGAAGATAGATATAGTAAGGTGAATATTTGGTAATGTAAACCAAGATTCCTATTCACCAATCTCATGAATCTCAACAGCAATCAAAGGCATTGATATTTGTATTGCCATCAATGCCAAAGGGGGAGATTGTTGGAATTTTGAGATTGTTAGTATTTTGTATCAAGATTGCATTAATAATATATTGTCATTGATGTCAATTGAACAAGTAAATGGTATTCATTTTATTGCTAATATTGTTGTTTTTGATATTAGCTAGTAACCAATAAGAAGAGAAATGTGGAAGGTGTTTGTTAGTGAACAACTTTTTGCCTTTCTTTAAATTAAATTGTTTCACACCCCGTCACCTTCTTTGAAAGACAAATGTTCAATTGAATAGTTGGGTAAGTGTGACACACACCACTTCCCTCTGAATTTTTGATAGGTACAACTCCCACCATTAGTTGTTCGGGGAATAATCTAATTAATTTTAAAATGGTATGCTTTTAACCTGAAAGCACATAAGGCAGCCTACTTCATTCTTAGATGAGGGGCTATCAATTTATAAATATCGTAGGAAAAACTATTCTTCAGAAAGCTTAAACACGAAAAAAAGAGGTGATTGAAACAAAGTTCAAAAACATCGATTCAACATTTCTTAAAAATAGGTAAGAGAAATAAAATCTCTTTCCAAACACCAATCTTTTAAAAACACATAGAAAGGAGCCTCAGATTAATAACGACATCTATCATCAGAATGGTAATCACAGTCATTTATTTGGGTTAATATTTGCAAAGAAATACCACTCCACGAATTCAAAACTCAAAGTTTTTTCCTCCCCAAAAATGCATATGATCTTTATATATATATATGTATTTCATGCATCAAAGGCACAACAATATTCATATAAGCCCTTTCCAATTTCAGATTTCAAAACAAACTGATGACTTCTTTTCCAATAAAAATATAACTTTTTTAAAAAACCAATAACTAGTCACCTATTTTAAACCCAATTCTATCTATCTTAATATAATTTATAGTCTCTAAAGAGCAAAGGAGGTCTCCCTTAAAACTCGGCCTCCTCTGAAATAGTTAAAAAAATGAACAAAGTATTTTAGGGATAGATGTCCCGAAGTCATTTGCAAAATCATGAAAAAAAAACATAAAATTAAACAAAGCATTATCAATATGTCATGCTTATTTCCCATCATCATCCTCTCCTCCACTTTCCTAGGCATCGTGGGTGGTTGCAAGTTCCTAGATTATAGATTGGCTTAGATTTTTCATGGCATTGGCTTTTGCTTTTGCGGCTTCTTTGTCCCATCTATGCTTCACCATTTTCTTGACATGCTCTGGTAACTAATCATTACCGATAAATGTCATGGACTCGATCCGAGCAACTTGTGTTATATCTTTGAGAGTGAAATTTCCTTTAGCCTTAACTTTCTCCATGTATAGCCTAAAATCTTTTATCGCATCCAGCGTGTTCAGTCCACAAATCCCTAGTTGCCGATCATGGTTCGGGTTAACCACTTTGTTGTCATTAACCAAGCTACATTGAAGGTGTTGAAGTTCATAAACAGAAGTCCTAGCATTAGAAATCATAGACTTGAAAGTGAGTAACCGCCACATTATAGTCTTCTTCAATACAAAAAGTTGGCACTCATCAGTTACCAACTTGATTGAGTTTTCTGTTAAAAATTTGGTGGCCTCGTACTCTTCTATCATGGTGAGCATAGGAAAGACATTTTCCCATTTATGTTCTTCTTTTTCCCATGACAAAATCTGGCTCTAAATCTTTGTAAGGAGGCCCTACATCTCGTCACATAACTTCTTGGAGCTTGTGATGTATTTTTCACTATCTTTAATCACTCCTTCAATCCACTTTTCCATAGTGCCCGTGATGCTTTTAGCTCATTGAACATGACTCATTAGCTTTTTGTTCTCTGGTGAAGTAGGATCAAAGCTTTCTGTTGCATGGGTTATAGGAAGTGCTCCGAAGTAGCCGATGCTATCAATGAATTGGGCAAGAATTTTAATATGCCGCTTTAGCTCTCTTTTCTCCTGTCCATCTTTTTCTGACCTAGTGAGAATATTTTTAGCCGATACCTATAAAAAGTGGTTATCCGAATCCCTACTCATGTTCCTAAGCTACACTTTGGTGATCTCAAAGTCCTTCGCATGTACCTCCTTATTCTCATTTTTGGGCTAGTAAGAAGCAATCTCAGCAACCCACTTTTCTAGTGTTTTCATCATTATCCAATCTGGTAGTCATTTTGAATTTATTTTATTTGGGACCCTTCTACATGTACTTAACCACCATGTCCTGAATTGGGATGGTTACAGAAATAAAACTCTATTTTTTTCTTACTGAACTCATTAACCACTTAGGAGTTGTACTCAATCTAGCTATTCCTCTAATCCCTTTAGGGGGTGGCATCATGGCAACAATGATCACATGAGAATCTATAGTGTTGACAACATTGCTGTAAAGATCTTCAACTTCAAAAATATGAGCATCAAGAATTTTGTCCTTTGCCTCTATATCTTTGATCTGGTCCATTCTATTCTATGCAGCACTTTGTGACCTGGTATATCAAGGAGCAAAAAAATCTAGAGCCGGATTGGGCTTGTGCTTGGTGTAAGATGACTTCTTATCTTTACCTGCATGAACATGCATAGAAGTGGGGTTAGAAAAACATTTTGGGGAGCGTAGAGCAGTCTCACTACCTCTTGCAGGACTAGTCTTGTTGCCTGGTTTCATTTTTCTCTTCTTGTTAACCCATTCCATCATTCTTTTCAGGACCCTCTTTGTTTTAAGTTGTATGTCATCCTCTTCTTCTACATCCCAATTAATGTAGGACATTTCAGGTTCAGCTTGGTCTAAGTATCTAGGTTCAAAAAGCTCTAGAGAATCCTCCTTAAGCCCACTTATGTCTAGTTTCACCTGTAGTGAAACTACTTGTTCCAAAACCATTCTCATGTTTGCCCTTTCGAATACCTCAAGCTCATCCTTACAATCTTCCCATAAGTCCTCCAGGTGTGGGATTGGAAAGTGCGGCATCATGACAAGACTTCGTGAAAAACCTTTGTTGTCAAAGCCCTTTCTTTCATGATACAATGGAAAATTGAAGTTTTTCAAGTCGGCTCCAATACTTAAAGCATCTGACATTGAACTGCAGGATAAAATACCCAGATGGATAGGAAAATGATCCTGCCATCTTCCTATGGGTTGAGCCTTCTTAATCATGGTAGCCAACTGTCTACAAATTTCAGCTAGAACAAAATAGTTCGAACAAAAATGAGGAAGCTTGAAAGGCTCTTCCTCAAAACCACCTATTCATATTTAACAAAAGCGAGGGAACTGAACAAAGAAACTACCAAATGTCCTTATTAATGCCTATGCATCCTCACACATTCTCTTAGTTTTCATGTTATTTAACTCATAACACAAATCCCCCGGGAAGGCATTGTGTACTCTCCTAGAGTTTTGCAAAGCATTATCTTTATGTAACATAGGGTAAATCATACACAAAAACCTCCCCCTCAGTGAGCTGCCTGTGTATTTCCACTATCTCTTTAACATATTCAAAGCAATATATCATATATGAGGACATGAATAAATTCTACTTAAATTGTTTGGCCATGCTCAACTGTTCCCTCATGGAATCAGCAATCAGCTTTGCCCAATCGAGATACTACTTTCCTTCCAGAACCAGTTATACATAGCAATAAATCCAATCATCAAAACTATAGCCCTCAGCTGAACCTCTGACTTGGTGAAGTAGTAACATGACATCATGAATGTGTGGAAGCATGTGGTTCTTGTTAGGATTCTTAGGTAATCTAGAGCCACCTCTCTGAGGAACCTTCAACTAGTAATTTGCTACATTATTCTGATGTCCAGTTCTATCGGTATTGAACTCAGTAATTGACTAGGTGGGAGAAAATTTTGAGAACTGATAATCAGGTAACTTGAAATTGGAGGAAATAACTTCTTAGTTAATTGCAAGGAGGATTTCACCATTATCTCTCTTAATGGTTTCAGAAATAGGATCATACCTCGCAATACATTCCCTAACTAGTTCTAGGCAAGGGACAACAAGAGGAAAGGTTGCTGCTTCTATGAGACCACTACTCAAAATTTCTACGCCAAATGAACCATCAATCCCTTTGAACAACCTTTCCTTTAGCACTTCCATATTTTCTCCCTTCAAATCTGTATCACTGACTATGGGCTCTATGCATGCAAGACTAAAAATTTTCTTGAAAAGGTGCAATGTGGGCTTCATATTTCATAAACAAAAACCCTTATTTTCTCAACAAATTTTATTATGAGAGAGGAGAAATAGCTAAAAATCATTGGAGAGAACACAAAATGGACTCACCTTCACAGTTAAGACCAATCGCATGACTACCAGCAAACAAACCTTCTATCCAACAACTCTGCAGCAATGAAGAACAAGTTTTTCAAAAATTAAGCACTTCATACCTTATAGCAAAGAAGTGATACAAACTTATTAAGTGTGTTATTTCCAATTGTCAACTCAGATGTTCTGAGCATTGCGATTAGACATCACACGCGTGCATTGAATGCATGGCGGTATTTTTGGAGTAATCGTCAAGTTGCAAAAATGATTACTTGCCTTGAAAACTCAACCAACTAATGTCAGCTGAGATATGGTTCAATCTTCAACATACTTAGTAATAAATGGGCCATCATATCTCTTTATTCCTTGGGACCCACCTGACTTGAACACATATGAACAATCTGAACTGACTTCACGAGAGTTCAGGTAGTTCAAAGTGTACATGGTGCCAAGAAAATTTCCTTTTGAAATGATTAACCTTGTTAAGTGTTGTTGGTCTTTTGAACCTCATTGAACATGTTGAACACCACTGAACCATTTGAACTAAGTTCAAAAGGTTCACAGCCAAGAAAAAGAAGATATAACACATTAGATGCGACCATGAAAAAGAACCGCTGCAAAACACTTTGAGAGAACGTTAGCATGAAAAACCCTTTGGACACCTAGAACTAGCAGAACCTAAATGAACATTATGGACCCCATTCAAAATGGTTGAATGAGTTCATGGAGTTCAAACAGACTATTAAAAATTGGCATTAATGGATTAAGAGACATATTACAAACAAATTAAGGATTGAACCAGGGATTTTCTTAGAATGATAAGGACTCAAATAAATTTCCATAGGGTGACTTAATCCTACTATGAAGGATGAATGGCTAGATAACATTGGCTCTGACTGGGGATTGTATTTTGCAAAGGAAAATGTAAAGAACTCTAAATCTCTAGTTTCACACAGCAAAAATAGAAAGGGCCCAGAGAAGAGACACATCAAATAGATACAAAACAAACATCTAATCTACTATGTAAAGGAACTCTTAACCATAGATTTCAAAGTTTGTAGAGCTTAAGGTCCTACCCATTGTAGGTATAGGGCATAAATGTTCCATTAGAATAGTTGAGTCTGAAAGCATTTTGTCCCACCACTTCACAAATCTTGAATGGGCCTTTCCACAATGAGTCAAATTTACTGTGAGCACCCTTTGGTTATTTCCTTTTATCCCATAACAGTACTTCATCTCCTCTAAGGAAACCTCTTGGTCGAGCTCTCATGTCAAAGATCTTCTTCACTCTAATCTGATGCTCAGTAATTCTGTCCACTAACTTTTCTCTTTCCTCTTCAAACCTCATCAGATACATAACTCTCTTCTCTAGAGCAGTTTTGAAAAAGGAATCCTTAATTATAGTTTGAAGTTTGGCTACTGATAATTCTAGGGGTAAAGAAATTTTCGCACCAATCCCATACACTAGCTCAAAAGGTGTCATTGCAATGGCTCTTTTAGGCATAATTTTGTCTACCCATAAGGCTTCATATACCTTTTTATGCTAGTTCTGAGCATTATCATCAACTAGCTTCTTCATAATTGTCACCAGGTTCTTGTTGCTCGATTCTACTAACCATTTCCTTGCAAAACATAATCAAAGGAGTGTGAAAGAGTAATTTTATGTTCGTAGCAGAACATAGTCAATTCTTCAGAGGAGAAGTATGATGCATTGTCTTCAACAATCTTCTGAGGGACCCCAAAACAGACAAGGATGTAATCTTTGAGAAAATTACATACGACCTCTAACTTCGCCTTCTTAGTGGGAACAACCTCTACCCACTTAGTAAAATATTCCATTGCTATCAGAATATATATAAGACCAGCACTAGAATGAGGATTTATCGGACCAATGAAATCAATACCCCATTGTTTGAAATGTTCATCATCTACCATAGGTCTTAGAGGTAGAGCAGCTAAATGTGGTTTCCCGGAGAAAAGTCGACACTTTTCACATCCTTTAACATAAGTATATGCATCATGAGACATACCAAGACAATAGAAACAATTTCTCCAAATCTTAAAGGCGGTTACCAAGGATGAGAAATGTCCACCACAGGGTTCCCCATGATAAACTTCCAGAAGTTGTTATTGTTGAGGTTTGTCAACACACCTCAAATAGGTACATGTTGGTATTTTGGTATGGTTTTGTAATTGATGTCAACACCTACTAACACTTATCAACTCTAGCACTTTGGAGAATCAACAACATTCACCGACAAGCAAATGACTCATGCACAGTCACCGGTATCTGGTACACTGGTAGGATATAATGATCACTAAAACTTGGAATGGCATGGAAAACAATTGGTTATGTCAAAGACATCATTTGGACACCTTGTCTTGGAGAATTCATTATTGGTATATTCATATTTACATATTTATTGTTACCAGCAAATAGGTCTAGGTTATACACCGATAGGTTTATCTTTTCTAGATCAGCATGGCACACTATGGAGATGATTTATTATTGTTGTAAATGCATTAAGATGACATGTTGAATCGGTTATTGCATCGAGCATTAATTTAATTGTAAATTGATTTTATTGTAATATCTTTTAGAGCTGACCTACTAAAATTGGTCCTAGGTTATGATATAAATGTAAGATCTTATTTGTAAGATCAGATGTGGAATGTGAAGAAGAATTGTAAGAAGGTATATGCAAGAATAAGCAGAGCTATACATGCAGACATCATTTGAAGGTGAAGCAAGGTTTTTGTGAAAGCATATCAGAACTACACTGGTACTGAATCCAGCATATGAAGATGCTATTTTGAGTAGTACATTCTTACTGGATTTAACCATCCAATTGTAGTTAGTGTGACTCCTATTTTGTGTTTGAGCAGTGAGCTCTAGGCACTTGGCCTTTCTACATTGCAGACCCCATTTGTATACACTTACTATTTGTAGTAGTATCATCTAATTGTGGGTAAGGTTTCCCACTATGGTTTTTCCCCTTACAGGGTTTCCACATACAAATATTGGTGTCAAGTGTTGTGGATGACTTTGTCTTTTTGTTTCATGCATTAATATTTACCAGTATTGCAATTAACTAATAAAACTATCTACCGGTATAAAAGACTAGTTTACCGGTATTAAGAAATAAGTTGGTTAAGTTGTTTTGGTTTTAATTTATTTGACAACTGATTCACCCCCCCCTCTAAGTTGCCTCCGGGACCTAACAATTGCTATCAGAGCCTAGTCCTCTTTTGTAGAAGTTGAACAACTTGAGGAGATCCAATGACTACTAACTATTTCAGGAAGGATAGTCCTAAACTCGATGGAACCAACTATGGCATCTAGAAGATCAGAATGGAGACACATTTAAATTGCATTGGAAAGAACATTCTGGGAAGTTACAAAGAATGGCTATACATCTCCTACTCTCAGTCAGCCTAATCCACCTACCTTGAGGAAAGATGAAGAAAATGATTGCAAAGCAAGAGAAGCACTTTTGAGCGCATTAACCGATCAGCAAATCATGGGATTATCAGATAGGTCCACTACTAAAGCTATTTGAGATCATTTGGAAACACCGAATGAAGGAGATTCCATAGTCAAAATTGCAAAGTTTGAAAGCTTCCAGGTTAGGTATGAAAATCTGAAAATGGAAGAAGATGAAAGGATTTCTGCTTTTATGGAAAGAATTAATGAATTTTTTTGGGTATTAAATGTTGTGGAGGAACCTTAAGTGAAGATGAAGTTGTTTCAAAAGTTTTAAGAGGATTACCACCGACATATAAAATGAAAGTCACTACTATAAATGAGTTAAGAACAATGCCTAATACATCAGTAACTAGAGATACATTAATTGGAAAACTTTCAGCCTTTGAAATTGAGGAATTTGGTCATGTTGCTACTATAAAGATATATATAGCCTTTAAAGCATCAACATCATTTGCATCATCATTTGAAAAATATGATTGGAAATCCTTTTATGCAAGAGAACTTGAAGAAAGCAGGAAAGAAAATGAAGAGCTTAAAGAACTTGAAGCAGTATTTGCAAGGAAAATGCCTAAAGGTCCAATTGGAAGTAAGTATGAAGGTAAAGCACCCTTTAAATGTTTTAACTATAATAAGATTGGTCAAATGGCTTCAAGATGCCCTGATAGACATGCTAGACTAAGAGAAGAAGCTAGAAGAACATACATGCCTAACCCTGAATATTAGAGATATAGATTTAAGAAGAATAAAGACAAATCTTGCTATCTTGCTAATGAAAGAGTAACTAATGATTCTGATGAGGATCTGGAAGAAAATGGATGGGTTTTTGTTGCTGTAATAGGAGACCAACCAACACCTACCATACAACTAGTAGAGTAGGCTTTGGTAGCTAAAGTTGAAGTAAAGGATGAATGGATCATTGATTCAGGATGTTTACATCATATGAGGGGAGATAAAGGTAAATTCTTGAACTTTCAAGAATATAAAGGAGGTCTAGTGAGATTTGGAGATGATAAAGCTTGTTTGATCAAAGGTAAAGGTACAATATAACTCAATGGAAAGCATAATACTGACAATGTTTACTATGTTGAAGGTTTAAAGCATAATCTTTTAAGTGTTGGTCAATTAGTTGAGAAAGGATTTCAGTTACAATTCAAAAACGGAAAATGCAAAATCATGAATAGAACTGGTTTAGAAATTGCAACCGGTAATCAAACTAGATGTAATATATTTTGTAATGCCCTGCCAGGAAACCCCTAAGGGTTCAAGTTAAAAACACTCAATTAGAGTGTAAATTTTTTTTTTTTTTAAATAATAATTAAGAGCGTTAATACAAAGTTACAACATTAAGATAGTTGAAGTTGACTCAATGTTATCTATAACTAGATAACACAGCGGAAGGCTAAATGATCCTAAGAGGTTTCCCAACGCGATTACACAACCCTTACACCTAACTCAACTTGCGTCATCAGATCCATTAAACTGGATATCTTAATTACGAGATAATGCATGGATCTTAACTACATATGTGTTCAAAGATATGACATCTTAAAATTTTAGGAGGCGTTCATTTACTTTGGTGGTTAGGAGGCCATTGAGAAGTTATTTATTCATTGCACTTTAATTCATAATTACATTAGGAGGTCTCCAAATGGGTTCAAGCGCTTTAAATGTAACCAAGTTCATTCATTAGAGTTTTAAAATAACCATCCACACTTGACATCATCGTTTAATGCTATAAATGTGCTTAATGAGATTCATTCGTTTAGGATTAAACCACGATTAGTAAAACGAGGATTCCATCATTTGATTTTAAAGTATTCACTCACATTTGATATATATATATATTTTTTTTAAATTAAAAGATATGGTTAGTAGGAAGAATTCGTTCCTTAAGGATTATCTACAATTAATAGAGTGAGGTCCCTTTATTGATTTCATGCGTAGCCAACTAATGAATTGAAGTTCTTTTATGAATGGTAAAATATGAGTAGTCATAGAATTCATTAGAAGTTTTAATAATGCAATAAATGGACTAACTTCATTAAGATGGATATGCATTAGGACAACGGAAAACATCCTTTAAATTAAAGTATCGTTATCTAGATGACATTCATCATTTCAAGATTAGAGTAATAAGATCATAATGACATTCTTCTATTAGGATTAAAATACAATTATCTTATTGCATATCTTTTTTTTTGTTAGATGAAAGTAATAGGATGGAGATACTTTTACTAAGATTTAACGTATAAACAACTATTCAATTATTTCCCTTTTTAGATCAATTTTAGCAATCATGAGGGATTCCTTTTATAAGGATTAAAATATGAATATCTAATTGAGTTCACCCAATTATAAAGTTAATCCGATGAGGATTATTGATTGTAATTACCACATAAATTACTAAGTATATCCACCCAATATACAACATGAATACCTAATTGAGTCCACACGATTATCAAATTAATCTGGTGAGGATTATTGTTAAGATTAAAACGTGAAATAACTTAACAAATTCGTCCAATGCAATGGAACATAATTGACATGGCGTGATTCATTTTCTAAGGTAAAAAGATAGTTATTTATATGATGTTCATCCTTTAGTTTTCAATCTAGGAATTGTGACATAAATTTTAACTTTGTTTTCCCCTTTACATTCATTCCATTAACATACTTATTAACAAATTAATCCAAAGAAGTAATTCTATCTAGATTTCTTCCACTACTATAATTTAAATTAACATTACCAATTTACTTTTTCCACACTTTAATTTCAATATTTAAATACCTTGCCATATTCATAATTCACGACGTTTTATGAACTTAAATAACTACATTTATCCATAAGAATAATGTTATGCATTTAAATTTGAATTCATTAATTTTCTACCATACACTTATGCAAGATTACAACCATCCATGATAATTTGAAAACATAAAACAAAGTACGCTAAAAACATCACATAACACAGGTATGATCTCGGAGTTCACCCCGGATGGGCTACGTCTCCGGGTCTGCTCAACTGCAAGACCCCTTTGGTATTATATCGTTAGGAATACATGATTTATAAGTCATTTACATCTTGCCACTTAGGCGAATAAAATCAATATGCAACAGACACCTCAGACGTTAATTACATAATGATCCCTTTTGTAACGGATCCTACTAAATACATCAAGTAAAAAAAAGACAAGGATTTCTTAACAGGTGGTACCTTAAATGGAGACTAGACCGACATTGGACAGACAAAAGAAATCAGATGACGGGGACCCAACATGCCTATCTAGACCGTGCCATTATAACAGACGCCACAATATCCCAAAATAATAAGTCAAGCTCAAGCGTTAACGAGTAAATTCAACACTTTCTCAAGTTGACATAAACGTCAAATCAAATTAATTAACCCTTAGATAAGCACTAATTGACAAGTTGGTTTACAACAATAGTCTAGCCCCTTTTTATCGACACAAAAACAACCCTTTCTACAACAAGAGCAAGATACATTAAGGGTAAATGAAGGAATGGAAAATTCATTTCCGGCTAAATTAAGTCTCTATTGCCTACTTTTAAAAATTAAAGGCCATTACCTCCAAATCAATTTACTCATATCATATAACCAGATATTTTTTTTGGTTTAAAAATCACAGTGAAGGTTATTGCTATATTAGCACCCAAAATACATATATGTAATCAATGATAATGGTTAAATAGGTGCTATGCATTTTGACGTGTATTATATTATGAGCATTCATCCCTTTTTTTTTGTTTCAAAAACAAACATTATATTTCTAAATAAAACCTCAACTCCTTTTTTTTTTATATAACACAATATTACTAGCATATTTCTTTGCTTTGTATTTTCTTTTTTTATAAATACTGAAACGATTTTAAAAAACTAAAAATAAAATAATACAAAAAAAACTTAAAATATCGAATAATAGGAAGCGGCGCTACCTTACGGTAAGCGCAGGGCTTCCCTGCATGCCACGGTGGACGCAGGGTTCCCTGCGGACACCATGGTCGCAGGTTTTACCCTGCGGGCACGGTGGACGTAGGGAATTCCCTGCGACCCACTATGGGCGTAGGGGAAAACCCCTGCGTGGCCACGGGAGCGCGGGAAGGAGGAATGGGGGAGGGGGCGGCGGCGGCGGGAGCCGAGCTTCGGCTCCTCCGCCCGCCAAACCCTAGCCGAAAATGAATCATTCTCCCCCCTTTTTTTTTGTTCTCCCTTTTTAATATATTTTTTTTTTTTTGTGTTTTCCCCCTTTATTTTTTTTAATAGATTTTTTTTTAGAAATCACAGTTGAAATTTAAACGTTTTTTTTTTAAATGAACACTGAAGAAAGCACACACACAGTCACAGCCATTGCTTGTTTTCCTATTTTTTTTTTTTATATATTTCCAGAATGTATAAGCAAAGCTTGGGGAAGATTTTCTCCCTTCTAAATGTCCAAATAGCCATGCCAAAACTTGAATCCAAGAACAACAAGCTTCCAAAACTGAATCTAAAACTAATCTTCAAGAACCTTCATGGTTTGTTTTTAAAAAAAAAAAACGTTTCTTATGGTTTTAAATTCAAACTACAAGATACACAAGAAGCCTACCTCCCATTAGCATTCCTGGCATGAATCTAAGGAAGAGCTCCACTTGCAACTCCAAGCAAGCAAGAAGAAAAGTCCATTTTTCCCCCCCACAAGAGAACCCCCAAAATGTCTCCAAAACTAGGTTAAAAAGTGAAACCCTAATTTTGCCCTAATTTTCAATTTCGAAATTAGGTATTTATTTTTAAAATAAAATGAAAGAAAATCCCAAATGGAAGTCATTCATTTCTTCCTTATTCATTTTTCTTTTAAAATTTAAAAGCTTCCATTTCTTATTCAACTCTAATTTTTTAAAAAAATTTCTTCATATCACTTTAGCCAACACTTTATATTTTGATTAATTTAATTTTCTAAAAATCGAACTTTCATACTTTATCCACTTTACAAGTAAAATGGAACTAATTCCTTTTAAATAATAAAATTTACCCTTTTTCTCCCAACATGGGAAAATGATTAATTTATTTCTATTTCTCAATTGACTTTTAAATTTTTCCTTTCCAAAACGCATAATTTATTAAAATCGTAGTTATTAAAATTAACTATTAAATTAACTCGCTACAACAAAATAAAGCGACATTTTTTTAAATACATGACTAATCTAGTACAAGAGTCTTATTTGTTCTAATTTCCCAACTACATATGCGTAAATGTTACAAATGTGTAAATGAGCACGCTAACCCCAGTTAAATACCTTAAGCTTGCCACGATAATAATTTAAAGAGATCTCTTAAATTAATGATCAATCATATAAAGGAAGCTACCCATTTAAATTTCTAAATTACTAATGTGCTCGTCTACTCATAAATTTGAATTTAATACTTAGGATAACAAACCTCACTTACCTCGCGCAGGGCATGCAAATCGAGGAAGTCCTCCAAGTCTCTTGACATGCATCCCAAAGAAAAGCAAGCCTCACGAATCCACACATGATGCTCACCTAACCATGGCTAAGGAAAAACGAGAGTTATATGACCACTAAATCCGAATTCAAAAGATGAAGGAGCATACTCAACCTTGCAAATTCCAAAGGAGATGAACCTTGCCCTAAGTGGTGTTGTACCTGAAATCTCCTGCACTCACGAATTCATACAAGTATGCATATACAAATACATATTCAATGAAGACGTTAGCTCAAGATTTATCACAAGGGCTAGGAACAATTACATTTACATGAGAATCGATGCAAAAGCACAATAATAAGTATGCACAGTTTATTTATATTATCTAAACTACACATTGCATATCGGTTAATCTACCATTCAAGAAATCCACATAGGAAGTCAATCAAGGTTAAACGGGTTTTAAAAGTCCGACTAGGGTATGGGCATTACATTCTCCCCCCCTAGGTTTCGACTTACTCCTGGAAGAAAGTTAAACGGAAGTCCTGCAACACTTATTAGTCCTTAAACTCAATTAACAATTATCTATTTGCACAAACAACTATTTTGTCAACAATTTAAAACATTATTCATCAATAAAAATGCATCTAACATCATTCACACCTTCAAATATTCTATAATTTACACTCAATCATAGCAAGGATACGAGACTTTTCCCTTTTTATTTCACCAAATATAAGCAATTTAAAATATATAAGCACAATTATCATACTCATTTATCAAACATGACAAGAAAATATGCTCTCAAGGTCAATTTCTCTCACCAATTCATCTTTTTCACAAAACTTTATCACATAGAACTAGCTTCACATATCAATTTTTTTACAACCAAGTTAACTTTCGTCAAATAAAAGCAATGTAAGAACTCAATTGTTTACACTTTTCAGACATACAAGAACCTTTCCAATGACTATGCCCCATAACATAGTGACAAGTTAATACCATTTAATCCATGATTACACAAAATATCCATCCACAAGACTGGTTTGCACAACACAATAGGCCACATGTGAGCATGTCTAATGCTCGGTCAAAGGTAACATATATAATCAACATCTCTATGCCTGCTCTCAGAATAAATACATGATCAACAATTATCCACATCTCACTCAAGGGCTTGATGGTGCTAGGGTACACCATAGCGGTGCTACCTTCCATACAAGTCCCTCGTGAATATCCCTTGTTGTGTAAGGTGTTTAGCCTCCAAGAGATAGTCACCACTCATAGGTAGGTAGTGGATCCTAGCTGTTTTCACAGCCTCACATACCTCCATCCTCAAGGTTCCTTGCGTCTACTTCCTCGTATAAACTCATCCAAGCCCGTCTCCTACGTTCTTGGAGAGGAATTCACATTACAACACAAGACCAGCATACGAAAACTACAAGGATAAACCGGTTTAGCCACCAAAGTACAAAAGATTAAAGATAATAATTGTCAATTCCAACAATAAAACAAGAAAATAATTTTTTGGATTTGCAACATCAAATCAAGTAAAATCAAAATCACAAGATCGTGGCTAAACTATCAAGGTCAAAGTAAAATAAATTGCTGGCCCACAAGAACATAATTAAATAAATAAATAAAAGAAATTCATAAGTGCACATTACATCACTATGTGACTAATAGCTAGCCACCAATGAGGAAGGAAGGAACAATCGTCTAGCTATCCTAGTAGCTCATCATGTGGTGTGGCCAAGTCATACATCCACATGGCATGGCAGTGTGCACCTCAACATCACCCCGCATCACGTCGTCACGTGGCATGGCTCTACCCAATACCTAGCGGTAGGCCGCATGGAAATGTCTACTACATCCCGCATCGTGTCTCAGCATGACGTGGCAATACTCCAAGCGGACAAAGCACGCAATGGACGTATCTCGCATGGCAGTGTACCCCGCGGATAAGGCACGCGCCGGTCACACTCCGCATAGCGATGTTCCTCTCAGGATACTCACCGTAAGCCAGAGGTATACATGGCTAAGGTCTACCCACAAGTCTACCTACACTAGTTAGTTGGCAACTTATGTAAGAAAATACCACGCCTCTCATGAAGACAAGGCAACAAATGCTCCAATGGAATCCAACAATATGCTCAAAAATTGTCATTTATATGCTCAAATTAAAGGATAGGAATAAGGCTGGCACTCATGAACCTCGTAAATAGGTTCATCACAAGGGGAAGTATTGAGTACACCTATGTTATAGTTTCGTTACAAAACCATACTTTTCCTCGAAATAGGGAAGCTAAAGTCGCTTCGTGTCGACATTACTCGTACACTGTCCATGCTATTCAAGGAATGGTGACTTCTACTACTACCCCTTCACATACTGACTTATCAACAACCCGTGGGTTGGCACTCAGTAAGGAAACAAATAAGCAACATCACATAGATAGGTATGGTTTCCCATACTCATATACAAACATATTCCCCATGGTTGATTACTTCACCATCCCATGGGCACACAAAGCAAGTACTGGTTTTCTCACAACACACACAGAATAGCACCATTACTGGTTTAGTCACATTTACGGGGAGTACTTTACATTATACTAACATATACTTAAGGGAAGTTTTAATTATGCTTTACACATGAATCACCAAACAAAGTTTACTCTAGAGCCATGTACTGATATTTTCAACAATTCAAATTTACACAAAGAAACAACATCATTCTGATATCTTTCTCAATCTTCCCTAAGCATTTTCATTCACATTACTAACTATGCAATCTCCCTTTCCAAGATGCAAAAATGTTCCTCTTTCAATTAGAAGCCCAAAGCAACATAAAATTTCATATGCATTATAAGAATTTCTTTAAATCACTGCATTCTAAATAGTGTTTCAAAAACAACGATTCCTATATTTTAGACAAGAGGAGGAAGAGAGTTCGAAAATCAACTAATCCCTATGAATACACAAGAATTTCAAAATCACACCATATGCTCGGACATAAGTTTATCATTTGAGTTGCACGGTTTTCTTTTTTTTTTCTATCTTTTTAGGAAGGTTCCAAAACATCCTAACATGACATTTCTAATCATTATTGCTGCACTATAATGTTCTAGTTTTCCGAACAAGGATTCAAAATAACCAAATTTTCTTTTTGTAATACAAGTCTTCTAGAGCACAATCACTATTCGTAATACAATACAATACAATAATACATCAAATCTAACATTGGAAATTCATAATATAACAAGGAGGTAAATAAAGAGCTATCTTCTAAATTTTACACATTCCATGCATACAATTCCACAAGTCTTTCATTTACTCTTTCCGAAGCATAATAAGACAACTACTCATATCCAAAGCAAGTTAAAAGTGCGTCACTTACTAGGTCCTAAATCACACTAGTTTAATTAAGCACGTAAAACAATCTTTTGAGGAGCACATTAATTTACTCTTGAAGCTACTACAATATGTCCTCTTTTGGTATTTCTTTCACATCAAGCAATTTTTCACAAAATCACTACGCGCATGTTAAAGCACCTTACTTAAGATGAAATTTAATTATATCACTCCTACCAAGCGCATGGAGAACCCTTTATTGCAAACATACAATTTCCTATCATTAACCAAAAATTAACTCCCAAACCATTCCCTTTCACAATCTAAAACACAAAAACATTCTAAGGCTCGCACAAGGCTCAAGAAACATCATCCTTTCTCTTGCAATACGAAAACTTAAATAAGAGATAATCACACATACCAAATCCTTTTAATTTACTAAAGAGAGAAGAGGAAGAGTCATAATCACTAAATGTACTACATAATAAGAACTAACATTTGCCATACTAGTCTTTCAAGTGGACAATCATTAAAATAGATCAAAACCATAAACAAGCACATTTCGTACTTTTAGATTCCAGACATTGACAACCAACCCAGATGGATTAGTCAAAAGAGTAAAACAAAGTAAGAATGAAGGTACATACGAATCCTTTTCAAAGTAGGAGAAGTCATAGACCAAGACCTCAATAAGCAGACAAAACACCCACATCATTAAGGTGAAAACAAAGTGTGAACACACACGTTACACACAAGTAGGGTTTGTTAAATCACACCCTCACATCAAGGTGGGCAAGCATACAACCTAAGGTAGATACACACACACCAACTAAGAGCACAAGTGAAACCAGAGATCCCAGTGTTGCAACATGCGCTCTGATACCAAGTGTAATGCCCCGCCAGGAAACCCCTAAGGGTTCAAGTTAAAAACACTCAATTAGAGTGTAAATTTTTTTTTTTTTAAAATAATAATTAAGAGCGTTAATACAAAGTTACAACATTAAGATAGTTGAAGTTGACTCAATGTTATCTATAACTAGATAACACAGCGGAAGGCTAAATGATCCTAAGAGGTTTCCCAACGCGATTACACAACCCTTACACCTAACTCAACTTGCGTCATCAGATCCATTAAACTGGATATCTTAATTACGAGATAATGCATGGATCTTAACTACATATGTGTTCAAAGATATGACATCTTAAAATTTTAGGAGGCGTTCATTTACTTTGGTGGTTAGGAGGCCATTGAGAAGTTATTTATTCATTGCACTTTAATTCATAATTACATTAGGAGGTCTCCAAATGGGTTCAAGCGCTTTAAATGTAACCAAGTTCATTCATTAGAGTTTTAAAATAACCATCCACACTTGACATCATCCTTTAATGCTATAAATGTGCTTAATGAGATTCATTCGTTTAGGATTAAACCACGATTAGTAAAACGAGGATTCCATCATTTGATTTTAAAGTATTCACTCACATTTGACATATATTTTTTTTTTTTTTAAATTAAAAGATATGGTTAGTAGGAAGAATTCGTTCCTTAAGGATTATCTACAATTAATAGAGTGAGGTCCCTTTATTGATTTCATGCGTAGCCAACTAATGAATTGAAGTTCTTTTATGAATGGTAAAATATGAGTAGTCATAGAATTCATTAGAAGTTTTAATAATGCAATAAATGGACTAACTTCACTAAGATGGATATGCATTAGGACAACGGAAAACATCCTTTAAATTAAAGTATCGTTATCTAGATGACATTCATCATTTCAAGATTAGAGTAATAAGATCATAATGACATTCTTCTATTAGGATTAAAATACAATTATCTTATTGCATATCTTTTTTTTTGTTAGATGAAAGTAATAGGATGGAGATACTTTTACTAAGATTTAACGTATAAACAACTATTCAATTATTTCCCTTTTTAGATCAATTTTAGCAATCATGAGGGATTCCTTTTATAAGGATTAAACTATGTATATCTAATTGAGTTCACCCAATTATAAAGTTAATCCGATGAGGATTATTGATTGTAATTACCACATAAATTACTAAGTATATCCACCCAATATACAACATGAATACCTAATTGAGTCCACACGATTATCAAATTAATCTGGTGAGGATTATTGTTAAGATTAAAATGTGAAATAAATTAACAAATTCGTCCAATGCAATGGAACATAATTGACATGGCGTGATTCATTTTCTAAGGTAATAAGATAGTTATTTATATGATGTTCATCCTTTAGTTTTCAATCTAGGAATTGTGACATAAATTTTAACTTTGTTTTCCCCTTTACAGTCAGTCCATTAACATACTTATTAACAAATTAATCCAAAGAAGTAATTCTATCTAGATTTCTTCCACTACTATAATTTAAATTAACATTACCAATTTACTTTTTCCACACTTTAATTTCAATATTTAAATACCTTGCCATATTCATAATTCACGACGTTTTATGAACTTAAATAACTACATTTATCCATAAGAATAATGTTATGCATTTAAATTTGAATTCATTAATTTTCCACCATACACTTATGCAAGATTACAACCATCCATGATAATTTGAAAACATAAAACAAAGTACGCTAAAAACATCGCATAACACAGGTATGATCTCGGAGTTCACCCCGGATGGGCTACATCTCTGGGTCTGCTCAACTGCAAGACCCCTTTGGTATTATATCGTTAGGAATACATGATTTATAAGTCATTTACATCTTGCCACTTAGGCGAATAAAATCAATATGCAACAGACACCTCAGACATTAATTACATAATGATCCCTTTTGTAACAGATCCTACTAAATACATCAAGTAAAAAAAAGACAAGGATTTCTTAACAGGTGGTACCTTAAATGGAGACTAGACTGACGTTGGACAGACAAAAGAAATTAGATGACGGGGACCCAACATGCCTATCTAGACCATGCCATTATAATAGACGCCACAATAGCCCAAAATAATAAGTCAAGCTCAAGCGTTAACGAGTAAATTCAACACTTTCTCAAGTTGACATAAACGTCAAATCAAATTAATTAACCCTTAGATAAGCACTAATTGACAAGTTGGTTTACAACAATAGTCTAGCCCCTTTTTATCGACACAAAAACAACCCTTTCTACAACAAGAGCAAGATACATTAAGGGTAAATGAAGGAATGGAAAATTCATTTCCGGCTAAATTAAGTCTCTATTGCCTACTTTTAAAAATTAAAGGCCATTACCTCCAAATCAATTTACTCATATCATATAACCAGATATTTTTTTTGGTTTAAAAATCACAGTGAAGGTTATTGCTATATTAGCGCCCAAAATACATATATGTAATCAATTATAATGGTTAAATAGGTGCTATGCATTTTGATGTGTATTATATTATGAGCATTCATCCCTTTTTTTTTGTTTTAAAAACAAACATTATATTTCTAAATAAAACCTCAACTCCTTTTTTTTTTATATAACACAATATTACTAGCATATTTCTTTGCTTTGTATTTTCTTTTTTTATAAATACTGAAACGATTTTAAAAAACTAAAAATAAAATAATACAAAAAAAACTTAAAATATCGAATAATAGGAAGCGGCGCTACCTTACGGTAAGCGCAGGGCTTCCCTGCGCGCCACGGTGGACGCAGGGTTCCCTGCGGACACCGTGGTCGCAGGTTTTACCCTGCGGCCACGGTGGACGCAGGGAATTCCCTGCGGCCCACTGTGGGCGTAGGGGAAAACCCCTGCATGGCCACAGGAGTGCGGGAAGGAGGAATGGGGGAGGGGGTGGCGGCGGCGAGAGCCGAGCTTCGGCTCCTCCGCCCGCCAAACCCTAGTCGAAAATGAATCATTCTCCCCCCGTTTTTTTTGTTCTCCCTTTTTAAAATATATTTTTTTTTTGTGTTTCCCCAATTTTTTTTTTTAATAGATTTTTTTTTAGAAATCACAGTTGAAATTTAAACGTTTTTTTTTGAAATGAACACTAAAGAAAGCACACACACAGTCACAGCCATTGCTTGTTTTCCTTTTTTTTTTTTTTATATATTTCCAGAATGTATAAGAAAAGCTTGGGGAAGATTTCCTCCCTTCTAAATGTCCAAATAGCCATGCCAAAACTTGAATCCAAGAACAACAAGCTTCCAAAACTGAATCTAAAACTAATCTTGAAGAACCTTCATGGTTTTTTTTTTAAAAAAAAAACTATTTCTTATGGTTTTAAATTCAAACTACAAGATACACAAGAGGCCTACCTCCCATTAGCATTCCTGGCATGAATCTGAGGAAGAGCTCCACCTGCAACTCCAAGCAAGCAAGAAGAAAAGTCCATTTTTCCCCCCCACAAGAGAACCCCCAAAATGTCTCCAAAACTAGGTTAAAAAGTGAAACCCTAATTTTGCCCTAATTTTCAATTTCGAAATTAGGTATTTATTTTTAAAATAAAATGAATGAAAATCCCAAATGGAAGTCATTCATTTCTTCCTTATTCATTTTTCTTTTAAAATTTAAAAGCTTCCATTTCTTATTCAACTCTAATTTTTTTTAAAATTTTCTTCATATCACTTTAGCCAACACTTTATATTTTGATTAATTTAATTTTCTAAAAATCGAACTTTCATACTTTATCCACTTTACAAGTAAAATGGAACTAATTCCTTTTAAATAATAAAATTTACCCTTTTTCTCCCAACATGCAAAAATGATTAATTTATTTCTATTTCTCAATTGACTTTTAAATTTTTCCTTTCCAAAACGCATAATTTATTAAAATTGTAGTTATTAAAATTAACTATTAAATTAACTCGCTACAACAAAATAAAGCGACATTTTTTTAAATACATGACTAATCTAGTACAAGAGTCTTATTTGTTCTAATTTCCCAACTACATATGCGTAAATGTTACAAATGTGTAAATGAGCACGCTAACCCCAGTTAAATACCTTAAGCTTGCCACGATAATAATTTAAAGCGATCTCTTAAATTAATGATCAATCATATAAAGGAAGCTACCCATTTAAATTTCTAAATTACTAATGTGCTCGTCTACTCATAAATTTGAATTTAATACTTAGGATAACAAACCTCACTTACCTCGCGCATGGCACACAAATCGAGGAAGTCCTCCAAGTCTCTCGACACGCATCCCAAAGAAAAGCAAGCCTCACGAATCCACACACGATGCTCACCTAACCATGGCTAAGGCAAAACGAGAGTTATATGACCACTAAATCCGAATTCAAAAGATGAAGGAGCATACTCAACCTTGCAAATTCCAAAGGAGATGAACCTTGCCCTAAGCGGTGTTGTACCTGAAATCTCTTGCACTCACGAATTCATACAAGCATGCATATACAAATACATATTCAATGAAGACGTTAGCTCAAGATTTATCACAAGGGTTAGGAACAATTACATTTACACGAGAATCGATGCAAAAGCACAATAATAAGTATGCACAGTTTATTTATTTTATCTAAACTACACATTGCATATCGGTTAATCTACCATTCAAGAAAGCCACATAGGAAGTCAATCAAGGTTAAACGGGTTTTAAAAGTCCGACTAGGGTATGGGCATTACATATTTCATTTGAATAATAGTGAAAAGACATGCTTGATTGCACATATTGATGAAAGCTGGCTATGGCATAAGAGACTATGTCATGTAAACTTTGTTTGCATGGTAAAAATCAAAACTACTAAGGCAATTAGAGATTTACCTAAAATTGTCGAACCTCACAATACAATATGTAGGGAATGTCAATTTGGAAAACAAGTTAGAACCACCTTCAAAAGTATTCTAGAAAAATCCAATAATGCTCTTGACTTAATTCACACTGATTTATGTGGTCCAGCTAGAACTAAAAGTGTACAAGGTGATAGATATTTCATGGTAATCATTGATGACTATTCTAGAATGTGTTGGGTTGCTTTTTTGAGAGAAAAATCAGAGGCACTTGGGAAGTTAAAACTGTTCAAAGCAATGGTAGAAAATGAAACCGGTAAGAAAATCAAATGTCTAAGATCAGATCAAGGAGGAGAATTTACATCTAAGGAATTTAATGCATTTTGTGAAGTTAATTGAATAAGAAGACAACTATCAGCACCTTGGACACCACAACAAAATGGAGTTGTTGAAAGAAAAAAGAGAATTGTCTTGGATGCTGCTAGAAGTATGTTATCAAAAGCAAACCTACCACATGTATATTGGAGAGAGGCAGTGAGTACAACGGTCTATACATTCAAAAAAGTTCACATCAAAGGTGAAACTGGTAAGACTCCTCATGAACTATGGTTTGGTATTACTCCTACTCCTAAATATTTCAAAATATTTGGAAGTAAATGCTATATTAGAAGAGATGAGTATATTGGGAAATTTGATCCTAGAAGTGATGAAGGAATATTTCTTGGTTATTCATCTAAACGTAAAGCATATAGATTTTTTAACAAAAGATTGCAGAAAATTGATGAGAGTACAAATGTGAAGATTGATGAACAATTCAGAGGAACTTCAAGGTATATAGATTTTGAACCGGCAATAGAAATTCTAACAAATGAACCTACACTGAATCCACCGGTACAAAATGAAGATCCAGTTGCACTGGTATCATCTGAAAATTCCACAGTAACTGAGGAACAACAACAAACAAAGACACCCTAGTATGTAAGACTGAATCATTCTGAAGATCAGATAATTGGAAATAAGTATAAAGGAGTTATGACAAGAGGAAGATTGGCAAATGAAGAGGTATGTCTTATTTCTCAAATTGAACCATCATCAGTTAATGAGGCATGCGAAGATAAACATTCGACTAAAGATATGGAAGAAGAATTAGAACAAATTGAGAAGAATAACACTTGGACATTAGTTCCCTGGCCTAAAGATAAAAATGTAATTGGTACCAAATGGGTATTCAGAAACAAACTTAATGAAGATGGTAAGGTAATTATAAATAAAGAAAGACTAGTATGTAAGGAATATTCTCAGAAAGTAGGAATTGATTATAATGAGACCTTTGCACCGGTAGCCAGAATTGAGGCAGTCAGATTATTTTTGGCTTTTGCAGCACATAAGAACTACAAAGTATATCAAATGGATATTAAATGTGCATTTTTGAATGGAGATCTTGAAGAAGAAGTTTACATTGAACAACCTGATGAATTTTCTTTGACAGATAACAAAGATATGGTTTGCAGGTTAAGGAAAGCTTTGTATGAATTGAAACAGGGTCCAAGAGCTTGGTATGCAAGAATGGATAAGTATCTTTTAAAGATTGGTTTTTCTAAAGGTAATGCTGACAACAACTTATATTATAAAGTGACTAATGATGACATCTTGGTTATAGAATTTTTTGTTGATGATATAATCTTTGCAGGAGAAGATGGATTATGTAAAGAATTTTCTATTGAAATGCAGCAAGAATTTGAAATGTCTATGATTGGAGAAATAAAATTCTTTTTAGGATTGCAGATTTCATAGACTGACAAAGGTATATTATTGAGTCAATCCAAGTACTTAAAGGAGTTACTAAAGAAATTTGGGATGGAGAACTCTAAACTGGTAAGCACACCTATGACTACAAGTGACAAACTATCACTAAGGGATGAATCTACACTTGTTAATCCAACTAGGTACAAATCTATGATAGGAGGTTTACTGTATTTGACACAAACCAAACCTGATATCATGAATATAGTATGTATTATTTCAAGATTTCAAAGTAATCCTCAAGAAAATCATGAATCAACAGTAAAAAAGATTTTTCGGTACTTGCAAGGCACTACAAATCTTGGATTATGGTATCCTAGAGATGAAAACTTTGAGTTATGTGCATACAAAGATGTAAAATGGGCAGGAGATGTGGATGATAGAAAAAGCACCACCAAAGGAGCATTTTTTCTTGGAAATAGACTAATTTCTTGGTTGAGTAAGAAACAAAGTTGCACATCCTTATCAACAACAAAATTAGAATATGTTGCAGCAGTAACTAATTGTACACAGGTACTATGGCTTAAATAAATGTTGAAAGACATAAAGGTAAATTGCAAGGAACCTATTACTATATACTGTGACAACACTGCAACAATTGATATATCTAAGAATCCGGTACTACATTCTAAAACCAAACATGTTTTTATCAAACTGAATTTTCTAAGGGAGAAAGTTGAAGCAAAAGAAATAAAACTAGTTTATGTGAATACTAAAGAGCAGATTGTAGATATTTTCACTAAACCTCTGCCTAAGGAGACTTTTGAATATGTTAGAGATCATCTTGGGGTCATACCCCCACTGGTAGATACTTAGAGAGTTGATGTTTGTCATCAACTGACAGAATTAACAAAGAAATATTTTACTCCGACTTTGATGAGGAAGCTACATCTCAGGGGGAGTATTGGTATACTAAACTAGTTGGTATTTTGTATATGAACTTGGTTTTATAGTAAATTTTCCATTTGATGTCAAAGGGGGAGAGATTGGTATGGAAAAACAAAAGAAAATGTATGTCACTCTCAAGGGGAGAGATTATTACTTTGGGAGAAATTACTTATATTTTGGTGATTGTTGATATTTTGGTATTTGGCATTTCTATTTTGGCATTTTGATGGTTTTTCCATCTTTTATTGCCATCAATGCCAAAGGGGGAGATTGTTGGTATTTTGGAATGGTTTTGTCATTGATGTCAACACCCACTAACAGTTATCAACTTTGGCACTTTGGAGAATTAGCAACATTCATCGGCAAGTAAATGACTCATGCACAGTCACCGATATCTGGTACATCGACAAGATATAATGATCACCGGCACTTGGAATGGCATGGAAAACACTTAGTTATGTTGAAGACATCATTTGGACAACTTGTCTTGGAGATTTGATTATTGGTGAATTCATATTTGCATATTTGTTGTTACCGACAAATAGGTCCAGGTTATACACCGACAGGTTTATCTTTTCCAGATCAGCATGGTAGGCTATGGAGATGATTTATTATTGTTGTAAATGCATTAAGCCAACATGTTGAATCTGTTATTGCATTAAGCATTAATTTAATTGTAAATTGATTTTTTTGTAATATCTTTTAGAGCCGACCTACTAAAATTGGTCCTAGGTTATGATATAAATGTAAGATCTTATTTTTAAGATCAAATGTGGAATGCAAAGAAGAATTGTGAGAAGGTATATGCCAGAATAAGCAGAGCTATACATGCAGACATCATTTGAAGGTGAAGGAAGATTTTTGTGAAAGCATATCAGAACTACACTGGTACTGAATCTAGCATATGAAGATGCTATTTTGAGTAGTACATTCTTATTGGATTTAACCATCCAATTGTAGTCAATGTGTCTCCTATTTTGTGTTTGAGCAGTGAGCTCTAGGCACTTGGCCTTTCTGCATGTGCAGACCCCATTTGTATACACTTACTATCTGTAGTAGTATCATCTGATTGTGGGTAAGGTTTCCCACCATGGTTTTTCCCCTTACAGAGTTTCCATGTACAAATATTGGTGTCAAGTGTTGTGGATGACTTTGTCTTTTTGTTTTATGCATTAATATTTATCGGTATTGCAATTAACTGATAAAATTGTCTACCGGTATAAAAGATTGATTTACTGGTATTAAGCAATAAGTTGGTTAAGTTGTTTTCGTTTGAATTTATTTGACAACTGATTCATGCCCCCCCTCTCAGTTGCCTCTAGAACCTAACAGTACCATGCAATCCCTCCTTGTATAAAACATCTTGCCAAATAAAATTCTTAGCTGCTTTTAGCTTGAGGTTCCTTTGTTCTTTAGTTGACAAATGACTTGGACAACTGTCGTAGGTCAAATAATAGGCTACATTAGAAAACCACGAATCTTGCAACCCAATGAACAAAGTCAATGGTGACTCTTTTCTTGTCTCCATCTTATTTTCTGCTATTAATTTGCATAATCCTTATCCTTTAATTGTCTTTGTAGGACGAATATCTAAATCATATTCTTGAATTTTGGTTACCCATGTTGCCCTTTTATTAATTCTGACTTCTTGCCGAGTAAAAATACTTTTTACTGCAGAGTCTAGAACAAAAACCATAGAATGAGAATGCAAAATGTAATATTGGAATTGTTTTACAGCTTTAATCATGGCAAAGGCTTGTTTCTCTAAGAGTGAATACTTAAGTTCATGCTTTTTGAGAGGGATACTCATGAATACTATAGGTGCTTCAACCCCAGATTCATCCACCTATAATAATATCCTAGACATTATATGTTCTGAGGGATAACAATATATGACAAAATCCTTTCTAAAATCTAGATTGATGAGGGTTGGCGCATTGGCAACTGAACTCTTGATCCTTTCAAAAGCTTCTTTGGTTTCATCAGTCCATTTAAAAGGATACCTTTTACTCAACAAGCTAATGATATGCTTGGTTGTTTCTGCAAATTCAGGTACAAATCTTCTTATGAAATTCACCTGGCCAAAGAATGACCTTACTCCAGTCCAATTTGAAGGTAGGCTGAGATGTTGAATTGCATTGAATCTATCAGGATCAATCTTGACACCTTCCTTTGAAATGATATGCCCTAATATCTTTCCCTCAGTTACACAAAAACCTGACTTCTTTGGATTCAAGGAGATACCATGCTCTCGACAACATTATAGAACTGCCCTTAGATCCTTGAGATGATTCTTCCTATCTTTAAAAAACATGGTCAATTCATCTAAGTAAACAACAATATTTTTGTCACAAAAATCCCTAAAATAAGAATCCATGGCCCTTTGAAAGGTAGCTCCAGCATTAATCAAAACAAATGGCATATGATTATATGTAAACGTTCCCCATGGAGTGATAAATGTTGTCTTATGATGTTCATTCTTTGCGACACTAACTTGATTGTAACCAAAAAAATTGTCCAACATTGACATCATCTCCGACGTATCTACTATCTGCAAAATATGATCCATATTGGGTAAAGCATAGTTGTCTTTAAGACTCACCTAGTTTAGATTGCAAAAATCTACACAAATCTAAATCTCCCCGTTCTTCTTCCTCATAGGCACTATATTGGCTACCCAAGTAGAGTGATGAATTGGATATATAATTCTAGCTTTAAGCATTTTATCTACTTCCTTGAAAATTGCGTCTGCCATTAGGGGATTGAAATTTCTTAGTTTCTGTCTAAAAGGAGAAACACCAAGTTTCAACGAAATTTTATGTTGAAAGTGGCCATTCCTAAATTCCTTCAAATCATCATAAGACCAGGCAAACACATCAATGTATTTTTCTAGTAATTTATTAAGCATTCATTTTTCCTCAGAAGAACAACACTTGCCAACTGTTACCATTTTAGGATCAGATTCATCACTAAGATTAATCTTTTCACAACTTCCTTTTCCATCATCATCAGGAGCTTTCTTGCTAGTGAACACATCATTATGGGTGAAGAACCTTTCTAGAGTCACCAAGCCTTTGAGAATTTTGTTCCCTTTCAACTGAATAAAATTCTTATCAAAATCAATACCAGGGTCTGGAAAAAATTCTTTGCAATGATCTTCAGAACCTTCAAAATATGATTGGGCAAATGAACAGGTGCACTCTAGAATATCTTTAATCTGAGTATCTATATCAAATACTTGCCAATGATTCAGATTGTTAGGGACACTAGGCCTATAAATCATTTCAATCCTATAAGAATCATCCTTAAAATTTGGATTTGGTAACAAGAGAGAAGCTGAAACAACCAATGAATCTGTCCTAGTGTTTTTCTCCCTTGGTATAGCTTCAATTGAGAAAGCTTCAAAAAATTCTATCTCATCCCAAACCCTATTTCTGTAATGTTTCAGTCTATCATTTTTGACTAAGTAAACATTTCTTACCTATTTAACAATCAGCTCTGCATCACCTTTTACCTTAAGCAATTTTATATCCTTATATTTAGCTTCATTTAATCCCAACAGTAATGCCTCATATTATGCTATGTTATTAGTATTCTTGAAATCCAACTTGAAAGAAAAATGAAAAATGTTACCATTAGGGGAGAGAAAAACTACCCCTGCTCCTGAACTAGAGTTCACACAACTTCCAGCAAATTCCATTCACCACAGTCCACCTTGTTCATCAACTGCCTCTCCCAATTCTTTTTTATCAAGTGCAAGGATGCGATAGTTTCCAAATTCACATTCTTGGAACATAATCTGGGCTTTGGGATTTTCAGAGGGAAAGACTTTGTATTTATTTTTTGGTTTGGGTTCAAGTTTGATCTTTTGTTTTCCTAGTGGGATGATAGCTTCTGACCAGTCCATCTTAATTTCACCTCCAAGTTCTTTATAGAAAGTCCTACTTAAGAGCATCCCATAACTTGTAGGAATGCCAACAACCAAAATAGTCAATTTTACCCTTTTATCAGGACATGCTAGCAGCATTGCCTAAACATCCTTTACTTGTCCAATGAGTGGAACCTACTTCCCATCCTTTGAGTAACATCTCCCAAATGTCTTAGTAAGTGTTAAACCTAAAGATCTAGCAACAGATGATGGAATTATGTTATCTGATGCTCCTGAATCTATAATACAATTACTAAGCTTCTGACCATTCAGGAGAAGAGAGATATGAAAAGGTTCAAGCTTTAGAACTTCAATGTCAAGCCTATCTTCAGCATTGTGAAAAGAATAGGGATTAATCAAATCAGTAGAAGGGCGAGGAATAGATGTAGGTTTTTCAGTAGTAAACAAATCACTATCAACCATGCACTTATTTACTGAGGACTCTGAGGTAGAATCCCCTTTTACATATTTGACCAGTTTGTCTAATTCCTTCAGGTTTAGTTTCAAGTATTCAATAGTAGAAAGTTGAACTGTTGAAGCCTTACAAAATTCAATTATGTCAAAGGAGGAGGAAGGAGAAGAATTAGTTTTACTTTGAAGAATTCTCTGTAAAATCTTAACTTCAGGAGTCTTTGCATGAGAGGAAAAATCATTACTTGCGGGTTCTTTACCCCTTAAATTACCTCCAGAAGAATTCACAAAAGGAATAGGTTGGGAGGTTCATTGATTCCTTGTAAGGATTGCACATGCAGGGTCTTCAACAGTTACCAAAATATTACCACCTCTTTCTGAATCTGACTCATATTCAAGGTAGAATAATCCAGAGTCGCTAGGTACTTCTTGAATCCTTTCTGCTTTAGTGAACTCACCTAGTTCATCCTTTGTGTTTTTCATTTGAACATGCCTTATCATATTAGGAAAAGAACTCCCATCATGATCTGTGGTAAGGTTAAAAGAGCACATAGCACCTTTATCAGGAGGAGCCTCTATTTGTAATCTCTGCGGGGCAGCAGGCAATTGCAAAGATTGCCCATAATTATACAGCTTTGGTTACTTTCTACTTATATATTGATAGGGCTGTGGGTAGGAAATCCAAGGTTTTGGTATCTGCCTCTTTAAAGCAATCATATCATTGACTATCCTTTGAACAACTGGATTGGTCGAAGAGGTGGAAGCTTGAGATTGACCTTGAGGAATTTGTACATCTTTTCTCCACTTCTTAGCTATTATTAAATCATCTTCAAGCTCTATTGCCTGATTTTGCGTAGTATACAGATCGACTGGCCTATTTCTTCTGAGATGGAAACCAACATTAGGAGGCATAGAGTTGATAAAGAAACATTGTTGATTATCTGTAGTTGGTTTTTTGGCCTGAGGAATTTTATAGATAATCTTATTATACCTAGATACATAGTCTCTCATTGGCTCATGAATCTTCTTTTTCATTTGTGTGAGCTGGGCCAAAAGTGAGTGCTCATCATCGACACTCTTGAACTGTTTCTCAAAAGTAGTTTTCATTGTTTACCAATGTTATGGATTTGACCCATAGATGACTGAACCAATCTGCTGCTCCCTTGATAAGAGTTTGAGTGAAAAGCCTAACAGCCACATCTTCATGTTGTACTGCCAGTATCCCAGTAGCTACATTGAAGGAATTCAAATGTTCTTCAACTAGGACTTTCCCATCTCAATTAAACTTAGGTAAAACATCTTTAGCCCCTTTCGGAAGTGGATTGTGGGCTCCAAGAGAAAGAGGTCCGACAGCAAAACCCTAGGGTTGGGCCATAATGAAAATAGGGTAAATAGTTACGAGGGGAGGAGCTTGGATTCTAGTGAGCGTTAATGCTTGCCAGTGGCTAGAAGAGGAAGGTATCTAGGGAGTGGTTCTGAAAGGAGAAGATAGTCTTGTTTTTACATTTCTCTTGGGAGTGAAATTTGTGGAAAATGATAAGCCTTGCGATTCCTCAAAACAATCATCAAGAATTCCCTCTCTCCTTTATGATCTAGTACAAGGATGAGAATCCAAGGTTGTCTTCTTTAGAGTCCTTAAATTATTCTTTCAACCATGACAATGTCCTTGGGTTATGGGAATTTTTCTCAACTGTTTACAAACAAAGTGAGCTCGTTGATACTATTGCTTATAAGTTCAACTCTAACATGTATGTAACACACTAATCTATTGAATGTTCAACTCCCTAGCAAAGTCACCAAAAATCTACTAGTGAACATATTTTTGCCTTCCAAAAATCTGCTAGTGAACAGATTTTTGCCTTTCTTTAAATTAAATTGTTTCAAACCCTATCACCTTCATTGAAAGACAAATGTTCAACTGAACAGCTGGGTAAGTGTGATGCACACCACTTCCCTCTAAATTTTTGATAGGTACAACTCCCTGCATTAGTTGTTTGGGGAATAATCTAATTAAATTTAAAATGGTATTCTTTTAACCTGAAAGCACATAAGGTTGCCTACTTCATTCTTAGATGAGGGGCTATCGGCTTACAAATATTGCAGGAAAAACTATTCTTCAAAAAGCATCAACATGAAAACCAAATGTGATTGAAACAAAGTTTAAAAACACCGATTCAATATTTCTTAAAAATAGGTAAGAGAAATAAAATCTCTTTCCAAACACAAATCTTTTAAAAACACATAGAAAGGATCCTCAGATTAATAATGACATCAATCATCAGAAAGGTAATCATAGTCATTTAATTGGGTTAATATTTGCAAAAAAATACCACTCCATGGATTCAAAACTCAAAGATTTTTCCTCCCCAGAAATGCATATGATCTTTATATATATATGTATTTCATGCATCAAAGGCACAACAATATTCATATAAGCCCTTTCCAATTTTAGATTTCAAAACAAACTGATGACTTCTTTTCCAATAAAAATAGAACTTTTTTTAAAAACCAAAAACTAGTCACCTATTCTAACCCCAATTCTATCTATCTTAATATAATTTATAGTCTCTAAAGAGTAGAGGAGGTCTCCCTTAAAACTTGACCTCCTCCAAAATAGTTATAAAAACAAACAGATTATTTTAGGGACATATATCCTGGAGTCATTTGCAAGATCATGAAGAAAACACATAAAATTAAACAAAGAATTATCAATATGTCATGCTTATTTCCCATCATCATCCTCTCCTCCACTTTCCTGGGCATCTTGGGTGGTTGTAAGTTCTTGGATTATAGGTTGGCTCAGATTTTTCATGGCATTGGTTTTTGCTTTTGCGGCTTCTTTGTCCCATCTATGCTTCACCATTTTCTTGGCATGCTTCAGTAACTGATCGTTACCAATAAATGTCATGGACTTGATCCGAGTAACTTGTGTTATATCTTCGGGAGTGAAATTTCCTTTAGCCTTAACTTTCTCAATGTATAGCTTAAAATATTTTATCGTGTCCAGCATGTTCAGTCCATAAATCCCTAGTTGCCAATCATGGTTCGGGTTAACCACTTTGTTGTCATTAACAAAGCTGCATTGAAGGTCCTGAAGTTCATAAACAAAAATCCTGGCATTGAAAATCATAGAATTGAAAGTGAGTACACACCACATTATAGTCTTCTTCAATACAAAAAGTTGGCACTCATCAGTTACCAACTTGATTGAGTTTTCTATTAAAAATTTGGTGGCCCCGTACTCTTCTATGTTGGTGAGCATAGGAAAGACATTTTCCCATTTATGTTCTTCTTTTTCCCATGACAAAATCTGGTTTTGAATCTCTACAATGAGGCCCTGCATCTTGTCACATAACTTCCTAGAGCCTGTGATGTATTTTTCACCATCTTTAATCACTCCTTCAATCTACTTTTCCCCACCCCCAGTGATGCTTTTAGCTCATTGAACTTGACTCATTACCTTTTTGTTCTCTGGTGAAGGAGGATCAAATCTTTCTATTGCATGAGATATAGGAAGTTCTTCGAAACAGCTGGTGCTATCAATGAATTGGGCAAGAATTTTAATATGCCGCTTCAGCTCTCTTTTCTCCTGTCCATCTTTTTCTGACCTGGTGAGCATATTTTTAGCCAATACCTGGAAAAAGTGGTTATATGAATCTATACTCATGTTCTCGAGCTCCACTTTGGTGATCTCAAAGTCCTCTGCATGTACCTCCTTATTCTCATCTTTGGTCTTGTAAGAAGAAATCTTGGCAACCCACTTTCTAGTGCCTTCATCATCATCCAATCTGGTAGTCATTTTGAACTTCTTTTGTTTGGGACCCTTCTCCATGTACTTAACCACCATGTCCTGAATCAGGATGGTCACATGATAAAACTCCATTTTTTGCTTACTAAAGTTGTTAACCACTTAGGAGTTGTACTCAAACTAGCTATTCCTTTGATCTCTTTAGGGGGTAGTGTAATCGCTATGGTGACAACATGAGAATCTATAGTGTTGACAACATCGCTGTCAAGATCTTCAACTTCAAAAATCTAAGCATCAAGAATTTTTTCCTTTGCCTCTATATCTTTGATCTGGTTGATTCTCTTCTGCATAGCACTTCGTGACCTTGTATATCAAGGAGCATCCAGAGCCAGATTGGGCTTGTGCTTGGTGTAAGATGGCTTCTTATCTTTACCTACATGAAAAGGCATAGAAATGGAGTTAGAGAAATGTTTTGGGGAGCATAGAGAAGTCTCACTACCTCTTGCAGGACTAATCTTGTTGCCTAGTTTCATTGTTCTCTTCTTGTTAACCCATTCCATTGCTCTTTTCCAGATCCTCTTTGTTTTAAGCTGTATGTCATCATCTTCTTCTACATCCCAATTAATGCAGGACATTTTAGGTTCATCTGTGTCTAAGTATCCAGGTTCAAAAAGCTCCAGATAATCTTCCTCAAGCCCACTTATGTCAAGTTTCACCTGCAGTGAAACTACTTGTTCCAAAACCATTCTCATGTTTTCCCTTTTGAACACCTCAATCTCATCCTTACAATCTTCCTAGAAGTCCTCCAAGTGTGGGATTGGAAAGTGGGGCATCAAGACAAGACTTCATGAAAAACCTTTGTTGTCAAAGCCCTTTCTTTCATGATACAATGGAAAATTGAAGTTTTCCAAGTTGGCTCCAATACTTAAAGCATCTGACATTGAACTATAGGATAAAATATCTAGATGGATAGGAAAATGATCCTCCCATCTATCCCTGGGTTGAGCCTTCTTAATCACGGTAGCCAACTATTTATAGATTTTAGCCAAAACAAAATAGTTTGAACAAAAATGACGAAGCTTGAAAGGCTCTTCCTCAAAACCGCCTATTCTTATGTAACAAAAGCGAGGGAACTGAACAAAGAAACTAGCAAATCTCCTTATTAATGTTTGTGCATCATCAGGCATTCTCTTGGTTTTCCTATTTTTTAACTCGTAACACAAATCCCCCAGGAAGGCATTGTGTACTCTCCTAAAGTCTTGCAAAGCATTATCTTTTTGTAACATAGGGTAGAAATCATACACGGAAACCTCTCCTTCAGTGACCTACCTGGGTATTCCCACTATCTCTTTAACACATGCCAAGCAATATATCAGATATGAGAACATGAAGAAATTCTTCTTAAACTGTTTGGCCATGCTTAGTTGTTCCCTCATGGAATCGACAATTAGCTTTGCCCAATCGAGATACTTCTTTCCTTCCAGAACCAATTGTACATAGCAGTAAATCCAATCATCAAAACTATAGGCCTCAGTTGAACCTCTGACTCAATGAAGTAATAACATGACATCATGGATGTGTGGAAGAATATGGTTCTTGTTAGGATTCTTAGGTAATCTGGAGCCACCTCTCTAAGGAACCTTCAACCAGTACTTTGCTACATAATTATGATGTCTAGTTCTATCAGCATTGAACTTAGTAATTGACTGGGCAGGAGAAAATTTTGAGAACTGGTAATCTGGTAACTTGAAATTGGAGGAAATAACTTCTCAATTAATTGCGAGGAGGATTTCACCATTATCTCTCTTAATGGTTTCAAAAATAGGATCATACCTCGCAATACCTTCCCTAACTAGTTTTGGGCAAGGGACAATAGGAGGAAAGGTTGTCGCTTCTATGAGACCAGTACTCAGAATTTCTACACCAAATGAACCATCAATCCCTTTGAACACCCTTTCCTTTAGAACTTCCATATTTTCTCCCTTCAAGTCTGTATCACTGACTATGGGCTCTATTCATGCAAGACTAAAAATTTTCCCAAAAAGGTGCAATGTGGACTTCATGTTTCATAAACAACAACCCTTATTTTCTCAACAAATTTTATTATGAGAGAGGAAAAATAGGTAAAAATCACTAGAGAGAATAGGAAACAGACTCACCTTTACAGTTGAGACCAATCAGATGACTACCGGCAAACAAACCTTCTATCCAAGAACTCCGCAGCAATGAAGAACAAGTTTTTATAAATTAAGCATTTCATACCTTATAGTAAAGAAGTGATACGAACTTATTAAGTGCATTAATTCTAATTATTAACTCAAATGTATTGAGCATTGGGATTAGACATCGCACACATGCATTGAATGCATGGCGGCATTTTTGGAGTAACCGTCAAGTTGCAAAAATGATCACTTGCCTTGAAAACTCAACCAACTGATGTCACCTAAGATATGGTTCAATCTTCAACATACTTAGTAGTAAATGCACCATCATATCTTTTTATCCCTTGGGACCTACCTGATATGAACACATATGAATAATCTGAATTCACTTCACGAGAGTTCAGGTAGTTCAAAGTGTACACGACACCAAAAAGTTTTCCTTTGGAAATGATAAACCCTGCTAAGTGTTGTTGGTCTTTTGAACCTCGTTGAACATGTTGAACATCACTGAACCATTTGACATAAGTTCAAAGGGTTCATGACCAAGAAAAAGAAGATATAGCACATCAGACACAACCATGAAAAAGACCGCTGCAAAACACTTTGAGGGAACTTTAGCATGAAAAACCCTTTGGACACCTAGAACTACTGGAACTGAAATGAACATTATGAACCCTATTCAAAATGGTTCAATGAGTTCATGGAGTTCAAACAGACTATTAAAACCTGGCATTTATGGATTAAGAGACATTTAACAAATGAATTAAGGATTGAACCAGGTATTTTCTTATAATGATAAGCACTCAAATAAATTTCTATAGGGTGACTTAATCCTACTATGAAGGATTAATGGCGAGATAACAATGTTGTAAACTTGTATGTTAAGTTTGTGAGTTGAACCGGTGTAAAGTGTTAAGCCTTTCAATGTAATGTAACCGGTAAACCTTGTTGGCATTACATTAAGTTTGTTGATATTGAGAAGGTTGTTGGAGATTGATGATATAATTGATAAAGGATGATTACTATCTTAATAATATTATTTTGTCATTGATGCCAAGCAATTGATTTTTTGATTGAGTATGATGTTGCAATATCTTAAAGAGTATGTTTCGATGATTATAAAGATGTCGGTAAGTGACATAGAAAGAATATGAAAATGAAGGGGAGTAATGAGTTATTCAATGGGAAACTATTACCGAGTTAGAAAGTGATGAGATTATGTTATTTTGATTGTTTTGATATCCCATATATGTGTATTCGAAGAATGAATAAGAAGGAGAAAATATTTCATGCAACAAAATGAGTAAAGGTTTGATACTATTCTATTTTACCGAGCAAGGAAATAGTCAGTAAACACCAAGGTTATCAGTGTCGGTTAAAGAAGAAAGATGTTACCAAGTAAAGTTCAGTATTTACCGAGTATCAACCGAGCACTAACGGAATGCATTGGATGAATAAATTCATTATTAAATGAAGGATGCCAATGAGTTTGAGATTGATAGAAGATTGGAATGTCGTGCAAGAAGTTTGTTAAGGATCAACGGCAATGAAAATTCAAGAGTTGGATCTACAACATAGATTGAATGGTCACAACCAAGAACAAGTACCAAGGAAGGGATACAAGTTTCAAGGCAAGATAAAACATTTTTCAGTTCGAAGGATTCAATGAACCTAGTCAAGTTTGAAGATCTGATGGCTAAGATTAACCATGGGAAATGTGATTAAGCAGATTAAGTGGTTATGAATTGCTTATAAATAAGGAAAAGTTGATGAACATAGAATGCGGGCAAATAGAAGAACAGTTATGCTACTGAAGTGATTACCAAGTATAGAATATTGAAGATCTGATTGAAGAATAGATTGAGAAGCCCAGCAAGGAGGAAGATAAGTCTTATGACAAGATTATTTTGAGTACATAGAGTCTGCTTTAACATTTTAGATGTGAAGTTGCAGATATATTTTATTATTGTTATTTATTTTTGTAAGTGACAACAAATCTCTTAACCGAGTGGACCTAATAGTCTTATTTGTAAATCCTCTAGCTAGGTAACATTCTGAATGAGTGTTTGAAATCCTTTGACAAGGTCACTTCTAACAAAGTGCAAGATTCTGATAGATCTCAAGGAAATCCCTTGACCAGGTCACATCTAGCAAATGTGTTTATGTAATCTTCAACAGGATTGGGTTTTAACAAAGCATACTCTAGAAGAGTATATTTTCTTAGTGGGTCCAAAATCCCACATTATTTTTTCCCTATTTGGGTTTCCATGTTAAATATGGTGTTATATGTGTTTTGTTGTTTCAATTTTATCAATTTATTAGTTTGAATGATTTACAGTCATAGTCGCATATCAAGTAAGTTCTACCGAGGTTGAATCCAGATAGATCATTTGATTGTGAGTTTATTTGATTCAACCCCCCCTCTCACCTAACTAACAATTGGTATCAGAGCTATAACTCCAAAAGAAAATTTTAAAGGAACTTGAGGCAAGATCCAAAGATGTATAAAAGGGATGCACCAAAGTTGAACAAGTCAAGTTTCTCCACATGGCAGAAAAGGATGATTACACTGCACCTAGCACCTACCCAATGACAATGGAAGAGATAAAGGCAAAGCAAGAACATATTCAAGCAATGATTGAAATAACATCAACATTGACCGACATGGAGTTTAATGATCTAGAAGGTTGTAATGATGCCAAAGCTTTGTGGAATAAGCTTATATCTATGTATGGTGGTGATGAACATGTTCAAAGAGAAAAAGTAGACAGTCTAAGAGGACAACTTGAATCCATGAGAATGAATGAAGGTGAGAACATAATCCAATACAATACAAGGTTAAAGGAAACTATCAATCAAATCAAAGGATAAGGAGGAATTATTGAAGAAAAGGATGTAACAAGTAAGTTGCTGAGAACACTTCTACTTGCTTATGCCATTCGAGTCTCTACAATTAATGAATTAAGGTTTGTACCAAACCTGCTAGTCTCTTTGGATGCTACTATCGGTAAGCTACATGCTTTTGAGTTGAGTAATTTTGATAACAGTGGGTCTTCAGTAAACAAAGTTGAATCTACATTCAGTTCTTTTCATCTTGATGAATCTAATGATTACAATGATAGAATGTATAAGTATGTTGAAGGAAATTATAGTCGAGCAAGTGAGAGATTTTGCAAAAACATGGAAGAAGTACACAAACTATATGAGGAAATCAGAAAGCAAGAAGAGTTTGAAGCATTATTGGCTAGAAGGTTACCGAGAGGCAAAGGTAAGTATAAAGGAAAGTTACCTTTGAAATGTTGGCATTACATTAAGTTTGTTGATATTGAGAAGGTTGTTGGAGATTGATGATATAATTGATAAAGGATGATTACTGTCTTCATAATATTATTTTATCATTGATGTCAAGAAATTGATTTTCTGATTTAGTATGATGTTGCCATATCTTAAAGAGTATGTTTTGCTGAGTATAAAGATGTCGGTAAGTGACATAGAAAGAATGTGAAAATGAAGGGGAGTAATGAGTTATTCAATGGGCAAGTATTACTGAGTTAGACAGTGATGAGATTATGTTATTTTGATTGTTTTGATATCCTATATATGTGTATTCAAAGATTGAATAAGAAGGAAAAGATTTCATGCAATAGAATGAGTAAAGGTTTGATACTGATCTATTTTACCGAGGAGCTAGTCGGTAAAAATGAAGGTTATCAGTGTCGGTTAAAGAAGAAAGAAGTTACGGAGTAAAGTTCAGTATTTACTGAGTATCAACTAAGTAGTAACAAAATGCATTGGATGAATAAATAGATTATTAAATGAAGGATTCCAATGAGCTCAAGATTTATAGAAGATTGGAATGTCATGCAAGAAGTTTGTTAAGGATCTACAGCAATGAAAATTCAAGAGTTGGATCTACAACATAGATTGAATGGTCATAACCGAGCACAAGTACCAAGGAAGGAATACAAGTTTCAAGGCAAGATAAAATGTTTTTCAGTTCAAAGGATTCGATGAACCTAGTCAAGATTGAAGATCTGATGGCTAAGATTAATCATGGGAAATGTGATTAAGGAGATTAAGTGGTTAGGAATTGCTTACAAATATGGAAAAGTTGATGAACACAGAATGCGGGAAAATAGAAGAATAGTGATGGTGCTGAAGTGATTACCGAGTATAGAATATTGAAGATCTGATTGAAGAACAGATTGAGAAGCCTAGCAAGGAGGAAGATAAGTCTTATGACAACATTATTTTGAGCACATAGAGTTTTCTTTAACATTTCAGATGTGAAGTTGCAGATATATTTAATTACTATTATTTATTTTTGTAAGTGACAGGAAATCTCTTAAACGTGTGGACCTAACCATCTTATTTGTAAATCCTCTAGCAAAGTAACATTCTGAATGAGTGTTTGAAATCCTTTGACAAGGTCATTTCTAACAAAGTGCAAGATTCTGATAGATTTGAGGGAAACCCCTTGACTGGGTCACATCGAGGAATGTGTTTATGTAATCTTTAATAGGATTGCTTTTAACCAAGCATAAACTAGAAGAGTATATTTTCTTAGTGGGTCCGAAATCCCATAGTGGTTTTTCCCTATTTTGGTTTCCATGTTAAATCTGGTGTTATATATGTTTTTTTGTTTCAAGTTTATTAGTTTATGAGTTTGAATAATTTACAATCATAGTTGCATAACAAGTAAGTTATACTGAGGTTTAATCTAGATAGATCATTGTATTGTGAGTTTATTGTGAGTTGAAACTATATGAGGAAATCAGAAAGCAAGAAGAGTTTGAAGCATTATTGGCCAGAAGGTTACCAAGAGGCAAAGGTAAGTATAAAGGAAAGTTACCTTTGAAATGTTTTAACTATGATTAAATTGGACATATGGCTTCAAACTCTCCTGACAAAGAATCTAGTGAAAAGAGAGAATACCGAGATGAGAGACAGAAAGACAACCAATACAGAGAGCACTGAGACTTCAGAAGGACAGATAGAAAGACATGCCTAGTAGCTGATGAGGAATCCAATGATGATAAATCTAATGGGACTGAGATAGATGAAGTTGCATATGTGGCTATCAAATATGGATCAGATGAAGAAAGGTATGAAGAAAAAGCCTTAATATCACACATAAATAATAATGATTCTTGGATCATAGATAGTTGATGCCCACATCACATGACAGGTGATAAATACGAGTTTGTTACATTAAAAGATTATGATGGAGGTTATGTAAGATTTGGTAATGATTCACCATGTCCTGTGAAAGGTAAAGGATCTATCACACTTCTTGATAATGCTAAATGTGGTGATGTATATTGGGTTGAAGGTCTGAAATAAAATTTGTTGAGTGTAGCACATCTAAACAATATAGGATACCGAATAGAATTTTAGAAAGGAATTGTCAAAGTTCATGACAAACATTGAAAGTTGGCTGCTACCAGGACTCAAACAAGAGGTAATACATTTCATCTTGACTCAACTCCGAACAATTGTCTATATGCAAAAATTCAAGATACCTAGTTATGGCATAAAAGGTTTTTTCATGTAAATTTTGATAACCTAATCAAAATAAGTAAGAAACACTAAGTAAGAGGTCTACTGAGCTTGGAAAAACCTTAGAATGCATTATGCTGAGGATGCTAGATGGGTAAGATGACAAAATAAAGATTCACAAGTAAGTCTTACACTTCTAAAGGAATTTTAGATCTTGTACACACTGATCTTTGTGGTCCTATGAAAGTTCAAAGTTATTACGGTGATAAATACTTCATATTATTTGTGGATGATTACTCAAGGATGATGTCTGTTATGTTTTTAAAAGAGAAATTAGAAGCCTTTCAAATGTTCAAATGGTATAAGGAAAGTGTTAAAAATGAAATAGGAAGACAGTTGAAATTTCTAAGTTATGATAGAGGAGGAGAGTTCATTTCAGATGAATTTAACTTATTTTGCAATGATCATGGTATAAAGAGACAAGTATCTGCACTGAGAACACCACAGCAAAATAGGATAGCTGAAAGAAGAAACAGATCAATTGTAGATTGTGCCAGAACTTTGATGATAGAGAAGAGAGTACCTCAAACATTTTGGAGAGAAGCAATAAGCACTACAGCTTACACCCTGAACCAAGTACAACTGAAGAAAGGGACTATGAAGACACTCTATGAAATCTAGTATGACAAGAAACCAAATGTAAGTTATTTTAAAATATTTGGAAGTAGATGTTATGTTCACAAAGATGACAGAAATGGAAATTTTGATCAGAAAAGTGAGGAAGAAACATTTTTGGGTTATTCCTGTAGGAGTAAAGCATTTAAATGTCTGATCAAATCATCTAAAAAAATAGTGGAAAGTGTAAATGTAAAAATTGATGAATTTGCAGAAAGGAATGATGAAGGAAACTGCAAAGAACTAGAATATTATGAAGAGTTTGTATATGTACAATTGAGAAGTCTAATCGAGAAAGCCGATGAAGAAAATACTCAGTTACTGAGTGATGAAGAAGATCATACAGAGCCTATCGAGCCTATATTAGTAAAATATGTTAGAAGAAATCATGCATCAAGTTAGATTATAAGAGATAAGGATGATCCAGTGATGACAAGGAACAAACTGAGACAGAACACATGTCTGATACCCAAGTTTGAACCGAGGATAATAAAAGAGGCATTAAGCAACGAAGATTGGGTGAATGCTATGATAGAAGAGATTGAACAAATCAACAAAAATGAAACATGGACACTGGTCCCAAGATGAAAAGAGAAAAATGTAATTGGTACAAAGTGGATTTTTAGAAATAAGCTAAATAAAAAAGGTGAGGCCATTCATAATAAAGCAAGGCTAGTTTGCAAAGGTTGTGCTCAAGAAGAAGGAATAGACTATGGTGAGACTTTTGCGCCTGTGGGAAGACTTGAAGGATTGAGAACATTGTTGGCATATGCTGCTCACAAAAATTTCAAGGTATATCAAATGGATGTTAAATTTGCATTTTTGAATGGTATACTAGAAGAAGAAGTTTACATTGAACAACCTAAAGGATTTATTGAAGAGAAGAATAAAGAATAGGTATGTAAGTTGAACAAAGCTTTATATGCCCTAAAGCAAGCACCTACAACATGGTATGAAAGGTTGCACTCTTACTTAATCAAGATTGGATTTATGAGGACTAGTGAAAACAACAACATGTATATGAAGAATGATGAGGATAATGGAAGATTGATTTCAGCCATATTTGTTGATGATATTATTTTTTATGGAAATGATTCTTTATGCAAGAACTTTGGAAATGAAATGTGCAAAGAATTTGAGAGGTCATTAATTAGTGAAATAAAGTATTTTATAGGTTTATAGATACTACAAATGAAAAATGGGATTTTGATTACTCAATCCAAGTATATAAAGGAAATCTTGAAGAAATTTGGAATGGAGGATTCTAAACCTGTGAGTGCTCCTATGGCTACTAATTGTAAACTATCAAAGAATGATGAATCTGCATCTGCTGATGAGACACTTTACTGATCTATGATTGGAAAGTTGCAATATGTAGTTAATAGTAGGCTTGATATAGCACATGCAGTAGGTATAGTTGCAAGATTTTTTGTAGATCCCAAAGAAACCCATATGACAACAATCAAGAGAATTTTCAGATACTTGAGAGGCACTAAAGATTATGGTTTACTATATAAAAAGAGGAATGATTTTGACTTAAAAGTCTATACTGATGCTGATTGGGCAGGAAATATTGATGATAGGAAAAGCACAAGCAGTGGAGCTTTCTTTTTGGGAGAAAGACTAGTGAGTTGGCTTAGCAAGAAACAAGGATACATTTCATAGTCAACAGCTACAGCTGAATATGTCACTGTAGCATTGAATTATACCAATATAGCATGGATCAAACAATTATTGGAAGGTATGAATGAGATAGTTACCAAGCCAGTAACTAAATTTTGTGATAATACAAGTGCTATTACCATTGCAAAGAATCTAGTAATGCACTCTAAGACAAAGCATATCTCTATAAAGTATCATTATCTAAGAGAAGAAGCTCAAGAAAAGAAAGATGTGCTAGAATATGTTAGCACAAAGGAACAAATAGCAGACATCTTCACAAAGCCACTGCCAAGGGACACTTTTGAGTATCTCAGAAGTAAGTTAGGGGTCCTACCCCTATCCAGTATTCACTGATAGAGTTCATTGAAAGCATCAATTCTATGACTCTACAGAATACTATTTGTGAGTTGATGCTGATTTACACACTTTAGGACGTTGCCTAAAGTTGTGTTGGAAATAATGAATGAAGACAAGATGCCCTGACCGAGATTAAGATGATACATTTGTATATGTTTTAACAGCAAGGAAATTACTTCATAGGGGAAGTCATCAAGAATTAGTTTTACATTTGGCATTGTTGTCAAAGGGGGAGAAGACTAAAGATAGGGGGAGAAGTTTACAGGAGAAGTTTACAACTCAAGGATAACAGGAGAAGAATAACAGTAGTCTGAATCAATTGGAGTAAATTGAGTTGGTATTGCCATCAATGCCAAAGGGGGAGATTGTTGGCATTACATTAAGTTTGTTGATATTGAGAAGGTTGTTGGAGATTGATGATATAATTGATAAAAGATGATTACTATCTTGATAATATTATTTTGTCATTAATGTCAAGCAATTGATTTTTTGATTCAGTATGATGTTGCCATATCTTAAAGAGTATGTTTTGGTGAGTATAAATATGCCAGTAAGTGACACAGAAAGAATATGAAAATGAAGGTGAGTAATAAGTTATTCAATGGCCAACTATTACCGAGTTAGACAATGATGAGATTATGTTATTTTGATTGTTTTGATATCCTATATATGTGTATTTGAAGACTAAATAAGAAGGAAAAGATTTCATGCAATAGAATGAGTAAAGGTTTGATACTGATCTATTTTACCGAGCAAGGAGCTAGTCGATAACCACCAAGGTTATCAGTGTCGGTTAAAGAAGAAAGAAGTTACCAAGTAAAGTTCAGTATTTACCAAGTATCAACCGAGCAATAACAAAATGCATTGGATGAATAAATAAATTATTAAATGAAGGATGCCAATGAGCTGGAGATTTATAGAAGATTGGAATGTCATGCAAGAAGTTTGTTAAGGATCTACGGAAATGAAAATTCAAGAGTTGGATCTACAACACAGATTGAATGGTCATAACCGATCATAACTACCAAGGAAGGAATACAAGTTTTGAGGCAAGATAAAACATTTTTTAGTTCGAAGGATTCAATGAACCTAGTCAAGTTTGAAGATCTGATGGCTAAGATTAATCATGGGAAATGTGATTAAGGAGATTAAGCGGTTAGGAATTGCTTATAAATAAGGAAAAGTTGATGAACACAAAATGTGGGCAAATAGAAGGTCATTGATGCTATTGAAGTGATTGCCAAGTACAGAATATTGAAGATCTGATTGAAGATCAAATTGAGAAGCCTAGCAAGGAGGAAGATAAGTCTTATGACAAGATTATTTTTAGCACATAGACTCTTCTTTAACATTTCAGATTTAAAGTTGCAGATATATTTTATTACTGTTATTTAATTTTGTAAGTGATAGGAAATCTCTTGACTGAGTGGACCTAGCAGTCTTAATTGTAAATCCTCTAGCAAGATAACATTCTGAATGAGTGTTTGAAATCCTTTGACAAGGTCACTTCTAACAAAGTGCAAGATTTTGAAAGATCTGAGGTAAATCCCTTGACCGGGTCACATCTAGCAATGTGTTTATATAATCTTTAACAGGATTGGCTTTTAACAGAGCATACTCTAGAAGAGTATATTTTCGTAGTGGGTCCAAAATCCCACAATGGTTTTTCCCTGTTAAATCTAGTGTTATATGTGTTTTGTTGTTTCAAGTTTATTAGTTTATGAGTTTGAATGATTTACAGTCATAGTTGCATATCAAGTAAGTTCTATCGAGGTTGAATCTAGATATATCATTGTATTGTGAGTTTATCTAATTCACCCCTCCTCTCATATAACTAACATGAAATGTTTTAACTATGATAAAATTGGACATATGGCTTCAAACTCTCCTGACAAAGAATCTAGTGAAAAGAGAGAATACTGAGATGACAGATAGAAAGATAACCAATATAGAGGGCACCAAGACATCAGAAGGAGAGATAGAAATACATGCCTAGTAGCTAATGAGGAATCCAATGATGATAAATCTGATGGGACTAAGACATAGGAAGTTGTATATGTGGCTATCAAAGATGGATCAGATGAAGAAAGGTATGAGGAAAAAGCCTTAATATCACACATATATAATAATGATTCTTGGATCATAGATATTGGATGCTCACATCACATGATAGGTGATAAACACAAGTTTGTTAAATTAGAAGATTATGATGGAGGTTATGTAAGATTTGGTAATGGTGCACCATCTCCTGTGAAAGGTAAAGGATCAATCACACTTCTTGACAATGCTAAATGTGATGACGTATATTGGGTTGAAGGTCTGAAATACAATTTGTTGAGTGTAGCACAACTAAACAATATAGGATACCGAATAGAATTTCAGAAAGGAATTGTCAAAGTTCATGACAAACATGGAAAGTTGGCTGCTACCAGAACTCAAAGAAGAGGTAATACATTTCATCTTGACTCAACTCAAAACAATTGTCTATATGCAAAAATTGAAGATACCTGGTTATAGCATAAAAGGTTTTGTCATGTAAATTTTTATAACCTGATCAAAATAAGTAAGAAGTACCGAGTAAGAGGTCTACCAAGCTTGGAAAAACCTGAGAATGCATTATGTTGAGGATGCCAGATGGGTAAGATGGCAAAATCAAGCTTCACAAGTAAGTCTTACACTTCTAAAGGAATTTTAGATCTTGTACACACTGACCTTTGTGATCCTATGAAAGTTCAAAGTTATTACGGTGATAAATACTTCATATTGTTTGTAGATGATTACTCAAGGATGATGTTCATTATGTTTTTAAAAGAGAAATAAGAAGCCTTTCAAATGTTCGAATGGTATAAGGCAAGAGTTGAAAATGAAATAGGAAGACAGTTGAAATGTCTAAGTTTTGATAGAGGAGGAGAGTTCATTTCAGATGAATTTAACTTATTCTACAATGATCATGGTATAAAGAGACAAGTATCTACATCAAGAACACCACAACAAAATGGGATAGCTGAAAGAAGAAATAGATCAATTGTAGATTGTGCCAGAACTTTGATGATAGAGAAGAGAGTACCTCAAACATTTTTGGAGAGAAGCAATAAGCACTACCGTTTACACCCTAAATCGAGTACAACTGAAGAAAGGGACTATGAAGAAACCGTATGAAATCTAGTATGACAATAAACCAAATGTAAGTTATTTTAAAATATTTGGAAGTAGATGTTATGCTCACAAAGATGATAGAAATGGAAATTTTGATCAGAAAAGAAAAGGAACATTTCTTGGTTATTCCTATAGGAGTAAAGCATTTAAATGTCTGATCAAATCATCTAACAAAATAGTGGAAAGTGCAAATATGAAAATTGATGAATTTACAGAAAGGAATGATGAAGGAAACTCCAAAGAACTAGAAGATTATGAAGAGTTTGTATATGTAGAACCGAGAAGTCTAACTGAGAAAGCCAATGAAGAAAATACTTAGTTACCAAGTGATGAAGATCATACAAAGCCTACCAAGCCTATATTAGCAAAATATGTTAGAAGAAATCATACATCAAGTCAGATTATAGGAGATAAGGATGATCCAGTGATGACAAGGAACAAACTAAGACAGAACACATGTCTGATATCTGAGTTTGACCTAAGGATAGCAAAAGAGGCATCAAGCAATGAAGATTTGGTGAATGCTATGATAGAAGAGATTGAACAAATCAAGAAAAATGAAGCATGGACACTGGTCCCAAGACCAAAAGAGAAAAATGTAATGGGTACAAAGTGGATTTTCAGAAATAAGCTAAATGAAAAAGGTGAGGTCATTTGGAATAAAGTAAGGCTAGTTTGCAAAGGTTATGCTCAAGAAGAAGGAATAGACTATGGTGAGACTTTTGTACCTGTGGCAAGACTTGAAGGAGTTTGAATATTGTTGGCATATGCTGCTTACAAAAATTTCAATGTATACCAAATATACATTAAATCTGCATTTTTGAATAGCTTACATTGAATAGCTTGAAGGATTTATTGAAGAGAATAATAAAGATCAGGTATGTAAGTTGAACAAAGATTTATATGGCCTAAAGCAAGCACCTACAACATGGTATGAAAGGTTGCACTCTTACTTAATCAAAATTGGATTTATGAGGACTAGTGAAAACAACATGTATATGAAGAATGATGAGGATAATGGATGACTGATTTCAATCATATTAGTTGATGATATTATTTTTTGTGGAAATGATTCTTTATGAAAGGACTTTGGAAATGAAATGTGCAAATAATTTTAGATGTCATTAATCGGTGAAATAAATTATTTTATAGTTTTATAGTAACTGCAAAAGAAAAATGGGATTTTCATTACTCAATCCAAGTATATAAAGGAAATCTTGAAGAAATTTGGAATGGAGGATTCTAAACCTGTAAGTACTCCTATGACTACTAATTGTAAACTATCAAAGAATGATGAATCTGCATCTATTGATGAGACACTTTACTGATCTATGATTGGAAAGTTGCAATATGTAGTTAGCAGTAGGCCTGATATAGCACATGCAGTAGGTATAGTTGCAATATTTTTGGCAGATCCCAAAGAAACCCATTGACAACAATCAAGAGAATTTTTTGGATACTTGAGAGGCACTGAAGATTATGGTTTACTATATAAAAAGAGGAATTATTTTGACTTAAAAGTCTATACTAATGCTGATTGGGTAGGAAATATTGATGACAGGAAAATCACAAACGATGGAGCTTTATTTTTGGGAGAAAGACTAGTGAGTTAGCTTAGCAAGAAACAAGGATGCATTTCACAATCAACAGCTAAAGCTAAATATGTCACTGCAGCATTGAATTGTACCAATATAGCATGGATCAAACAACTCTTGGAAGGTATGAATGAGATAGTTACCATTCTAGTAACTATATTTTTGGATAATACAAGTGCTATTAACATTTCAAAGAATCCGGTAATACACTCTAAGACAAATCATATCTCTATAAAGTATTATTATCTAAGAGAAGAAGCTCAAGAAAATAAAGTTGTGTTGGAATATGTTAGCACAAAGGAAGAAATAGAAAACATCTTCACAAAGTCACTGCCAAGGGACACTTTTGATTATCTCAGAAGTAAGTTAGGGGTCCTACCCCTATCTAGTACTCACTGACAGAGTTCGGTGAAAGAATCAATTCTATGACTATACAAAATACTATTTGTGAGTTGATGCTAATTTACACACTTTAGGAGGTTGCCTAAATTTGTGTAGGAAACAATGAATGAAGACAAGATGCCTTGACCGAGACTAAGATGATACATTTGTATATGTTTTAACAAGAAGGAAATTACTTCATAGGGGAAGTAATCATGAATTAGTTTTACTTTTGTCATTATTGTCAAAGTGGGAGAAGACTAAAGATAGGGGGAGAGGATAACAAGAGAAGAATAACAATAGTCTGAATCAATTGGAATAAATCAAGTTGGTATTGCCATCAATGCCAAAGGGGGAGATTGTTGGCATTACATTAAGTTTGTTGATATTGGGAAGGTTGTTGGAGATTAATGATATAATTGATAAAGGATGATTACTGTCTTAATAATATTATTTTATCATTGATGTCAAACAATTGATTTTTTGATTCAGTATGATGTTGCCATATCTTAAAGAATATGTTTTGATGAGTATAAAGATGTCGGTAAGTGACACAGAAACAATGTGAAAATGAAGGGGAGTAATGAGTTATTCAATGGGCAACTATTACCAAGTTAGACAGTGATGAGATTATGTTATTTTGATTGTTTTGATATCCTATATATGTGTATTCGAAGACTGAATAAGAAGGAGAAAATATTTCATGCAATAAAATGAGTAAAGGTTCGATACTGTTCTATTTTACCGAGCAAGGAGCTAGTTGATAAACACCAAGGTTATCAGTGTCGGTTAAAGAAGAAAGATGTTATTGAGTAAAGTTCAGTATTTACTGAGTATCAACCGAGCAGTAACAAAATGCATTGGATGAATAAATACATTATTAAATGAAGGATGCCAATGAGTTAGAGATTGATAGAAGATTGGAATGTCATGCAAGAAATTTGTTAAGGATCAACGGAAATGAAAATTCAAGAGTTGGATCTATAGCACAGATTGAACGGTCATAACTAAGCACAAGTACCAACGAAGGGATACAAGTTTAAAGGCAAGATAAAACATTTTTTTAGTTCAAAGGATTCAATGAACCTAGTCAAGTTTGAAGATCTGATGGCTAAGATTAATCATGGAAAATGTGATTAAGGAGATTAAACGGTTAGAAATTGCTTATAAATATGGAAAAGTTGATGAACATAGAATGCAAGCAAATAGAAGATCAGTGATGCTATTAAAGTGATTATCGATTATAGAATATTGAAGATCTGATTGAAGATCAGATTGAAAAGCCCAACAAGGAGGAAGATAAGTCTTATGACAAGATTATTTTGAGCACATAGAGTCTGCTTTAACATTTCAGATGTGAAGTTGCGGATATATTTTATTACTATTATTTATTTTTGTAAGTGACAAAAAATCTCTTAACCGAGTGGACCTAACAGTCTTTTTTTTAAATCCTCTATCAAGATAATATTCTGAATGAGTGTTTGAAATCCTTTGACAAGGTCACTTCTAACAAAGTGCAAGATTCTGATAGATCTGAGGGAAATCCCTTGACCGAGTCACATCTAGAAAATGTGTTTATGTAATCTTTAAGAGGATTCGCTTTTAACCGAGCATACTCTAGAAGTGTATATTTTCTGAGTGGGTCCAAAATCCCATAGTTGTTTTTCCCTATTTGGGTTTCCATGTTAAATATGGTGTTATATGCGTTTTGTTGTTTCAAGTTTATCAGTTTATGAGTTTGAATGATTTATAGTTATAGTTGCATATCAAGTAAGTTCTACTGAGGTTGAATCCAGATAGATCATTGGATTGTGAGTTTATCTGATTGACCCCCCCCTCTCATCTAACTAACAAACCCTCTCAGCTATTAAACCCTAACCGAGCAAGTTTGATGGTTTATTATATGATAAGTTGTAATGATGGAGACATGTGTGATCATTTGATTAAGGAGATATTCAAATCATTCTAGCACGTTTGTTCTTGTCTAGAAAAGGAGAAAAGTGGATTGCATCTAATGCACAATGTGTGATGAGTTACAAAGTTGAATATAGTGGTTATCATGGAGTGGTTGAAATTGTCTTGAAGAATGTGAAGAGATTGTCATAATTTCTAACTATCAATTTAACAGTCAATATTGTACCGACTTGTTTGTAATCTTGATGATGAGAATTAGGTTTTTGCTAGGTTACCGACCTAATTGATTTCTATTCAAGGTTGATGAAGTTGTTTGTTAAGGTTACTGACAAGGTTGGTAGAAAACCTATTGAGTGTGTAGTTTCTAAATCAGTGAATGGATCTGTACTTTGAGTGAAGAAAGACTGAAGGTTATAGAAGGATATGATAAATCAAAAGCAGTGCTATTCAAACAAATCAACTAAATTGTTGTTTTCTAATAATTATAGTAGAAGTTAAATCCCTTAACCAGGTAAGCTCTAACAACCTTGGTTACTCATTAAATCCTCTAACAAGGTGGTCCATTAGCTTGGATTCTTAAATCCTCCAGCGAGGTTACTCCTAACAGGGTATTGTGCTTTTGAAAAGGTATATTTCTAAATCCCTTAACTGGGTGATTCCTAACCAGAATTAGTTCTTAACAGGACTTATTGTAAAGCTCCAACAGGCTTTGGCTCCTAATAGGGAGAACTTCGAAAGAGTTCAGATAGCTATCCTTGTGTCTCATTTCATTGCGGTTTTTATCTATTTGGGTTTTCCACATATAAACATTTGTGTCAAGTGGTGAATGCTTTTGTGGTTGTGATCTTATTTGTTAATTTTGTTAATCTCTAATAAGGCATGTTAAGTAGAAGCAATAAGAGATGATTATGTTGAGTTATGATTAAGCATTGTTCAAATTCACAATATTGAAGTTGTTTACTATTAAAGTTGTCATAATAGTTAAACCGGTTGATGTCAAGTATTCTTATGAATAATGACCTTGACTTAGATATGATTACTTTGTTTGATTGAGTTTGAGTTTGGGAACTTTATATCAATTTTTTAATATACTAATTCACCCCCCCTCTTAGTATTCTATCAGATACTTGTTCTTTCATCCTACTATCATAATCAACTATATAGGTACTCACTTATCATTTATCCTCTCATCCCAGAAGCAACCATAGCAATGCACAAGTGACCACAAACAAATCTAGCTAACAAGTTAGTGTTAATATTGAATCAAACCTCATGGATATAGATAGTTCTCATCTGAGTCAGCCCAATATAATTGAATAGGTGATCAACCCACACAACTACATAACTCAAGGATCCAATCATTGAAACATGAAAACTCACTATCACATCAATAAAATATAATTATAAGATCTCAAAGAGAACAATCATTTAGACAACATGACTCAAGCACCAAGTCAAGCACATATCCAATTTGCCAGCCATGTCCACATCAATCACCATAGTCTAGGAATCCACCAAGCATAACCAAAAAGATGTTGAGTGACTAATCATGTACAAAAATCTTCATGCAGAGAAAGAATCACATTTTCTCTCATCATGTGCAAAGCATACATGTAGAGATGCAACTATCTCATCCAATAACACCTCATAGAAACAAAGCCTACAAAATAGGTCTTGAGCAGATCCACAAAATTGCAAGTTTTTTCCTTGATTGTGTAAAAACTAAAAAACCACTATTTTCAGGAACACCCATGCAAATCCATACCCACTTCACATCTAGAAGACTCAAAAAGTCTGAAAATACCAAAAAAGGTTCAAGGAGAACAATGAAATTATTATAATAGATGAGCATCACCATAGATTTTGAGCATAAAATCTATAAAACCTTTAGATCCAAGGAACATGAATCTAAGCCATGCAAGTAGAACCATCCATAAGGAAAAAGTACTTTAGGAATTCCAGAGCCATTTGTAGGCCAACTCCACAACAACCACTAGTACATGTATCCGAGAGAGATAATCTATTCGAGAAACTTTGAGATCATCCAATGATCAACTCCATAGCCTCCATGCATTTGAGGATAATGAAAAAATGCCTTCCAATATCAAGGGCTAAACCAAGAACCCAATATATTCACACCATCATTTAGAAAAACCAAGTTTCTCCATATTGTCAAGGAGCCTAAAATAAACACCCAACATGAAAACTTTGTTGCCCATAACAATGAAATGAAACATCACTACAATGCATTAGGGTTATAACACTATCAAAAAGGATCTCCAGATCAATATCATATTAAATTAAAGCACATGGTCAAATCCACTAATCTTCACCATCCATCAAAATGCATTCTTTCACCTATAAAACTAGATCAACTACAAGACTTTCACTCGTCAAAGGATTAATCATCAGTTGATTCCTTTGAAAAATTTCCTCAAGCTTTCCAAGCTAAGAAATATTAATAGAATAAATAACTAGAACTAGAATCACCATGAATCCTCACATTCAAGCACCATTCAAATAATGGAACAAATCTCTTATACCAATTGAAGGAAAATTGGGGCATCCTAGTGTAGCGTCCTAGAATTGCGACACTTGCAATTTCAACTGCATTTCGGTCTTCATGATGGTGACGCAACATAGAACCTGAATGGAGACCCCAAAACTTGTCCACGACACCAAAACCTGCATTTTCTTGCACCCTGGCCTTATCCCTCCTTGCACCTTGCTGTCCCGGGAGGTGGGACTAGAGCGCCCAGCGCCCTGGTCCTTCAAGACTAGGGTGCCTAGCGCCCTGGTCCCCCAGGACTATGGCACCCAGCACCGTGGTCCCTGGCCCTATTTTGGGCCTGGTCTCCTATGGGGCTTCGGGTCTTTTTGTTTGCAAATTGGAAAATAACATTTCCTGGTCGGCCCAAGGTCAGAAAAATCAGTCTATCAGCCCTAATTGATAGGTATATAAACTAAATTTTCCTCTCCCATTTGGATGGATGGAAAAAGAGGTGGAAACGATACTCAAACATTCAAGCATTCAAGCATTCCTTCAAGCAATTGATCATTCTAAGTCTCCATTCAAGGCTAAGTGTTGCATTCAAGACAAGGATTCAACCATTGAAGAGGAGATCACCTACTACATACAACATACAACATACAACATCTATACCTTCGCATATAAGGATACAAACATCCTTACAACAAGGTACTAGTACTTGTTTTACATTACAAACATTTACATTTACAGCATTTCTCATTTCTTGGTTAATTCCAAAACCGGGGTTTGACCTAAGGGCAAACCCCTAATCCCTAACCCCCCAATTGTCTTCGCTTTTCTGTGTGTAGGTTGCAGGTACACGGCTGAAATTGAAGATCTGGAATCCTTGTGCAAAGACGAACAGATCCCCCTTCGTTTCGCGGATTTTTCGGAGGACCGTGTGCACACCGGGCACCATCGTCCCGTCAACTTGTGCTCAAATTTGTAGAACAGCGCCGTATCGACATTTTACTGCTAATTCTAGGTCCGCAGCTTCATCCTATATTCCTATCGCTGTTTATAAGTGAATCTTTCTCACTTTTCATGCATTCCTAGCTTAATCCTTCTATCTACATTCTTTACAAAAGAGGGTAGCCTTGCTGTCTTAACCCTTGAAACTCATTTAGAATCCAATCTTGCCTTGTGTGGGATTTGATCTTGTGGGTTTCAACCCCTCTTTTGAATGTAAAGTCTCCCCCAAGTGAAAACCGCCAACCCTAGTGACCTCCCTTCTCTCTCTTTGGAGTTGGAAGAGGGGAGAGCTACTAGGGTTCAATTTTTTCGCTTTACATTTTGGTGAGCCCGACGTGAACATCCTTTCTAAATTATTCATGCTTAGATCTGAAAATTGGCTTCCTTGATTACATTTCCATGTTTGATCTTTTGCAAATTTTAGAGGTTAATTGCATAAAAACCCTAAATTTTCTTTTGTGTAATTGAGCTTGTGAAATGTTTAATTGTTAATGCTTGTTTTAGATCTACCCTTCTACTGCAAATTATCAATTCATATTTGTGCTTTAATTCTGAAAATTAAGTGGTTAAGTGTCAAAACCCTAATTTTTGAAACCTTCTTGATTCAACCTTTGACTGATAATTTCATTGATCAAAACATCTCCAAATCGGCTGTAACTTTGGATTCTGCAACAAAATCATAATATCTTTCATCCCTGAAAATTTGGAAAAAAGTTGCGAGGACCGTGTGCACTCCGAGCGCCATCGTCCTCGACATTTTTTCCAAAATTTTGGGATCTAGATCTTACTGTATTTTTCTGCTAAAATCCAGAATTTCGGCTGATTTTATCAATTATAACACTTTCAAAATTAAAGTCAAAGTTGGTCTAGGTATTGCTTGGATTAAGGCTTCTAATCATTCAAATATTGTTGAAATTGAAATTTTGTGTCAAAATTGTGTTCTTACTGTCCTAAATCTAAAAAGTGTGTCGGCATTCATTCGAAATTTCAGTGCTTTATTCAAATTCTTGCAATTTGTGACTTTTGAAGTTAAGTGCTTAATTACAACAACTTTGATTTCCGCTTTAAAAATTGAATTTTGCATGAAATTGAGTCAACTTTTAAAATTCAAAATTTGCATTGCTTTTGGTATTCCCTCTAAAATCATAAAATTCAAAATTTCAGTTTCCCTCTCTTTTTCAAAATTCAAATTTTGCATTTTTCGACAATCTGGGTAGGGTTCAATTTCGAGATTGCAACTTTAATTTTGCCTATCTACAGATCGTATAATCACTCAATTTTTTCAGATTAGCTTTAAAATCATCATAACTGTCATCCCTGCAAATTTCAAAAAAAGTTGCGAGGACCGTGTGCACTCCGAGCGCCACGGCCCCTGACATTTTTTCTAAAATTTTGGGAGATTGTCGTGATTGCATTTAACAGCTTAAATCTAGGAGATTGGCTGATTTTACAGAAATTTGCTACCTCTAAATTCACAGTCTTCTCTCCCTTTCTAGTGCATGAGTTTTACAACAATAAGCCCTAATTACACTATTCCCATTAGATGAAGCCGTAGAATTAAGTCTTTCCGAGGTTTAATTACCGAGGAGATGGAACCTAATTTGAATAGCCTTTTTAACGAGGACATGGGTAATTCCTCTAATCCTCCTAATGATGAAGAAGCTCTCCATGAGGTTTCTATTGAACAACTTTCAAAATTGGATAACCAATTTGACGATTTTCGACAATGGATGTCTCAAGAATACCCTGATAGTCAAGCTCTTCCTTTAATTGAGGGTCTAAAACATATGCTTCAAAGTGATAAGAATGGAATTGATATTTTGCGTGGTATTGCACACATTATGGATTCGAATGTGATGCTATAAGGAGTTGTGCTGAAACTTTAGGTTATACACAACCTCCCACTCAAGTCAATCATTCTATTCCTTTGACAACTTCTATTGCTAGCATACCTACCTTTACATCAAACATAATGACTACTTCAATACAAGATATTCCTCCTATGATCACCAGTCATGGGGGCAATCCCTCTTCCTTCATTCAATCCGACTTCTTCATTCATTCCTTCAATGAGTGTTCCTATTACATCTCCACAAATGAACATGACGCAAGGGGGCAATTCATTTAACCATTCCATTCCTCCTTGTAGTGTTCCTCCTTTCCAATCATCTCCTATGACTAACTATCATAGTGTTCCACCACCTTACTCTCAATCAATGCCTTCTTTCAATAACATAACACCTCCATCACAATCTAACATGTCTAATATGAACTCTTCGACTGAAGCGACCATTAACAATCTTGCACAAACTGTCTCTTCTTTACAGCAACAAATTGCCTCTATGAATCAATCTAAGTTTAGTGTGCCCACATTTGATGTTGTGAGCCCACTTTCTCTTGACATTGTTCGAGCTATCCCTCCTAAACATGTTGAAATCTTGCATTTGGAGCTTTATAATGGTAAAGGTGATCCTCTAACACATGTTAAGACTTTTCAAACAATTTGTACCGATTTTGCTTATGACCAAAGGTTGCTTGCAAAACTGTTTACTAGAACATTAAGAGATAAAGCCCTACAATGGTATTGCTCGTTGCCTTCTTATTCTATTACTTCTTTCAAACAACTTGCAAATGCTTTTATTCAACAATTTCAAAACAATATAAGTCCTAAAGTTACTTTGATTGATTTAATGCATTGTAAACAAGGTGTTAAAGAAAAAGTGACTGACAATGATATTCAAAGAATCTTTATTTCTAATTTACAAAAAGATATTCGAGACAAACTTCTGTTTTCTGAGTTTACTTCTTTCTAACAGTTGTGTGCAACTCTTCACAATTATCAACTGACTGTGAGTCAAATGGAACAATCACATCCTATGGCTCCGAGTGATAAGGGTGATAGCAGTCAACAACCATTTGGGAAGTTTAAACCGAACAGAGATTCCATCAAATTCAATGAAAACATCATCAACAACAATGTGAATGCAGCATCAGGTGTGCCTTCTATTTCTAAGTTTTTCAAGAAAGAAAGAAAGTTTACTCCTTTGAATGAATCATTGCATAGTATTATGAATAAGTTATTGGAACAAAATGTGCTTACTCTTCCTCCTATAAGGCAAATTGATCCTACAAAGATTAATTCACCCTATTTTGATAACAAATCTTTTTGTCAATTTCATCGTCAACCTGGGCATGATACTGAAAAATGTTTTGCTTTGAAGGGTAAAATTCAAGATTTGATTGATAATAATACTATCTCTGTTTCCAGAGTGAATGATAAAGGCAATACAACTATAGCTCCTCCTAACCAAAATCTTCAGATTTTTACTGATCCATTACCTTCTCATACCTGTAATGCGATTGAGACTAATGATTCCTCTCTCTCATCTGATGGTTTTGTGTGTATGACTCCGAATGTGATTAACTTTGTAGAGCAACAAGAAAACCCTAAAGAACCTTCCATCACATTTGATTCTAGTGAAACTATCAGGGCACCTGATGGTCCTTTATACATAGTTGCAAAAGTCAAGAATACACCTTGCCGTGGAGTGCTTATTGATCCTTCGTGCATGGTTAATGTTATTACTGAAGAATTTCTTTTTACTTTGCAATTCAATCAAGTGATTTATGACAAAACAGATGTGATTGTGAAATTATTTGATGCATTTTCTTCTCCTGCAATTGGTTCTATTACATTACCTATTGAAGTTCATAACAAATCCCTTGATGTGAACTTTGCTATTATTCCTTCATCCGAACAATTTCGTGTGAAGCTTGGCTATCCTTGGCTATCTTCCATGAAAGCTATTGCTTCTCCTATTCATAAATGTTTGAAATTTCCCCATAATGGTGAAGTTGTTACTGTCAATCATAGTCTCTTTAAACCAGCTGAAAGAACTTCTAGCGTTCCTATTGATTATTTTTGGCCTAAACAATTCCAATCTCTTCCTCCGCGAAGTGATCATCTTTTCAAATCTTATCAAAAGTGGAAAACAGATATGATCCTATCTTTAAGTGAACCTAGAACACCCAAACTTGATATTCCTATCATTCTTGAGAAGGAAGTTCTTCCTTTGAAAGATAAAACTAATGTCTTTCCTCAAGAAGATTCCCAACCCATCCCTATGGATGTAACTATGTCTATGTCTAACAAACTTTCTAAGGGTAGACCTATACCTCCTCGTCATGATGGACTTGGTCTCCTTCCTAAACCAAATATTCATCCTTTATATGGAGCAGTTCCTCCTCCTTCCTTTTATAGAGAAAAGAGACCTTCCTCTTCTCCTATTATCCAGCCTAAGAGACCACAACCTAAACATCCAAGTGATAAGGATGAGAACATTCCTCCTCCTCAATCTTCTCCACTTCCTACTAAGACTAGATGAAATCATTCTGCACGTGAACGTAGATGAAAGCGTCATCTTAGAGCTCAGGCAGCTGCTCCTCACACTTTACAATCTCCAAAAACACCTTCAACAAGCATTATTCCATTTTCTCCTCAGCCGAAAATTGAGCCAAAATCTCCTAAACATAAGATGCATGATGGTCTTGATCCTGTGTGAGTTAAAGATCCTATTTTTATAAATCTTGATGATGATATAGATGAAAATGTTATTCATGATGAAAATGCTACTCCTCTTGTTTCTGATAGTGAATATGAACTTGTTGATATTGATAACCATTTATCTAACAAATTTTCCAAAGCACTTATCCTAGCTCCTAGACAAGAACAACGTTGCTTGGAACATGAACACAACCCTTGTTTGGATCTTGTGATAGCTCCATCTGCTGTGTTGGATGTTCCTCCTCTAGCATGTTTCCTGCCTTCCCGAAACATTGATCAGCAAGATCGGGGGGTAGATGACGTGCTAGACTAGTTTCATTAGCATAGAAGATTCCCTCCTCCTCTCTTTTGTTACTTCTTCTATGTGTTATTCTCATTCTTCTATTTGTTGTCCTTAGTGTTGTCTACTTGAGGACGATGCAAAGCATTGAGATCTCTTTTGGTCTCTCTCATGTTGACTCAAAAGACACATGTGTTCCCTTCTTCTAGGTGACCTTCCTTGATTGGGGAATGAAGAACAATTATGCATACATACATATGATATACATGAATTATCATACAGCATACTGACCCCAAGGAAAGCGAAGTCACCTCGTGCTTTGTGTTTTGTGTCTATTATCCTTGGGTTTATCTCACACTTGGGGGCTAAATCCTTGTGATAGCGTGCTCCTTTCCCTTCTCGTTTCTTATATCACTACCTTAAAGCAATCACCCCCGTTGGACGTGTATGATTGCTTTAACGTAGGGGGGCATACACCCTGTCTATCCTTTCAGGATACTTGAAAATTTCTTGGCGAACTTAGCTTTGCCTTGAAAATTTTTGGTATTTCTCTTGCATGACTCATAGTGAGGGAACCTTACTACGGACAGTCATGGTTCTCCCTCTTGATCTTCCCTTTTACTTTGTCAATCGAAGTCATAAGATCCTTAGTCCACTGGGGGCTTGGTGTGTCTTGCCTCCTTGACGTGGTGAAAGTCTTTCAATGTTGTTTCCTTGTACTTTACCAGAAGTATGAGCGTACGCCTATACTCCCGCTAAAGTGGGGGCTAAATGTAGCGTCCTAAAATTGCGACACTTGCAATTTCGACTGCATTTTGGTCTTCACGATGGCGACGCAACATGAAACCTGAATGGAGACCCTGAAACTTGTCCACGACACCAAAAACTGCATTTTCTTGCACCCTGGCCTAATCCCTCCTTGCACCCTGCTGTCCCGGGAGGTGGGACCAGAGCGCCCAGTGCCCTGGTCCTTCAGGACCAGGGCACCCAGCACCCTGGTCCCCTAGGACCATGGCGCCCAGTGCCCTGGTCCCTGGCCCTATTTTGGGCCTGGTCTCCTATGGGGCTTCGGGTCTTTTTGTTTGCAAATTAGAAAATAACATTTCCTGGTCGGCCCAAGGTCGGAAAAATCAGTCTATCAGCCCTAATTGACAGGTATATAAACTACATTTTCCTCTCCCATTTGGATGGATGGAAAAAGAGGTGGAAACGATACTCAAACATTCAAGCATTCAAACATTCAAGCATTCAAGCATTCCTTCAAGCAATTGATCATTCTAAGTCTCCATTCAAGGCTAAGTGTTGCATTCAAGACAAGGATTCAACCATTGAAGAGGAGATCACCTACTACATACAACATACAACATACAACATCTATACCTTCGCATATAAGGATACAAACATCCTTACAACAAGGTACTAGTACTTGTTTTACATTACAAACATTTACATTTACAGCATTTCTCATTTCTTGGTTAATTCCAAAACCGGGGTTTGACCTAAGGGCAAACCCCTAATCCCTAACCCCCCAATTGTCTTTGCTTTTCTATGTGTAGGTTGTAGGTACGTGGCTGAAATTGAAGATCTGGAATCCTTGTGCAGAGATGAACAGATGCCCCTTCGTTTCGTGGATTTTTCAGAGGACCGTGTGCACGCCAGGCACCATCGTCCTGTCAACTTTGGCTCAAATTTGTAGGACAGTGCCGTATCAACATTTTACTACTAATTCCAGGTCTGCAGCTTCATCCTATATTCCTATCTCTGTTTATAAGTGAATCTTTCTCATTTTTCATGCATTCCTAGCTTAATCCTTCTATCTACATTCTTTACAAAAGAGGGTAGCCTTGCTGTCTTAACCCTTGAAACTCATTTAGAATCCAATCTTGCCTTGTGTGGGATTGGATCTTGTGGGTTTCAACCCCTCTTTTGAATGTAAAGTCTCCCCCAAGTGAAAACCGCCAACCCTAGTGACCTCCCTTCTCTCTCTTTGGAGTTGGAAGAGGGGAGAGCTACTAGGGTTCGATTTTTCCGCTTTACACCTAGAAAACCATCTCAGATTAGTATGCACCTCTAGTATCCAATGATTTTTCAAAATAGATTACAAAATGTTGATACAATAACATACTACTATGCCATAAAAGTAGAAATGGACATAGTTGACTTCCCACAATTAAAACCTTAGAGGAAAGTGATTGCAATATATAGATCTAAGAAAATTTTAGTAGCATTGTAGCATACAAATTTAATACATCATAATCATGAAAAAAGAAGTATGGGACAAAAGAGAGAACACAGATATATGTGGGGAAAACCCTTTTGGTTAAAAAAATCCACTTTCCAAAACATCAAGCCAATTTATTATTTAGCAACAAGTTCCAATACAATTTTAGGCTCTAATCCTTTACATGGAGATTTACATCTTGTTTCATCCTGGAGAAAAAATGGTAGTGTAGCCTCTATAAAATGTACTCTTATCCTCTCTTAAATCAGCTAAGGCATCAACATATAAATAGAGCTTAGCATAAGGAGTTAGGTTCCCATGCTTTCAAAAACCATCTTCAACACCTAAGAGATAAGTTGTGTCCAAAACAATATCTTGCTAATCCCATGACATGTTTCTCATAACAACTTCCAAGGAAACAACACCTATCTCATCCATAATGGGCATCTTGGAAAATACAATGTAAAAACAACATAGAGTTTGCTATGACTAGGAATAGGCACCTTCATTACTTCACACCACTTGTACAAGTGAACTCCATCATAAATTCCAGTAGCTATAATATAACTCCAATACATAATAGAAGCTGAAAATCAAGACTCTTTAGTCAACATAGGAAAATACCAAATCAATTTCCACTCCAACATAACATCTTCCAAGTCGGTACCAACTTCCTTGAAAATAAGGAATATACCATTTCATCACCTACCATGTAGGATACCACCTCACCTAGAGTTTATACAAAGTGAATGACAACATAGGAAGTTCATATCTGAGAATAAATCAATTAGGAAACAATTAATTAAATTGGCATTTGAGGACTATAAGGTTGAGACACCTTAAACCCAACATTCGCCCACTTATCTAAGACCTGTAAAGAGTCAACAACATTGACTCCATAGGAGCTAAAATAGTGAAATGACATCATAAAAACCATCCATACAACCACACAAATGTCAAACATGCTCTTATGCTCTAGCAAGACACCAATCCAAAGAATACAAACATAAGATCCGAGTGATAACAAAGGCTATATGATACTACCACAACCTCAATGCTCTCACAACATATACAAAAGCATCAACATCAACTTAAAAGACCCATAACTAGAACACAATTACAATGTAGTCCTCATAGAAAAAGATAGAACATCAGCTAGAACAACAACCCAAATCACTGCTTAGATCCAATTGATATATCGACAGGATTGAAAAATGATAACCACAACAAGTGTTAACCCATCCAATCACACATACCTCAAAGGTATCCACCATTAGTAAACTCATGCCACCATCATAACCAACCCATAAACTACAACCACAAGTTCCATGTACAGACCAGTCGATGAAGACCAAACACATCCATAGACTCCCACTGCATGGGTATTGCCAAATCTAAAAGATCAAACATACCAAGTCTACCAATCACAACACATGAAAAATGTAACAATGTACTACCAAGGACCATGCACAAAGATAGGCACATCCTGCAAACAAAATTGTTGCAAGAAACATCTCTCTCAAGATGTTTCTATAGGTCTCCCAAGTTCTCCACATCCAATAAAGGAAAGAGATAAAGGACCATCCATGTCATCACCAAAAAACAATAAAGTAAAAGTGACAACATATGACCACAAACTAGTGATCACCATAGATCCACCTAATATCTAAAAAATAATTTTATGTGAATCCAAACATCCATGAAGATAAACAAGACCAAAGAGATAACTTGAAAATCATGTAGCATTTCCTTCTACATACACTTCTAATTGTCAGATATGTCAAGTAAGGTCTTCCTCGCATCTCCATGAGAAAAGCCATGACAACATCCAAATCCATTCATAGCATATGCCTCATCAATCTACATGGATGTAAGTCTCTCAAAGAAGATCAAACTACTTTCTCATTTTAGTAAATCATCCCACTAATATCCCCAATGATCATCACAAAATAAAGTACATACCCAAGGAGATATCCATACTATCCATATCTTATAATGAATCATATAAAACCATTTGATCATAGCTCAAGATTTATGAATATGCAAGAAAATCATAAAGCACATGAGAAAAACAATCAACCAAACCTCTGAAGTAATAAACTATTGAGTAGACCAAGAGTGGAGAATGAGAATGCTCCTCCAAGATGTCTAAATTATCATGACTCATCCAAGAGTAATATTTTCATAGGTATCTACTGAACTCACATCCAATCAAGGTGTAGGCTTTTCAAACTTTCAGCTGAAATATTATCAATAGTAACCATCTCAACACATGTCTCTCATCTCAAGAGTAATATAGCTTGACCTAAGTCACTATGTATCCATGAGTACCAACAAATGTTCAATCCATGCTAAAATTTAAAACGCATCTCTCCACTCTCATGAAGCTATCAATATATGACCAAATGAACCAAATACAAAGAGAACCATCCAAACCACTATCAAAGCTCCAATAAGATGAATCAAGAATCCATCATGAGCTGACCATCCCCTCCTAGGACATCACATGACCCAAGTGAACATATCATGGTTTCAACAACAATGTATTATGCCAAAAACCTAATGCGCACTCAAGAGTATCCCATGACATAACACTAACATAATCTAAACCAACATCACTTGTCAAGCACCACCAACACCTCAACCAAAAACTCCAATAGTCCTCCAGGGCTTTGATATGTTACCCATCCTCAAATAGTGTACATGCAATGGGGAAAGAACATTTATGCAACAATAGTCCATCTAAGAATCCTTCCAAGCCATCTACATCACTAAAGAAGAACATGCATCACCACATGATAAATACACAACCAGTGCTAAAGCTCCCATTGAACCATGGTACTAAGATCTCCAAGAATCATGACACACCATCTCCCAAATTTGAAAATATTTCAAGTTCATAGACACAAGTGTACAACTAATCACACCAAGTGAAACTGAGGTCTCCAAAAAAGAAAATACACCATGCTATTGGACCCCTTAATCAACTATCTAGGTAATCACTTATCTTTTGTGCCAATGTTTGTTTTGATAGTCTCCTCTACCAACATGGATGATTTCTCCTCATATGATGCCAAGAGAATGTCGAGCCTTCCATCTTTTGGAGCATCAAAGAGGTTTATAGCCTCAGATATGACCTTTCTTTTTACTTTATAAGAGTCAGACAGTTCCACATGTTGTTTTCATCATAAGACCCATGATTTGTTTTTATTTTTATTATTTTGTGACTAGAAGGCCCAACACCCTCACCGAAGTATGCCACATTGTTGAGTTTTATAGTGTATCTCACGTTATGGTCCCCAAGTGGAAGATCATCTCCTATTCTGAGGTAGTCTATGAAATCCTCATTATTTTGAAATGTGTCTAGTTGTAAAGGTCCTTTATGGTCAAATCAATGAGTTGTGGGTGAATGAGAGGAAGGCCATCAATGTTTTCAAAGTCAATGGGCATAAGGGTAAAGACATGATTATCTTAAGGTATATCAAGGTAATTATTGAGGTCATTGCTAGCAGTCTCCTCATGTGTCTTGATCATAAAAAAATCCAAATTAGCCTCACTAGAAGTGTATTTAGTAATGGGAGTCCTTACTCTTTGTGATTTGGACCTAGAACCTAGAAACGAAGACTGTTTGGGATCCTCAAGAATATATCCTTTATTATCCTCCTTTTGAGCTGTAGATTTTGAAGTAGTTTGACGAACTCTAAATTTTCTATAAACTTCCTCTTTTTTCATGGGTTCACCTAGTTCTTTGAATGTTTGGGTGAGATCGTAATAAATAAATGATTTGTTTGAACCCCACTCCCACTCATTCGAGTTGGTGTAATAGTGTTTTTCTTTTTGATCATTGGGGTCTCTGATTTGCAATGCTTCTTCACATTTGTGAGTGCTTAACCTGAAAGGTATCAAAGAAAGCTCTTTTGAGCACTAATTCTTGAATGTCAATTCTTGTTGCAAATGTTGAGTGATACCCTCTTTTTTTAGACCAAGAGGGATTTTACCATCATAGCCAAATTTTTGTAGGATTTGGAATCCTTTATCATACTTTTTACATGGTATCTTGATGTGATCTTGTGTATCTTCTTTAGGTTCTTTGTAAAGTATTTTGTACAAGTCCTCTTCTTCCATCTCACCCCACTTTTGGAATATAATAGGATCCCATTTTGGTGTAATGATTGATAACTATTTAGAAGGATGTCATCGTCCATACTCTTCTAGAGAATCCATTAGTTGTCTCAGGTAAATAGTTTGATTTAGAGTGTACTCACCAATGCCTTTATCCTGGTATTTCCCTTTAAGATCACCTTGTTTTATTGTTTAAAGTTGTAGTGACTCAGGATAAATATATGTAGATGATGGAGTTGCCTTTCTATTGATGGGTATTATTGTTTCCGATGTTGACTATAAGTTGTTGCAATATACAAATGAATTCTGGATCACCATTAATGATCACTTCAACTCCATTGTATGGGAACTTGATACATTGGTGGTATGTTGAAGGACCAACTCTCATTTAATGCATCCATGGACATCCACAGAGTATATTGTATGTGAGCTCTAAATCAAGGGCTTGGCATACCACATCCTTTGTAATTGGCCCAACTCTAAGAGGTAAGGTGATTGTGCCCCTAGATGAACATTCTTTGTCATCATATGCCTTAATGGTTATTGCATTTGTAGAATTCACAGCCTTTCCAGAATATCCCAATTGCCTAATAGTTCTCAATATATAAATATTTAGACCTTCTCCTCCATCTATCAAGACTTGTTTGATGTGGTTTTTATAGATAAAGGTTTCAATATGTATAGGTGTATTATAAGGCTAGGTTATGTATGTATCATCAACTTCTGTGAATGTGAGGGTACGTGGAATTGAAAGGTATCCCACCATGGCTTGAAACTGGTCTAGGTTCATAATAGTGGGTACAAAAGTCTCTCTCAAAGTCTTATCAAGGATGACTTTATGTGCAGGAGATATGCATAAAATCTCAAGGATGAAAATGATGGAAAGTCTCTTTTCTAGCTGATCTACAAGGTCATACTCATTCTCTATGGATGATAAGGCTATGGGTTTGGATGGAACACCTTGCAAGGTGACTTTACCTCAACGAGTTGTGAAATTAAGACCTTCAAGAGTTTTGTCCTTTATAATGCTAGTACAAACATGATTGTACATTGAAATATGATTATATTGGCAATCAAAACTCATTTAATTGGTTTCATATGTTGTCATTGATGATAACATGTTTCAACTTTCATTCCTTGGTTTGGTTGTTTATCGATAGACACTTCACCAGCATCGACACCCACACCAACTAGTATCTTTACCAGTAGGACAAATTCTTTAGGTACCAACATTGGAGGCTGACATGACTTACAACATGACACCGACATAGGAGGCCAACATCATTGGGAGATCCAAAAATTGGAAATTAGTTTTGATATTTATGTATATATGTAACTGAGTTGACATCTATATTCATTTTGTAATTATCTATGTAAGCTAACATGAGGCATGAAGGATTGTAAGGGTATCTAGGTTAGTTTAATAGATCATTTTGTGATATGTGAGATGTGAGATTAATATTTTGTAATGACGGGAATGGTTTAATGCAAATATTATATGTAAGATATTATTTTGGTAAGGATTTAGGGTTTTAGATCCAAAACAATTAGAGCTTGAAATGAAAGTTTATCAAGCATAGAAGATGCATTAAATGTTTTTAGTTTTATGTTTTGTTATTCAAAGTAATTGTAGTGAGTGAGACTCCTTTGTGATGAGCAATGTGCTCTAGGTTGTAAGCCTTCCTACAAGTGTAGGCCCCCATATTATGTAATATCTTTTCATATGGTTAGTGGATTGATATTGTGGGTCACAAATCCCATAGTGGTTTTTCCTCTTTAAGGTTTTCCATGTATAATTCTTTGTGTTATGATATTCATTTGTGTGATTGTCTTATTTATTTCTTTACTTCTTTCAATTATATATGTACTAGTTTACCAATTGGTGAATGCATGTTATAATAAGGTTAAAATTGAATATTCCAGTAGAACACTAATTCACCCCCCCGTCACTCTTAGTGTTCTTGGATTCCAACAATTTGTATTAGAGCCTTGTGCCTTGGAGGAAGTCTAATAGCTTGAGGCAGATCCTGAATCTAGAATCCATGGATATGAGTTTGGAGAAGCAACTTGACGTAGCACTTGAAGATTATGATGCTAAAAGGATGAAGAACTTGAATTTACAAGATGAATTGAATTTTGCCAAGGAATTCATTCTTATCCTATAGGAGAGGCTATCATTTGTTCAAGATAGGAGGAAGGAATGTTTGCAAAAGAAGGATAATAAAGAGAAAGATGCCCTTATTGAAAGATATCACAAGCTAAGTCAAGAGAAGATGGTCATGAGGAATGAAATGCAAGCCCTAACTATGAGTTTTTCAAAGGAGATTGAAGACCCTAAGATGAACGAAGAAAACCTTGGGAGATATCTAAAAGATAGATCTAAAGAATGCATCCAATTGGTTCATGAAAATGATATGTTGAGAACTGATTTAGTGCAATCCCAAAGTAATGAAAAAGAAATTGAGAGATAAATGATAATTTTGAGAGATGATCTGACTATTGCAAGTGAGTACAAGGATAAATTCAAGGTTAGTTCAACATAGTTGGATGAATTATTAAAAAAGCCAAAGACAGTATGGAGATTCCAGTGGACTTGGATTTGAACAAGGTCAAAGCTTTGGTACTACAAATGAAGATCAAAACTAGAAGGCACTAGTAAGGCAACTTAATCCTTACAAATTTAATGGTAGATGCTTTGTTTGTAATAAATTTGGTCACATGGCTAGGCAATGTAGAAATAGTACAAATCAGAACTATAATTCTACTCCCGGTCAATGTTCTAAATGCAATAAGTATGGTTATAAGATAGGAGATTTCAGAATGAATGTTAAATGTTATGCATGTGGAAAATTTAGACATATGGATAGTAAGTGCAGGTCAAGAAATTATACTGGTTATATCAAATCAATTGAAAAAAACAATATTACATGTTATGCATGCAACAAGATTGGACACATAGCTAAATTCTATAGAAACAAAAATCCATCAGTTAACAATGATGCATCAAATGATAAAGGGAAGGGGAAGGTCAATGAAATCTGGCAAGATTTTAGCAAGAAATGGGTCAGGAAGTCAAATGAGAAATCAATAGATGGATATGCTCTAGTTACTCAACCGATAGAGGAGGTTTCTCCTACACCAGTAGGAAGCTCATCTGGTAACTGTGGTAGATTCCTTAGGGGTAGGAAAAATTCATGACAATACTGCTTAAGCCCCGAGAAGGAGTTCTGGAAGATGTTCCAAACATTGGAAAGGTTTATCTAGCAGCAAGATGTTCGACCAAGATCCGGTATGTTTAACCGGAATTCATTCAAATCAATGATGGATTAGGGTTTGTTAAAGGTTAAAAGGTTGAATCCACTTCATTTTTTATCACCTTGCATTTAGAGTGATTAAGAGAGATTCAGTGCAATCAAATAAATTCTTCAATGACTCCACCAGTGATCGAAAGAGTTATTTAGGGTTTCATTGACAACTATTTATCAGGTATTTATCTTTCATCATGGAAGTGAGATCATCTTTTGCACCTACTTTTATTGTAAATCCTACTATTGTCGAGGTTAAAGATCATCCTAGGCCTATTTTCAAGCAATGTTTGCATATTGCCTGCTTGGATGATTCTGTTGGTGCATTTTCCCATTTTCCTAAAGGAGTTGTATATGTGCAAGATGTCAAAGCTTACATTCACTACCACATTGAGCATCTGGGTACCAGTGATATCAAGAGCATGTATATATTCAAGTTAATGGGAGACTCTAAAAAGATCAAGGACCTGGAGGACACTCTAATACCAATTGATGAATAATGATGAATAGTAAATACCTAATAGATACTGAGAGGGGGGGTGAATCAGTATGGACAAAAAATTCTTCAACAACTTAAACTGCAAAGACTGTACTAACTGGTGAACAATATCACCAATCTAAATCAAGGCACTACCGATAAAACACAATCTGACTATAAAATACATAGATCAGTAACATCTAGATCTTCTAAAAACTTAATATGTCATCTCAACTTTACCCATATGCTTAAGCAATTAATACACCAGAAATACAATTACCATTAGATCAGCTTGCATTACCTCCTAACAGAAAACACAAAAACATCACATGAAAAAGCATGACACATAGCACACTGATTTTTCATGTGGAAACCCAAGTGGGAAAAACCATGGTGGGGATGAATACCCACAAGTTGTTCTTGAACTCTTCTAAATTTCACTCTATTAGGAGCCTAGTCCGGTTAAAGACTTTACAACAGGTTTTGCTAGGAACTGATCCTATTAGGGATCACCTAGTTAAGGGATGGCTAAATACCTGGTTAGAGGTTAAAACCTTGTTAAAGGTTACCTTGTAAGAGGATTTGAAGAACTCAATGAGTTTGAGTCACCCTATTAAAGGATTTACAAAAATCTTGTTAAAGCTACCTGGTAAATGGATTTTCCAACTGCTCAAATGGTTAGAAGTCAACAGGTAATACACTGATCTGATAACAACACTCAATGCCAACACAGATCCACTTTAGTTCCTTTACATCTACAATCACACTCTGCAAATCTCTTCTTACTTCTTTGGTCTAGAAAGAATCACCTCACATACAATCATTTTCCAACAACATCAAATGAAAATTATCATTGACCTTATAGACAATAATTAGGTTGGTGGCCAAAACGTAAAACTCTAAGCATCTAGGTTAACAATATATTCAGTCCAATCTTGACCATTTAGTCACATTACATAGGATAAAACAATCTTGAACAAATCTCAAGATGTTCGGCATCGTCCGTTCTTTAGCACTTTTGGAAGTTGATAACCCATCATGCGCTCTCCATCATTTACTAAAGTTGATAACCCATCACGTGCTCTCCATCGTTTACTAAGATTTTGCACATTCTCGAGGTAGATAGAATCAATCTTCTTCATGAAAGATCCTCAAGGAAATTCTTCATGTGCACAATGTTGACATGGAAACATTATCTAATCTTCATTTTAATGCTAACTCATCACAAGATGTTGTCTGTCAAATCACACAGACTTGGAATGCCTCAACCAAAAACCTTGAAGCTAAGAATAACAACTGATAGTCATACCAAATGAAAACCTGATACAAAATTTGCATATACTGGTTCACACTCCAACATACCAGTTCACTTATTGTGTATACTAGTTCATACCATCATACCAGTTCACTTGCCAATTTTCTTACTTCAATATATCAGTTCATACTTTAGCATATTGAAATCAATGACAACATACAATCCCATCATGTCATCAAACTCTACACATATGCCAACAATCTCCCCCTTTAGCATTAATGGCAATATAGAAAGATATCTCTACATCTTCTTCCATATTATATGTTTTCAATACTGCAGATATCTTCTCTGGTTCACATCTTCTCCCCCTTTGACAACAATGCCGAAGTGAAGGCACAAACATCCATGATCTACTATGTTGCTCCCCTTGAGGAGTAGCATCCTTCAACACATCAATCCTAATAAAAGATTTGACAATACAATACCAGAATGATGTGGAGCACATACTTTTAGTTCACCTCTTGAAGGGGCAACACCCCTAATTCACCTCTTAAATAGGTAAATGTAGCCTTCGGTAGAGGCTTGGTGAATCGATCTGCTAACTGCTCTTTACTGGAAACATGTTCCAATACAACCTCTTTGTTATAAACTTTCTCCCTCAAGAAATGATACTTGACCTCGAAGTACTTGGTTCTAGCATGCAATACTAGATTCTTGGAAATATTAATTGCACTTCTGTTATCACAAATTATACTCACCGATTTAGATATAGGGACTTTGTAACCATTTAATACATGCTTCATCCAAATTGTCTAAGTGCAGTTCATAAATGTTGCTACATATTCTGCTTCTACTATGGATTGAGAGATACAACTCTGCTTCTTGCTCATCCATGAGACTAGTCTACCACCAAGAAAGAATGCACCACCAGTTGTGCTCTTCTGGTCGTCTACATTACTAGCTCAATCGACATCAGTAAACACTTTGAGATTGAAATCATTATTGTATGGATACCACAATCCATAATCTATAGTTCCCTTTAGATATCTAAGAATCCACTTGACTGCTACCAAGTGGGATTCTCTTGGACTTTTCTAAAAACATGCACTAATGCCCACTACATGTGCAATGTCTGGTCTATTATGTACAACATAGTGCAACTTACTAATCATTGACCTATAGTCGTTCTCATTCACCAACATTGAGTCATCTTCTTTTGATAATTTACAACTGGTCATCATCTATGTACCAACCAATTTGTTGTCTTCCATTCCAAAGGTCTTCAACACCTCTTTGACATACTTGGACTGAGTGATAAAGATACCATCTTTCATTTGTTGAATTTTTAGTCCAATGAAGAACTTAATCTCTCTGATTAGTGACATCTTGAATTCCTTCTTCATTTCATCTCCAAATGCATGGCTCATCTTATCATCTCCACTAAAACTTATGCCATCAACAAACACTTCACATATCAGAATTTGATCTCCTTCTGTCTTCAGATAGATATTGATATCTTCACTTATTCTTTCAAATGCAATCTTCATAGGATGGGAGTGTAAGCATTCATACCATGCTCTAGGTGCTTGCTTCAATCCATACAAGGCTTTATGTAGCCTACACACCATATCACTATCTTCTGATAGGGAAAACCCATCTAGTTTCTCTATATACGCTTCCTTTTCAACTACTCCATGCAGAAATGCAGATTTCACATCCATTTGATACACTTTGAATACCTTGAAGGTTTCATATGCAAGTAGCATTCGAACTCCTTCCAATCTAGCTACTGGAGCAAAGGTTTCTCCATAGTCTTCTCCTTCTTCTTGAGCATATCCCTTACATTTCAATCTTGCTTTGTTTCTTACCATTGTGCCATCTTCATTCAACTTGTTTCTAAAAACCCATTTGGTGCCAATAACATTTTTGTGCTCAGGTTTGGGTACCAAAGACCATGTACCATTCTTTTCTATTTGGTCAATTTCTTCTTCCATAGCCTTAATCTAGTCTTCAATTTGTGTGTCTATTTAAATGTTTTCGGCTCAAATTCAAAAATCATGCAAGAATTCTCTCTGACCTTTCTTCTTGTAACTATTCCTACATCCTTATCCCCTATGATCTGCTTTGGATCATGATGGAATTTTACATACCTAGGAATGATCTTAACTAATTCCTCTTGCTTTTCCTCTTCATCCTCATCTTCATCAACATCTAGTGGTGTAGGAGCACTGTTACTTGTACTTGGTTGTTTTGCAACCGGTTCTCAAAAGGTTACATCTGGTTCATCTAACGCTCGCTTGCTGCTAGTTTCCTCAAGTTTTTGAGAGGTTTCATGAACTCTAACATTTATACTTTCAATAATTTTTTGAGTCCTATTGTTAAAACACTTGAGAGATTTTATTCTGGTGGAATACCCTAGGAATATTCCCTCATCACATTTTGCATCAAACTTTCTGTTGTATTCACTTCTCTTGATATAACACTTGCTACCAAACACTAAAGTAGCTTACTATTAGAGTCTTACTAGTCCAATACTCATAAGGATTTTTATCATTACCTTTCTTAATGAGTACCTAGTTCATAGTGTAGACTGCAGTGCTCACCGCTTCTCTCCAAAAAGTGTGAGCAACCTTCCCTTGACTCGGCATTGTTTTGGTTGCTTCAACTATAGTTCGGTTATTCCTTTCTACTAAGCCATTTTACTGTGGAGTCTAGGGGTAGACAGATTCCTCTTGATGCCATTCTTTTCATAGTACTTATTGAATTCACCATAAGTGAACTCACCTCCTTGGTTGGTTCTAAGGAATTTAATCCTCTTACTGCTTTCCTTTTCAACTAGTGCTCTAAAGGCTTTAAACTTTCCAAAAGCTTCAGACTTGTCTTTCAAGAATGTGACCCACATCATTCTTGATCAATCATCAGTAATAATTATAAAGTACATATCTCCCTGAACACTCCTAGTTTTCATAGGACCACACAAATCAGTGTGCACAAGATCAAGTAAATTATCTATTGTGAAATATTTACCTTTGAAGGTTGAGGAAGACATTTTCCCCAGTTGACATTCTTTGCACAAAGGATTCTCCATTTTTTTTAGCACAGACAATCTTCTAACTACCTTGATCTTACTATCCCTCACAATATTACCAAAATTTATGTGGCAAAGTGTCCTATGCCATATCCAACTGTCATGAAACTTAGCCATTAGACATTGACTAATATTTGTATTTAACTGGAATAAGTTACCTTTGGTCTGCATACCAGTGGCCATCAGTTCACCACTCTTGTCTTTTATTTTTCGCACTCCATCTTTGAATTCTAGAGTGAGTCCTTTATCATTTAGTTGGGCAACACTCAAAAGGTTATGCCTGAGACCTTCTACCCAATACACATTATTAGCACTGCTTTTTCCATTTAGAGAGATGGACCCTTTGCGTTTTACCATATATGGTGCATCACTACCAAATCATACTACACCTCTATCGTACTCTTCCAGAGACAGAAACTTCCTCTTGTCACCAGTCATGTGGTGAGAAAATCCACTATCAATAATCCACTCATTAGAATTGTCAAAGCGGGAGACAAGAGCCTTCTTGTCTGACACATCTTCCTTAACGGCTACAAACACTACATCTTTTCTTTTTTCATCTTTCGATTCATCATTAGTGACACCTTCATCAATTGCAACAAGACAGTTTCTTCTATTTCCTTCTTTGAACTTTTTAATCTTCTCCGATTTGTCTTTATTATCACTGTTGGGATAGTTGCCAGCAATGTGTCATATCCTACTGCAATAAAAACATTTCAAAGGGAGCTTACCTCTATATTTTCCACTTCACTTAGGAAGTCTCTTGGAAACAAGAGCTTAAAATTCCATTAGGATCTCCTCATCATCCATATCTTTATTTTGTCTGGGTTCATAGCTAGTACAACCTTTTCACTTTCTAGATAGTGCAGCAGATGCTCTAAAGGCTGATTCAGTCTTTCAAAGACTATCGTCATAACTATTTAGCTCATATGTAGTCCACTTAACAATGATGGAGTCTAGGGATACCTTTGTCTTTTCAATAGATCTCAACTCCTGAATAGCAGCAACCCTTATTGCATAGATCGGTAACAAGGATCTCAAAACCTTGCTAACAATGGTGGGATCATCCATTGTACCTCCTACACTCTTGATATCTCCAACAATGGTTTTAATTCTTATCCCATATTGTTGAATGGTCTCTCCTTCAACCATCTGCATGTCTTCAAATTTTCCTCTAAGGCTTTCTTCCTTAGCTTGCTTCACATGCTCATCAACACTATAGATAGTCTCTAGAGTATCCCATACATCTTTGGGATTGTCTTTATCCTAAACATCTATAAACTCAATATTAGATAGACTATTGATAAGAGCTTCCATGAATTGCCCATTATCCTAAATTTCTCTTCTTTGATCATCGGTGAGAGTACTGGTACAGACAACATAAGTATTCTCAACATAGTTCTAGTTTTGAGCACCCATGTTTTTAATGTAGATCTTAATTCTGTCCTTCCATATCTTAAAGTTATCTCTATTGAACTTAGGACCTTCCCTCTTCATCATTAGAATAGGATCTTCTCCTCAAGCAGTTAAGCTTATAACACAAAGGACCTGGAGGATTCTCTAATACCAATTGATGAATAATGATGAACAGTAAATACCTAATAGACACTGAGAGGGGGGTGAATCAGTATGGACAAAAACTTCTTCAACAACTTAAACTACAAAGACTGCACTAACTGGTAAACAATATCACCAATCTGAATCAAGGCACTACTGGTAAAACACAATCTGACTATAAAAGACATAAACCAGTAACATATAGATCTTCTTAAAACCTAATATGTCATCTCAACTTCACCCATATTCTTATGCAAGTAATACATTAGAAATACAATGACCATTGGATCAGCTTGCATTACCACTTAACAAAAAAAACTAAAACATCACATGAAAAAGCATCACACATAACACACTAATTTTTCATGTGGAAACCCAACTGGTAAAAACCATGGTGGGGATGAATACCCACAAGTTGTTCTTGAACTCTTCTGAAATTTTCTCTATTAGGAGCCTAGTCCAGTTAAAGACTTTACATATTCCAACATAGATATGTATTGAGTACAGCGCATGGAGAATTCATTTGGCTGGATAGATGTTATAAGATCAAAAAGGAGGCCATTAGGGTCGTCACAAGTTTGCCATAGATTTGTTAGTGTCTAGAGAAAAAGATTTCAAATGATTAGGCTAACAAACTCACTAGCACAACTTCATACTGATGATCGATGCGAGTCAGTACCATTACTAATAGAGATATCAGATTCAGCAGCATGATTATTGGATACAAGGTAACTCAATCTAATCATCTCAACTCTATTTCTATCTCCTTCATTCATGATGCACATAAGATCATGAGGGAAAATGAGAAGTTATATCTCTATGGATGGATGTTAGATGAGTTTTTAATCAATCTAGGGAAGATCAAATGAGAGAAAAAGGGGACATTCTAGTATGGAAATCTTATTGTCTGCTTGATGTTTATTTTCATTAATGACACTCTCGGTCTTGGGAAGAGACAATGAGAATTTGATATACTAGTAGGAAGATAACTAAAACAATCTATTGCTACTTTGGGTAGTCACTAAGATGATAAGGTTTGGGGTTAGTTCAAGTTATTCCAAAAGGCAATGAAATCTAGGGAGAGGGTTCCAAAACAAATTGTTGAGAAATACTTAGCTGAGATCTTCTTTATGGTTAAAAATGATGAAACCTTGATGGAAGTAGTCAAACCCCAAAAGATATGGATAGAGGAAATGGATTATGAGGTTGATTATCGGATTCCTAGCTACTTATGCAAAGATGTTAGTTGATACTCCTGTTGATGAGACTAAAAAATCAATTGGTATTACAAAATAGAAGAATCAAGAGGTTCAAATTGAATTTAATCAGAAGAAGAGGGAGAAACAACAAGGCAAGGCTAGCAAATTTTTTGAACAAGTATCTCAGGACATCAAGGCCTTAATGGATGTTCTTTCAGAAAAAGGAAGGTAGAGGAAAGATCTTGAAGTCTTCATTGAGCCTATTCCATTAGACTCTGGAATTGAAGATGACACACCTTTAGCAATTAAGAGGGTATTGAGGAAGAAAGGTGGGGAGACTAAGGAGGAAGCAAGGAAGCAACTGGTAAGGAAGGTCACAATCAAGGTACTAGATAATAAAAGAGCTCCAAAGGAAACACCTTCTACACCATCCTGTACTGGTAGAAGAAAGAATATGGATGACACAAATCTTGCAATTATATCCGATAATGTAAGGCTTGTACAGAATTGGTAGATGAAATAACTAAGGATGGTATGTTGAAAATTGTACAATTCTATTATGAGCATTTAGATAATGATGAGCAAAGAGAAGTTGAAGAAACAATTTTATTATATTTGGATATATATAAGAAAGATTTGTTGGAAATTGAGAATCAAATCCTAGCACATCTATATGACAACCTAGATGCTAGGAGATTATCATCTATGGAGGAGGATAAGCATATAAAGATTCAAGAGTTATTAATTACTTATGGATCCATTACTCCAAATGAGTTGGAAATGACACTTGAGGTTGCAGGTAGAAAAATCTTTCACAGCAAGCACAAGATAGTCTTATATTAGGAAGGGTTAATGAGATAATCACTAAAACCCACAAGGCATCAGTTCAATTCTTTTTGGAAATCCCTAGTTTCTACACTTCATAGAAAGTTGAAACAAGCACTACTAACATCCTAGTTGAATGGAAAGGCAAAGGTATAGTGGGTACCTCATCTACAATTTTGAAAGATAATAAGGTATTGGATGTAGAGCCCCTAGTAGAATGTAATGTACATGACACAAAGGTGATACCGACAAATGTGGAGATGCTAGTAGATGCACAGAGTGTACGGGTTACAAATGTTGAGGAAAATAGTCCTTCGAGTCAGAATGTACATGTTGAGGACACATTTCATAAGGAGCAACTGGCAGTAACCAATACTGCACCAAGTGGTTAAACCACTGGTGCAAAACTTGAAGATATTAAAGTTAATCAACCATCAAAGGAGAAGAAAGAGGAATCTGGTAGGGAACTGTTTGTGAGCACATTATTGTTGTGAATTGATACCTCATAGGTAGAACAGAAAAGCATAACTGAGATGAGATCTACTAAGCTCATGATAATGGTTGCACTAAATATGATGAAGGAAGGATCAGTGGACAAAGGAATTATTGATCAATCAATCCCAATTTTGCATTTGCTTATCCCAAAGTGTCATTTTGACAAAGGAGAAAGCTCATCTGGAAAGATCAAAATAATCAGAGAGCATATTTCTAAGGACTTTCAATCTTTATAGCAGATATCTAACCGACAGGCATTAGAGAGGTTCACACAAGCTAAGAGAGCTACTTTTTATTAGATGTTTGAAATAGAGGAGAAATAGATTACTGTTAAATTGAAGTTGATTGATAATTCTTTAAGGAAATGTACTAATATATATAGAGTATGTTGTAACATAGTTTTCCTTGCTATAGATATAGATAAAATGATTAAGGATTCACAGGAGAAAATTGTAGGTATAGTTAATTCTTTTGATGGCTCAAATTCTTTGACTACATCTATTGATGGTCATATTTTGGTATTAGAAGTTCAAGTTTCAGCTCTTGAAAGGGAAAAAAGATAAAATCATAAGGAGAGATAAAGGGCTTAGAGGATTGGTGAGTCCTTGGTTTGACTCTTTGAGTCTACATAAGAAGGAATGCATTGATATGGTTGGTAGCCCCACACCAACAGACCTTAAGGATAAAGAGTCATATGCTCACATGCAAAATGGACTTGTATCTATTTTTGACACATTCAAATCAGATTGGGACACCTATCTAGAGATTTTGGAGAAACCCTATCCAAATATTTTCAAGTATATTCAGCTCCGGTAAGATGTTTTGGGATATATTCTTTGTAGAGTACATCATCCCAATTTTTGGAATTCTTTTTGGCATTGATGTCAAAAGGGGGGGGGTATAGGTAAAAAATATATTCTTGACATCAGGAGATATGGAGGTATGGAGTATATTGTACAGGTCGTGATCACAGATGGATATTTAGCTTAGGGGGAGCAGTCTTAGGGTGAAACCGACAGATGGAAACCATTATCATTTTTTACATGAGTGTTACCATCAATGCCAAAGGGAGAGATTGTTGGATATTGATACTCATTTGATTGGTTTTATATGTTGTCATTGATGGAAACATGTTTCGGCTTTCATTGCTTGGTTTGGTTGTTTACCGATAGACACTTCACCGAGACTAGCACTGACAAGTATCTTCACTGATAGGAAGGATTCTTCAGGTACTTGCATTGGTGGTCAACATGACTTACAAAAGGACACCGACATAGGAGACCAACATCATTGGGATATCTGACAATCAACAATTAATTTTGATATTTATGTATATATGTAATTGAGCCAACATGTACATTCATTTGGTAATTATCTATGTAAGATGACATGAGGCATGGAGGATTGTTAGGGTATATAGGTTAATTGATTAGATCATTTTGTGATATGTGAGATGTGAGATGAATATTTTGTAATGAGAGGAATTTTGTAATGTGAAAATTATGTAAGAGGTTACTTCGGTAAGAGTTTAGGATTTCTGAAGTGGAACAGTCAGAGCTTGAACCAAAACTCTATCAGGCATAGTAGATGCATTAAATGAGTTTAGTTTTATGTTTTCTTATTCAAAGTAACTATAGTCTATGATAATTCTTTGTGATGAGAAGTCAGCTCTAGGATGTAAGCCTTCCTGCAAGTGCAGGCCCCCATATTATGTAATATATTTTAATATGGCGAGTGGATTGATATTGTGGGTCACAAATCCCATCGTGGTTTTTCTTGTTTGAGGTTTTCCATGTATAATTCTCTACATTATGGTATTCATTTGTGTGATTGTTTGATTGATTGCTTTACTTCTTTCAATTATATATGTACTAGTTTATTGGTTGGTGAATGCATGTTATAATAAGGTTAAAATTGAATATTTTAGTAGAACATTGATTCACTCCTCCCTCTTAGTGGTCTTGGATTCCAACAAATTAATAGTGGAATCATAGTCATAGAGGGTCTAATAATAATTAGCTTGATTATCGATAGTTTTTTCTTTTTCTTTGTCATGCTTAGGTAATGGCTTCTTAAACATCGCATTCTCTTTATTGGAGGTATGACCATCCACTTCTATGTCACCTCTGTCAATGAGATCCTATATGATATTCTTCAATCAATGAAAATTGCTAGTTAAATTCCCTTTGCTCTTGTGATATTTACAATATTCATCATCATTCTACCAATTTGGTTTAACTTTTGCTCATATAGTGGATTATTTGGCAGTGTTATGATCTTGTTTGTCACTAACTTCTAGAATGCTATTTCAATTGCCTCTCGTAACAGGGTTTATTTTATTTGGGGTTTTGATTTCCTTTGATTGTTCACTTAATTGTTTGAGTTAGAAGAATTTTCACTAGGGAAAGTTATCTTAGGTTTCACAACATTTTCATCTACAACCCCATCATTGACTGTGTTCTTATTCTTGATCCAAAAGTGGGGTTTGTCTTTCCCATTTGATTCCTGTTTATTTTCTTTGAATATCTTAATGACACCTTGTTCAAGAAGGACTTTTCCTATCGCCATTCCTTTCGAAATGACCACTTTTAAGGTAGACAAACATTCTTTTATTAACTCATATCTAATATCCTTGTTGATGTTTTGTGTGAACATTTCAACCATTTTTTTTTTTTCTGGTATATCACAAGAGCATCGACTAGCGAGACCTTTCCATCACTGTAAAAATGAAGAGAAGGATTCCCCATATTTCTTCTTAGTATTACATAAGGTGGCTACTAACACATCTATTTCAATATTATATAAAAGCCTCTACTAGATCACCCCATGATTTAAATCGAGGTGGAAATTGGGAAAACCATTCCATTGCTTGTTTGCCTAAGATTTGTGGAAACAATCTAATCAATTATGTTTCTTTTGTTGCTACCTTAATGCAAGTTGTGAAAAACTATCTTATGTGTTCCTTAGGATCCCCTTTGGCTTTGTACTTATCAAGATTTGGTGTTACAAAATGTGGAGGGAATGGAGGCATTGGAATTCTTCTATGAAATGGGTAACGACATATATCTTTCATTATGTACTATTGTTTTGGTGTATTCATGTCCATCATGTGCTTTTGTAAGTCCTTTATCAGCATTTGTAAGTCATTCTTGGGTGATGTCTTTTCTATTTGAGCTAGTCCCATGCTTGAGCCACTGGACGAAGGAGGAGGGATATAATGCATATATAGGTGGTATTGATCATAGATGTGTTCATATGGAGGAGAGACATAGTTATAGCTCATGTATGGACCACTTGGTATGGTATTATAGTGAGTAGCACTAGGTCTAGGTTGATACTTGTTATAACCATGGGGATAGGAGGTATCATAATGATGATCTTTGATATTACCCCCAAATCTGACATGGGGTCTCCTCGTGTCATGATTTTGAATATTTTCTTGGGTGTAATTATATGCTTTGGTTTTATCTTGGGTATCATCATGGTCAGGTATGGTGGTAGTTCTTCTCATAGGAAAGGACAACTACGGGGTTGTTCATGAGAGGTTCTATCATAGCTGGCATGAGAATAAGTGTATGTGTTTTGAATCTCTAGTTTTTGAAATAGGGATGAAGGTGACTCAAGCACAAGATGTTCTTTCTTACCACCACTATTGGGAATCCTTTGTACTGTATTAACTTGATTTATTTGGTTTGTATCACCCTCCAAAATATATGACATATAAATTCCATGAGGTATTATTGTCCCACTTTGTGCCATAACTTGTAGGAATTATTGTCTCTTTTCATGATCTCTTGAACTAATCTATTAAAATGGGGATCCATGATAGTTTCCTCAACTTCTGCAAAATCCATAGATGCATTGTCATTGTCATTATCATTTCCATTGTTATTGTCATTCTCTGGTATATTATTATGGTTTTCAAATGGATTATAGAATTCATCTTCATCAAACTCATAGGTACTCATGTTTAAAGACCGTAAAGCTTCTTCATCTTCCCTTCTCGACCTTTGTGAATGGGTTTCAATCATGGACTAAAGTCTTGACCAAAATGAAAGGTAGGATGAAGATGAGAATACTATGGAAGACCAAGAGGTGTATGAAATGCAAATGAATCTAAGGTAAACTTATAATGTCCAAGACTATAAGAACAAAGTAGGAGAGTAAGGTATAGCTTCCAAAGAGATGATGGGTCTCTTGATGAGGTAATTTGACCTTGATTCTAGGTATGTATGTTTGAGAGTAAGGTGTGGCTCCGAAACAGATGATGGATCTCTTGATGAGGTAAGTTGACCTTGACTGAAGAAACTAAATGAGACCCTCAGATGATGGATCTTGATGCAAGACTCGCCTAGTGTTGTGTTGTAGTAGGTTTGCAAAGTTTGATGAGGACAAGCAAAGTAACCTTTTAGCTCACATTTGGAAGATATGTATGAGGGCAATGCCACTGAAGGAAATGACCAAAATGGGCTAACTAAAAATGAAGCCCTATAGGAAGCAACCTTAGAAGCTCTCTGAATCTAAAAACTTAAGTTTGTTTTGTTCTCAAAAATTTTCTATAATCTCTCAACTGTAAACACAAACACAGTTTTATCTGACCCAGACATGATTTTTAATAAAAAATGCAGTTTCAATGAGCACAAATGTGGTTATTTTGTGACGATGACCATTTCACCCTGAAGATAAAAAATGTAGTTCTACTCTACACAGGCATGACTTTTGGACAAAAATGCAAATTTAGATAACACAGACACAGTTTCTGATAAATGTGATAGGTTCTCATTAACAATTTTGTATGAGACACAAATGCATTTCTTAACTGCAAATATGCATTTTTTGGACACAAACACAGTTTTAGCAGTCACAGACACAATTTTTGATTCTTTGCATAATTCTATTTGATTTTGGGGATGTTTAATGTGACCAAATCTCAATATTTTGACTCTTTTTTGTGGCAAGAGGACATAATAACAGTGAAGACTCAATGTTTGAAAGTGTCTTGTCCAAGGTATCAAAAATATTCCAAAATGTGATGTGTGATGTGAAATTTTGTTTACATACACTTAAAGACATGATATACACTATGTCTCTTTGTTTTGTTTGAAAAAAATGTTTCAGTGTTTGAATCATGCAAGCACAAATCCTAGGGCTTGCAGGGACAATAGTTGTTAAATCTCACTTGGGGGGATACCCCGAGGCTACGCAATTCAGAGCGGATACCTAGATGCTTGACCCCACTGGCTCCACCCTCGGCACTCACTTATCTAGGGCAGCCAAGCACCAATCCCCACAAAAATGCACCATGGCAAACTTTGTATCTCTACTAATAATAATAAGAATGTGAGATGCTTCATAGGTTTGACCTCCTGCGCCAACCAACAATAAGGTTTTTGTCTTCTAACACAAGGTGTCTAGTAAGGGCATCCATTTGGGTGCCTATAGAGGTTGCCCTCTATAGGTTTTATGGGGAGTCATAACATCTTTATAGTAGCATGTAACACCCATTGCTTGCAATTTTCATCACAAAACACATTTATTTATAACGGCTTGAAGACCTTGGCTTTAGCTTGTTACAACTTGGGTCATTCCCTCTCACTTGGCCTTATGGGCTACTCGGGAGGAAAGCCCTCTAAGAGGAAACACAAAAAGAGCCTATCACTCAACACACACGAGACAGTTGTTAATTTTAGAGTACCAATTGAAGTGTTTTGCTAGACTAAAGAAGACAAAGAAAAAAAATTTAAAATCAAATCTTTGCCCAAGGTCCTACACTAAACTTGTTAGTAGTTTTGAAATAATACCCCTCCTGCAAGCACACAAGAGGTAAATTTTAGATCCAAAAGACTATGAAATAGGGGCCTTCAACAAGAATTTTTTTCCTTTTAGATAGATACCACCACTTCATTAGTTAGATCAAAAGAGGTTAGCACCCAAAAACTAGATCTGAAACTCTAATTGGAAGCAAAATAGGAAAAACTGAAAATATAGACACAGACGTAGAATGATAAGACATAGATGCAACTTCCCAGATCTAAAATGAGGAAAGAAAACAACAACATAGAAACATGACATAAGCCTGCACAGATGCACCTTATGGACACAAACGCATAATACAGATCACAGATGCAACTTCAAAACCTACAACCTACCAAATCAAGCAAAAAAAATCAGCAAGAACAAAAACACAGTTTTATACAACATAGATGACAAAAATGTGATTTTAAGCCACACAAATGCAATTTAATGACATAAACATGATAATAAGGTTCAAAAATGTGATTTAAGAGTTGCAGATATGTAAAATGAAAAAATAAAAAATAACAGTTTGAGATGCAGAAACAAAAAGAAGACATGATCGGATTTGTCACAGACATTGAAGAGCACAAAATCGTCACAATGTTGAATCTATAACTTTGAAAAGCACCAAATATGCAAGCAAAATGTTAAAATAAAGGGAGAAGAGTCCCATGGGGCATGCCAAAATTTGTGATGTTGAAAAGTGGATAATGGAAATAACAATATTGAAATACTAAAATGGATCAACCATAAAACCCTAGCCTAACAATGAAAGCAATCCACCATACACAATGTAGTTACCTAAGATCATACAAACAAAAACAAATCAAATATACCATTCACATGTCTAGTAGGGTTTCAATCTCCATTTCTTCCTATCTCCATTGATCTTGCTTGATATGTTTTCTCTCAGATTTTATGTGTGCACAAGAGTTCAACAAAGAATGTAAATGTGGTTGATAGCTTGATTGCAAGAAGGTTTGATTGCATCATTAGTGTGCTCATTAATTAGGGTTGATAATGAAGGAGTGTATCCTCTTATATAGGAGACACTGTAAGAAATGGAGGGAAAAGATTAAGAGCTATAAAGATAGGTGGGCGACTAAGATTAAAGGGTAGGTAGAGGAATTCATAAAATGATAAAGGGGGTAGGTAAGAGAATAAATAAGAGATGAGTGACATGTGTCATGGGCAGAAAAGGCTAATGAATTCATTGAATAAATAAAGATTTATTTAATTAATAGAGGAAGTGGGATCAATTAAATAAATAAAATATTTATTTAATTTAGGAAAAGGACAATTTAAATAAATGAAAGTATTTATTTAAATGAGGAAAGGCTTATAAGATGATAAATGAATTAATTAAATAAATACAGATTTATTTAATTAATAGAAGACTTAGGATAAAATAATAAAATAAATAAAAATGTTTATTTAATTAGGAAGGACAATTTTATGTGTCTACACATACAATCGTTAAGCTCTATCTTAGCTATCCAACCATATAATTCTTTTCAAAGTTTGATAATGTTAAGGTCTTCATCCATAATGTTTTTGTTAGTGTATCCATTTTTTTGTCAAAAACTAACATGTCGTATTTCGACCATAGATTTTTACTCATTTAGAGAATTTTGAAACTAATTACTTATTTAGAAACTAGACTCCATCCTACACAATTTAAAATATATATTTTTGAGTAGTTTTCACAAATTTTTAGGGGGAGCATGCTCAAATTTCTTTTTTTCAAGATGTATACACTTCGAAAATTAGTAAATAATAATATATTCATTAAAAAATTAGCCAAAAAATCTAGCATAAACTACATGGTGTTAGATAATTTCTCACAAGAGAGATTTCAAAAATTCCAAAAAAAAAGTTGACATTTTAGGGTGATCCCAAAATATTGGGTTACACTTTTTGGTACATCCTATTTTTTGTTGAAATCATACATTTTTTAGAAAATATAATGATTTAAAGTTTAAGACGTCCCATTTGAAGTAGTTAGTTTAGGAGGGTTAGATCAAGGACTCTTAGATCAAAATTTCTTGGATATAACATCTCTAGGTCCCTAAATGATACTTGCAATAGAGTCTCCTTTGCACCTATCAAAATGCTAATAAGAATGTACATTTACATTAGCTTTTGTGGGGTCAAATGAATTCATTTAGAAGTTTTTTTTTATTAATTATTTAGTCCTTATTATAAGATTTAAGCTTTCAAAATAGTATAATTTTAAATATATTTAATTTCATTAATATATGTATGTTTCATTTCTTATGAATGTATATTTTACATCGAACATTAAGGATTGTGTTTCACACATGTGGAAAATTTGAAAAAAAGAGAAATTTTTTTGTAAACAATATCTTTTCCCTAGGTATTGATATCCTCAATTCAACACCAAAAAAATTAATTCAAATGCATACAAAAAAAGATATACATTACAGAATACACCTCCATCAAAATTACAATTACTCTATCTTCAAAAATTAATTAAAAACAATAAATGTAACAAAAAATAATGAAAAAGTATCCATTCACTAGTTATTGTTGTGACAATTCTATATTTCATAAATTAGGATCTCCTTCTTTTTATAAAAAATGTTATACTTTACCAAATAAATGTCACATCTCAAAAATATTTATTACTATAAATATCGAGTTATTAAAGGTCACGTAACAATATGGACATTTAATTTCTAATATATATATATATATATATATATAATCTAGAGGAAAAATCTCACAAATTAAAGTAGTTTACTTCATCTTCAAATTTTTAATAGTTTAGCTTCTTTAAGTTTATGAAAATAAATATCTAGTACAAAATATTGATTCAAGTGTCAAGTTTGCATAAAAAGTGTAACCCAGTATTATAGGATCACTCTTTAGGGGGATCACCCTTTTTGGTCCCCCATCTTTGTGCACTTACCCCTCTGATTATGTTCACATTTACAAAGACATTTGGGACTACCAATTGAGCTAACCCTAGTCTCCAAGAATTACACTCGGGCTCTTCTTTATTTGATTTGGTGTAAAAATATCTTAAAATGTTATGGTCTCTGATTGACATATAATATTCTTTATGATTCCTCTAAGAGTCATGAAATTTTCTCTACATGCCCTAGAGTTCTTGGTCTTCGAGAAGACCCTGGATATTGAGCAATTAGGTCATCACAGAGGTTCAAATCCTTTTCTTTTTTGGGTTTAGGGCCCTCTAGTATAGAGGCTTTGGATAAGGTTGACATGTTCTTTTTTGGGTTTAGGGCTCTCTAGTATAGAGGCTTTGGATAAGGTTGACATGTTTTGTGGTTTCTTAATTTTACAAAGGAACCCTAAACATTGATTTAATGCTATAGGTAGGGTTTCTAATTTCTTTAGCCTCTTAAATTTTAGAAATTATAGATAGATACAAGAAAATAGGAAATAAACCAACTCACTATCCAAATTCCCTTGTCTATATTTCCTCTTTTGTTCTTTTCAACACAATCTCCAGAGCTCAAGATTGTCTTTTCTTTCACCTTCAATCGACTTTTGGCTCAAAATTGAGAAAATCCAGCCAAATTGGTGCTTTTGTCAACTATCTATCCACCATGTGTCTACCATTAATATCCTTTGTGTGAGATTTAATTTCTTAGAACTAGTAGCTAAGATATTTTAAAACTATGTCGTTGATTTGATTTTATCAATGGTCATTAGCAAAATTTGACATTTTTTTACCAATGGTCAGCTTTGGAACACTTGACACCATTGGGAAATTGAAGTTCATTTTAAAATAATCACTGATGAATTTTTACTCTATCAAAAACCAATTAGGAAATGTTACTATCTTTTTTTCTTAGGTGGATGTGAAACTTTCCCATATGTTTTATCATCGGTGGATCATGGGAGTAAACAATCTCTCCCATTGATCTCCTTCCCAACATCATTTTGTTGTTTGCACCATTTGATGATGTGGATGACACATATTATGATTTAGCAACCTCCTCCATCATCAAGTCATTGAGATGCATAATAATATTTTCCCAATGGTGATTTCTTCTAATGTGTACATTCATGTATGCATTACTGTGTCAACAAGATGAAATTTAAATGCCCAAAGGACGTAGAATCTCACCAACATGATTTCTCTTTTTCAGTGTCCATCCACATGTGCATCAATGAATCAAAAAGATAGAATTAGAGCCTCCCCCAAGTGCAAGATCTCACCAATAAGTGGTTTATCTTTGAACATTGTCCACATTAGTATTGCCAAGTCATTGGGATCTAAGAAATCTCCTAGTGAACCTTCAACATCATTCCTTCACTAACTCCTTGTTGACAAGTGTACATTGCTAGGTTATTGAGACCTCAATAAGGATATCACCAATGTCACAAAAAGATACTTTTGTTATTTATCTATCATGATGTGGACTTTCACATCAACTTGGTGGACGAATCAAACATGATTTAGACATCTACGAGAACTTGATGACCTCTTGGTGGGACCATGACTTAGGAGTGACTTAAAACATATTCTTTAAAGATAAAGTTACCAACACATAATAGTGGACCAATATGCGCTAACACATGACTTAGGAAAGAAAAAAATAGCAAGTGAAGACTTAAGGAAAATATGCCGACCAACAAAATATTACAAGGCTAGACACGAGGTTGATTAAGGAAATGACTTAGAACCCTTAAAGACAACTTAAGAAGAAGAACATACTAAATAAGCCGGTCAACTTAAATATGGATAAAGTGGAGATTGAAGGTGATTTGGCTCTGGTTATTCGAGATTCTAATTTTTTTGGAGATATACATATCGAAATTAGGAAATCCTTTTATTCATTCTCCTCAAAATTTATTTTTTATCATTTAATGCTTCGTTGAAATCCTTACATTCTTACCTTCTCCTAACACGTGCCAATGGCAAATGATATGCAATGTGATTAAGAATGATTTTTTTTAAACAAGATTATTTTTTCTATAGAAATTATATGTTTTCAGATTTTCAAGACCTCTACTCATGTCACATTTATTCCATATTTATTATCTCTTTCTCTATTTTTATAGGTGAGGCCAATTAGTTTTTTATATATTTATTTGCAGCTTCTCTTTTTTCATTCCATTTCAAATCCTTCATTTTCCCACCATTTTCCCTTGGTACTTTTTTCCTTCTCTGCATCCATCTATTTTCCTATCTGCTTGATTTCTACCAAAAGACAAATGTATTTTATTGGAGAAATTTTAGTTAAGTGCAACTTAGGAGTTTTGAATTATTCCAGCCCCCTCATCATTCATGTCACCAAAGAAATATTAGGGGAGGATTTCATCATGACTTTTCATAGATATAGAGTGAATGTAGGCATCCCTATTGTATTCCTATCTTTGATTATCAACGAAAGAGAAAAAAAAAAAAGGTGACTACCATTCACTTGTGTCAAAAGCCCCTCAACTATGCTTTTTTGGGTTGAAATTGAAATAGTTGTTGCTAATATTCATGGCCATTTCACCATTTCATTCCCACAAGACTATTTTATAAATTGTCATGGGGGTCAGCAATTTTGTAGGATACCTATTATTTCTAGGGAATTTTTGAATGTGTTTGAAGGAAGGATATTGAAAATTCTGAAGCATATGATATTCATGTAGAGAGTTTTGGGTTTGAAGTTCAACAAAGGTAGGGATTGGTTAAAGGAATACATCAATGAGGAAGGGTTTGGCACAAAGTATGAACCTAAGCATCATGGAGTGGTTATTAAAGAATAATTTTAGCCTTGTGATGATGAACCATATCTAGGACACCAAGTATGGCAAGGGAAGGCACTCTGACCAATCCATCACTAAGGTCTAAGGGATGTTCTACCCCTTAATTTCCTCTTCTTATTTTTTTTGTTTACAATCTAAAAAATGTATAAGGACTTTTCCACTTTTGTTTTTGGATATTAAATGTCTAAATATAGTGAAAGCATATAGGTTATGTTAACTAATTCTATTAACTATGACATATTTTGATTTAATGTGAGCTTTCCAAAATATGGAGATACTATAGACTAGGGTGAATATATAGATTATGTTAACTAATTTTGTTAACGATGACATATTTTGATTTAATGCGAGCTTTCAAAAAATATGGAGATACTATAGACTAGAGTGTTTATTTTCTTTTTTAATATGGTTCAATGGCTATAAAATACTGAATGAGTAGACAATGCACATATTTTAAATTTTGTATTATATTCTCAAGATTAAAAAAAAGTATATGGGTTATATAATAAATCACTGGTTTTGATATAAGTCTTTCCAGAATGCTTACAATTTTTTTTAATACTTTAAAAGTAAACAATACTGTCTCTTGAGCAATTCTTTGATCCCATTAATTGTTTCGATGTCGCCATCTACTAGTCTTTATTTAGGTAATCTAACTGATTCAAGTGATAAATTTCAATCGAACCTGATTCTCAGTGAGAAAATATGCAAAAATTAAATTAAAGGGAAAATAATCCTCGGCACTCTTTGCATACTTTATATAGATTAAAGTGAAGATATATAGGCTGGTGTATATCTCTCACAATTCTACTCCATATTTCTGATAAAAAACAAGTGAAAAATTATAGATATTGTGAGTACTTATGTTTTACTTGGACAATAATGACTATTGACTGCATCAACCAATAGGAAGATGGAGGAATAATTTTATCATAATTATTTAAATGTTTAAAAAATTTGAAACTTTAGGAATGTTAAAGTAATGGAAGAATTTTCTACAATGATTGGTTGATTGAAAAGAAGAATCGCATCCAACAAATGCATTTAGTATCTTGCCTAACAAAAGGATCTAAAAGAAAAAACATTTTGCCAATAGCCATTCCTTCTGATGTGTCCATCCACATGTGCATTGGTGAGTCAATAAGATTAATTTTTTAATTTTTTTGAGACACATAATATATAAATATGGGATATGAAAAATGTTAAAGAGAAATTTGATACATACAATATCTAATGAAAATAGGTGGGTTTTTTATTTTTGTTTGTGCATTCAGAGGGGGTGACAAGAAATGAGTTTAGAGCAATATTTTTTGAAAATAGGAGGATTCTTTAGTATGTCGTGAACACATGTGATATAACCTAGGTTCACTAAGTGAAGCCCTCGTGTTTTCCACTACATTTTCTCATTTTCTTTGATTGTGAGAGATTGTGTTACATTGAATTTGTACATAGCTATCAAGCATGGCCTGGTAGTCAAGCTGCATCTTACAGTCTTTGCATTTTTGTACATTCTCCCTAAGTTGCACTTAACTAAGTTTTTTGTGTGAAAGGACATTTTAAGCTATGTCCATCCCCTAGATCCTAATCTCACACATGTAACTTGAGTTAACTATAGTACACATGGGACCTAGAATTTTTTCTTAGAGCTATAGTCGTCATGTAATCAAATTATCTTATTACATTTACTTCTTGTTTCCTAGGTCATTAAATTTTTATCTTATTTATTGTCTTAAGTCATAAGATTAAGATATATTGATAATAATGTAAAAACAAGAAGAGGCATATGAAATATTTTGGTTGGCTGAAAAATGGACAAATAGGTCCAAAAACCGGATATGTTTAATGTGGGTGCTTCCAGAAAACCTTGGAAAAGAATACACTAGGTGAAATGGGAAAGTTTAGGCTCAATGATAGTAAAAAAAATATTGTGGAAATACTTTTGCGAAATAGAAAGAGCTGAAATTAAGAGAAAGCATTGTGGGAAGGTGTGAAGAGAGCCATCAATAACCTCAACGTGGCTTACAATGGAAAACGGTGGTGTCGGGATGCCAATGTTGATCCTTCCACCAAGTTTAGAAAGAATGAATGCCAACTTTGTGTAGCATATTTAGAGGCAAAGACAACACAATTATGTCAAATTTCTCTTGATCTAGTCATAAAAGATGGTACTAGAGTTTCAAAACTTCCCAAGAATGAAGATTCATAGTATCTCTGGAGAATAAATCACAAGGCATAAAATTTACAAGAATTTGAATTCTTGTTAAGTTTGGATTTTGATTTAAGCTTATGAATAATAGTTCTTATGATCAACTATAATTGTAATGAATTCATGTGATGAACTATCATTATTTGAAAAAAAATGCAAATAATATACTAGTTAAAAATATATCTTAAAAATTTCTCTATAAATAAAAATAATGCATAACACATAACTATAAACAAAATTATAGAAAATATATATATTGAATGATGAAATAAAGATAGAATATTAGAATTTTGCCACCCCACACACACACATTCTATTATTTAAAAAAAATAAAATAGTTTTTGAAAAACATAACAATATTTCAAATGAAACTTGTAACTCTTAAATGAATTTTACAATGTATATATTATATGTGTATATGTATGCATGATTTAATAGATAAATTATGAATATATATCTATTATTTTCAAGGTGTTTTCTGTTTAGAGGTTTGTGATCAAAGTTGAAGATGCACCTTGAGAATGATATGTCTCATGTCTTTTGCATAGTTTTTAATAAATATAGAAAATCTAATTTAAAAACTTTTCATAAGTATAAAAGACCAGCAATTTTCAAGATGTTGAGCTTTTATGGGGCTTGTCATAAAATTTGAAGAGGCATCTTCAGAATGATATGCCTTTGTTTCTTATATAATGCTTTGAGAAAAAGATAAACTAATTTGAAAACTTGCCATATGTATAAAAGAGAGTAAAGCTAGTTTGAAAAATTAACATATGTTTGAACAATATAATATGAGTACAAAAATTACCTATATAGATACTTAAAAAGTAGTTTAAAGAACACATTCCTAAATGATGACAATTAAAATAGTATGTTTAATTTTCTGATGTATCTCTTTATTATTTTCATTATTAATACTGAGAATAAAACTATCAATATTAAAAAAATTCAAGATATCTGAATAAAAAATGTTAATTGTAATGAGTAATATGACTTTACAAAATGAAATAAGAAAAAAAAATTCTAAAAAATGATACCCAAAATTAAATTGATTATTTTTTTTCTAAATACATATAAGTGCAATTACAAGATAATATGTGTTCAACAAATATGTTTTATAAAAGTAAGTTATAGATTTTTTAAGATCTAAGGATATATTTTTCTCCTAAATATAGGTCAAGTGCAATATCAAATTGCTATTATTGGAATTCTTTCGCAATTCAGTTTTATTGATGTGCATACATACATAATTGTTGTTCCAAACCATATTCTCTTTGTTATATTAAGATTAGCGCTTTTGACGGATCTATGAATAAGAAATGGATTTTGAACGGACCCAAAACCCTTCACAATGATCAACATAACTTCACAAAAAAGTGTTTCTTGTTATTTCTCATTATTTATGATGGTTTTCTTCACACTCAAAATAGTCAATCTTGTAGATTTCCAATATAAGAGGGGAGGTATATACCCTTCATTTGTACCATAGATAGATCCCTCTCAGAAGTCCTTTATTAGAAACCATCTGTAGATCCATAAACAGATTGTCCAAAATCATTAACTATAAAAGAATCCATTTCCATCCATTTTAATTTCAGATGACTTTAAAAGCGCGTGATAGGAATTGCCTCTCCCTTATAAATTTCTCATCTACTGTATCTTCATTCATCCAGTTTGTTATATATTATCAATCAGTGAGTCATTAGCTCCTGCTATATAGTATAATTTGGTTTGTGCTGAAGAGGTTGAGAATTCAATGGATATTGTTTTAGGGTTTCACTTTACTGACGCCCCTTTTCCATCTATTAAGTTAGATCCATTTCCTCCTGTTAAGTTAGATCCTTTTCCTCCGGACGCATCATTCTTCGGCTTAGTTACTGTTTCTCCCATTGTCCCAAAATTCAGCAGGTAAATATAGTTCTTCCGAAAAGTCAGATTGATTTGATTTCTTATTTTTTGATGTATCTTATTGTAAGATTTTCTTTACCTGCAGATTAAAACTGGGACATGGGCATCCCCAATAGCTTCGACCTCAATAAATCACATTCTGCTTGTTGTTACCCAACGGTCAGGATGACTTGGAGGAGGATTTTGCTGAGTGGATTGTTGACGATCAGCAATGAACAAGTGGACGATGGTATTAAAAGAAGGCTCAGACTGTCAGGATAACAATAAGCACTACATTGGATTTTGTATGTGTACTTTCCACCATTTACTGACTGTTGATTTTGTGTGTATTTTCTTCGTAGCATATTTATTAATGTTTAGGTGCTGTCATAACAGAAATGTATTTTATACTTGAAGAATTATAAAATATCTTCATTAGTAGTTCCTTAATAGCCATTTTGATTTTCCGATTGTCATAAATTGTTTGATCTGTGTTGCCCATCAAAGATTTACAAGCTGTTGATTATATCTACGCCATCAAAATTTATTTTGTTAATGTTGGATCTGGTTTAGTTTTATTTTATTGTTTCAGTTGATCAATAGGTAGTTTTAACAGCTATTGGGTTACTATTGATCAACTGTAAATAAATAATGATTTTAAGGCTGGATTTTAAGATTAGTTTTGAAATCATTTTCTATGTAAAGATTCAGAAACATATTGAAAAGTTAAATCAAAATTGATTTTAATGTATTTTACAATTCACTCTTGATCAGCAGAGGTATTGCTATGGCTAAATTATGATATTATAGTTTTTTATGAATTGTTATTATTATTCTTTATAAGAGCATAAGTCTATACTAATATTTCTTTGGGTAAGAAAGGATATGTGAGAGCTATCTATTTTGTCAAAATTGTCCCATACCCACTTCAAATCTTATATCATGCCTCAAATGATTAAAAGTGAATTTTTTACATAATTTTACTATAAATATTAATCATAGGACCATTATATGATTTTCTTTTATATATCATTAAAAAACTTTAATTATTTTTTTTTTTGTTTTAACAGTACCGAAAGGAACCTCTGGGGATGCATCTAAATATCAGCCCTCAACAAATAAAAATTTGCTTTAAGAATAGGAGGGCCAGGTAATAATCTTACCCATTTAGCACTCATTTCATGATTATAATATAATTTGAGAAAGAAAATCATGGTGTTTTAAGCAGTCATAGTACTGCTGACATTTCTACTATGAATGTTTGGACAAGTTTTTGAAGAGAATATCATATATATTACACTGATTGTTAATTCCTCAAGAAAACTTTTCTTTAAGATTCATTGAAAATATGGAGCCCTTCAATAGATCTAAGTCAATTCATGTTTCATTATTAGAAATGGCCCTTGTCAGTAAACTTTTTGTTGAGTTCTCTCCAGTCTAATCTTCTTTTACAATAGAATATTTTTTTTTTTAAATTTAAGGTTTTTGTTAGAGTAAATGTTTCAACCGGTTTTACTTCCTTGAATAGTTTCTGTTAGCGCAAACTATTTAGGGTTTTTGTTAGAGTACATGTTTCAACCATTTTTACTTCCTTTGAACAATTTGACAACATTTGACAAAGACTACACCTTCACCACAACTCCTGTCTTAGATACACATATTACTTATTCCTTGCTGTGTCAGAATCAAAGTCATCTTTTTACATTAAAAAAATAACTTCACCCCAGTAATTTTTACATTTATTAGCTGAAATCCACTTAATGCTTTGGAAAAAAAATTGTTCGTTGATTCCTAGATGTGGATGGATCTAATGCCTTTGTTCTTTTCAGAATGAAAATACAAAACTTTACACTTGCCTTTTCTTTCGTTATCTTTCCCTCACTCTACCATAGCCACTACAAAGGGATCCGTCTGAAATAGTTTCTTCTGCTTCTTTTGTGATAGCTTTTCCATATCATTGGAGGAGGCCCGTGGAAAATGATGATGATGATCATCCTTGGGAAAGCTCTGTGAAATACTACTTCTGGTTGTTGTTGTTAATTCCACTTTTTTCTCACATTTGAAATTGTTAGTACTTATCCTTTGTTAGGTGGAGGACAAGATGCCCACAACTGTCAAGACTGACTGATAATACTACATAGCAAATCAAATGAACTAATAACGAGGTACATCTGGTCATGAAAGAAAGGAAGCTATCGGGAATCCACAAGTTTGACAAATAACGAGGTACATCTGGTCATGAAATAAAGCAGATTTGGGAAGGAACTGGATTCAAATTATGGTAATTTGTTCTTACAGATGGGAATGCCTTTTACCGAAATAAAAAAATTAAAATCTATAACTTAAAGTTGAATATTTTATTCAATATATAGGGTAGATACACATACATACTTGCATATATTTATAACTATTTTATCGATAACAATTTTAATGAATTTAAAAACTGGAGCATAGAATTTTAGTTATGTAGTAACTATGTTATAATTTTTATGTACACAATTTAATTATATTCAAATTTATTTAAGAAATTTTTATTTAGATAACAATTTATTCTTATAGTTTATCTACCTCTTATAGAAATATAGAGAAGTTATACAATGAGGTTTACATATATATATATGGAGAGAGATGAGATTTTGTAATATTTCTCTGTATTTATTTAACTTTTATATATATATATATATATATATATATTTTATTTTATTTAGATTAATTTTGAAGTTATATTTTTAATAATTCATTATTTCTAAGTTGTAGAAATGACGATATCAATATTTATATATTTTTATTTATATTCCTATTTGATATATGTAATTTTTGAGTTATAAATTAATTTTTGAATTATATTTTTCTTATAATATATTGACTAAAAAAAATTATGATAATAGTTCATAAGATACTTCATAAATTTATTCTACAAAAAACTATTACTAAGATTAACATTCATAAGGTTATAATTTTAGGTTAAAATATCATTTATCAAAAACTAAGCTGATCATATTCATATCATTTTGGAAATTATATTCATATCATTTTGGAAATTATATTCATATTATTTTGGAGGCTCCCATTTACAAATATTGTAAAAAGTAAACACTTTGAGAATGATAAATATATTTATCATCATTTTCAAAGTGTTCATTTTCTAGGAGATTTGTGATTTTGAGTTGTATAAATGCCTTCATAATGATGTCTTGGTATCTTTCTCACAAAATTCTAAAAATAGATATATTGATTTCAAGGCACCACATTTGTTAAGAAAATATCAATAAATATATTTACTTTTAGAAAAACTTGAATGAAAATTAGAATTATAAAAAACTTAAAATTTATCATAAGTAGGATATTTTTTTTTATAGAAAAAGTATCATGAAAATAAAAATCATAAATAAATATTGGAGACTCCAAAAATTAATTTCACTTTTTATTACAACTTGATATCATTATAAATACAAGGATTTTTTTATTTTTAAGACATAATTTATAAATATATTAAATTTGAAATACCAAATATAATATTTAATATGATTATTAGATATAAAATAATTTCTTTTAAAATTCAATGAAATTGTTCATCAGTAAAATAGTTATAAATATACAAGTACCACATACAAGATGATGTGTATCCACCCTATACATTGAATAAAATATTCAAGTTTTAGTTATAGATTTTAAATTTTTTCTTCGGTAAAAGACATTGACATCTGTAAGAGCAAATTACCATAATTTTAATACCGTTCCTTCCCAAATCTGATTATTTCATGACCAGATGTACCTCGTTATTTATCTTATTTAGCATTGCTTTCAAACTTGTGGATTCCCGATAGCGCGTGATAGGAGTGACCTATCTTCCATAAATAGCTCAGTTAGTCATTAGTGCTTCCTTCAGTCATCAGTCAGCCAGTCATTACATCCATTTCATGGCTTCGCCTTCTTCATCGTCCTGGCAGTTGTGGCCATCTTGTCCTCCACCTGACAAAGGATTACTACTACCAATTTCAAATGTCAAAAAAATGGAATTAGCAAGGAGAACGACTACAACAACCAGAAGTTGTATTCCACGGAGCTTTCCGGAAGATGATGATCATCGTCATTTACCACCACCTCCTCCAATGAACATGGAAAAACTATCACAAAACAAGCAGAAGAAACTATTTCAGAGGGATCCCTTTGTAGCAGCTATGAAAGAGTGCAGGAAAGATAATGAAAGAAAAGGGAGGTATAAAGGTTTTGCTTTTTCCTGCAAGAACTCGTGTTCCACCAGCGACTCTCAAGTCATTCTAAAAAGCACAAAGGCATCGGAGATATCTTCATGTAAGATTCAACAAAACAAATTTTTTTCCAAATCATAAAGTGGATTTCAACTTGTAAAGGAAAGATTATTTTATGAATTTTTTTTCCATGTATTATTGAATTGTGACATGTTTGTGTAGCTTTATGGTAATAGCTGTGTCTAATAATAAAAATATTTAAGGTAAAGTTATTTTTTAATGAAAACAGATGACTTTGATTCTGAAACATTAAGGAATAAGTAATGTTTATCTAATATAGGAGCTGCGTGAAGGTGTAGCCTTTGTCAAATGTTGTTAGAATAGTTCACTCTATTCGAAACTGTTCCAATAGAAACTGCTCGAAGGAAATAAAAATGGTTGAAACATTTACTGTCACAAAAATCTTAATTTTTGAGAAATAAACATTTAAACAAAATGAATTAAGAAAAAAAATTGCATAAAATGCTCTTTGCATTTGAAATTGTTTATTAGAATCTTTTTTAGATCTTAATTGCATAAAATGCTCTTTGCATTTGCAATTGTTTATTAGAATCTTTTCTAGATCCTTTATTGTAATAGAAGATGAGATTGAAGAGAATTCAACACAAAGTTTACTAAATCTGGGTCACTGATAAGGGTCATTTCTAATCAGATAAATAACATATAATTAAACATGAATTGATTTAGATTTATTCAAGGACTGCCAATTTTTAATGAATCCTAAAAAAGAGATTTTGTTGGGAATAAATAATCAGTGTACTATATATAATAATCTTTTCAAAAGATTGTCCAAACATCCTTAATAGAAATGTCTGCAGTACTGTAACTGCTGAAAACACCTTGATTTTCTTACTCAAATTATATTATTCTCAAGAAATGAGTACTAACTGGGTAAGATTATTACTTGCCTTCAAATTATATTATTCTCAAGAAATGAGTACTAACTGGGTAAGATTATTACTTGCCTTCCTACTTGTAAAGGAAATATTTACTTGCTGAGGGCTGATATTTAGCTGCATCGCTAAATATCCGGGCAATAATATACCTCAAAATTTGATATCGTTTATACAGATATTGGAAGTACCGGTATTCCATATCACCTTTAGGTTTTTACATCTAAGATTTAAGAATGGTTCGAGTGTATGGGGTACACTCCAGGGATGTGTAATGTTTCTGTTAGGAACCCTTTTTTTACGAAAAGAAACAGAAAAAACAGAAACGAAAAAAAAGGAAAAAATGAAGAAGAAAGTTCTGGACCTCATTAATGAAATACAAATGGGATGAATTAAATTTGCTGTCTTGATAGTTGATCGGAATACATGCATGTTTACAACAAATCCCAAATAGCAAGTCTTGCTTATTAACTGTGGTGTATGGAACTGATAGAGTAGAATTGATTTAATAAACAAAGTTACACATCTGTATCTATTCATTGGAGTCGTTAACTTTTCTTCTTCTAAGTATATATACAAAATTTGGCAAGATTTGAATTGCCAATACTTTGTTAGCAAAATGATCTACAACTCTGTTTGTGTTTCTCAAAGCAAGATAGTCATATCCTTTTAACAGGTACTGTTTTGTATGCTTGTTTATTTGTTTGTGGCCCAAACCTGAGAAAGCAAAATAGATATTTTTGAACATTGAATATGTGTTCTCTTCAAATATAACCATATTTTTGAACAACTAGGATATTTTTGAAATGTCCGCAGTATTATGACAAACTCCTTGATTTTCTTACTCAAATTATATTATTCTAGAGAAATGAGTGCTAATTGAGTACTAATTGGATAAGATTTTTACCTTGCCTTCCTATTTGTAAAGGAATAATTTACTTGCTGAGGGCTAATATACCTCAAAATTTGATATCGTTTCAAATTTTTCTATATAAGATTATAAGAATGATTCGCGTGTATGGGGTACACTCCAGGGATGTAATTTTTCTGTTAGGAACCCGTTAGTGAAATACAAATTGGATAAATTAAATTTGTTGTCTTGATAGTTGATAGGAATACATGCATAATAGCAAGTCTTGCTTATTAACTGTGGTGTATGGAACTGGTAGAGTAGAATTTGATTTAATAAACAAAGTTACCCAACTGTATCTATTCATTGGAGTCGTTAACTTTTCTTCTTCTAAGTATATATACAACTAGGATATAGATTTGAATCCTTAACCTTACTTGGTGGTAATGCCAATAACTTTGTTAGCAAAATGATCTGCAACTCTGTTTATGGTTCTACAAATATGCATAAGAGGGAAAATAGGTAGTATTGTCACCAATTGATAGCTATAGTTAATTTCTCAAAGAAAGATAGTCATATCCTTTTTACACTTGCAACACAGCTATCGAAAGGTACTTTTTTGCATGCTGGTTTATTTGTTTGTAGCCCAAACCTGAGCAAGCAAAAGAGATATTTGTGAACATTGAATATGTGTTCTCTTCAAATGTAACCATACTGACTCTCTTTTTGCGGGTTTTGCAGTAATCATGTACCGTTACTTCGTCAAGATACTTGCAATTTCTCTTTCTCATATTCCTTCCTCTCTATTACTCCCTATGACCGCCCTTTGTCCACACAAGATGTAGATGGATTTCTTACTACATCAATAGATTTTGATTATCTATTTCAATATTGATGTTACTTCCAACTCTTCAAGAGGCAATAGGTGGCAAGGTATGGGATGTGATATAAGTCTAACTGCTTGTATTCTTTTTCAATATCAATTTTGGCTTTTATTGTTAGAGGCTAAGATTATTATTATTGAAAATCTATGTCAGACTAATTTGCCATATATGTATCCTATTTGATATTCTTGAAATTCTAATGATCCATCAATTGTCTGGAAGATGATCATATCGGTTCTGTTGTTTTCTTTTCTTTAAAAATGTGGTCAGTAAATACATGCTTATTATTCATATTTAAAAGATATTTAGATATGAATATAAAATCCATAGTCCAAAACACTCATTTTAATGATCTTTTACTTCCATTGCCCCCTATCTATTCTATTAATAGTCCTTATTTCATAGAATTAGCAGATTTCTAATAAGAAAAGATGTTGTTTTTTCCCAGGCACATATGAAAAATTAGTCCTTGTTTCATATAATTAGCAGATTTCTAGTAAGAAAAGTTGATTCCTTTTTTCCCAGGTACTCAGAACTTCAATAAATTCAACAAGTTATCTGACCACCACCTAATTGCTGTCCCACTGCAGTGGATTGCTCTGCTTTTTTGGTAGTGTGATCTACAGATTGTACACATTTGGTAGCCGCAGGTTTCTTTTCCCAGTCATAGATTGTATTTCTATGAATAAACAATTTCAAATGCAGAACATTTTATGCAGAGGATGAGAATAGAAAAATGTAAAGAGTGTCAAAGAAAGGGATGCGTACGACATGGCTAGGATCCATGCCACTAATCTGTGCGAGAGGTAATCGAAACTGAGGTGTTATAAGATGACCTCGTTCACATTGGAAATGTGGTCTGTATATGGTAGAATTCTATGTATGAGCTAGATAGTGTTGAAAAAATGCAACATGAGATGAGACCTTTTCAGAAAATTAATAACAGCTGACAAAGAAATGGTTGTCAAGTTGAAATTGAAGCCTAGTTTTGTTTAACACCGGCATAGTGTGCAATGACAGCTGACAAGAACAATTGTGTGCATATGAAGTGTCATGATTTTTTTCTTTGTTAAAGAAAGGATGTGAAACCTTTGTTACCTCTCATGGAGGAGAGAGATAAGCACTTCTACAAGAAGTGTACCTTGTTGGTCTATAAGATCTGGTATAATAGTGATGGCAATTCTATATAGCGAGTTGAAGACATTCAATTTTTGAGTCCACTTAGCATCAAGGGGAAGAATGTTGAAGAATATTGGATAGTGATGGAAGCGTGCAACTCTAAATGGAATTAGTAATTTCAATTATTCAGTGGGGAGTTTTTAGGGAGAGCTTCTAAGTAATTTTCTAGTGATTTTGGTAAAGTTTTTTTAAGTAGGAATTACCGTGTTTTTAAAGTTTCCTTTTATTTGTGATGTATTAATCTATTATGATTTTAGAGGCTACAACATCTATAAAATACTGCCTTCTTATATTGTTTATGTAGATAAAATTATAACTTCTATATAGAAATAAATGATGATGTAGTAGATGTTAAATAGTTAAATAAAACTTATGCCTTAAATTTAATTTATATTTTGATATTTTGTGACTGAATCTACAATCTTCAAGCACCTTGAACCAAAACTAGAAAAAAAAAGGGCCCACAACCCATGAATGAACAAAACAAGGCACCCACTTTTTGAGACTAACCTGCTGAAACACTCCAACGTAGACAACCCTAGAAGGAAAAATCTTGACAAAACAAAGATATGAAAAGTGGCATTTAACTTCCAACAGAGGCAAAGGTCAGGAAAGCATTGTTTCCTTCAATACTAACCGCCAAATCACTTTCCTAATCACTGAACACTTCATCTCAAACAAGAGATAAGTTTGACTGGTTCAAATCTAGCTTCGTAGGAACCGGATGAGAGTGTTTCGATAGTCTTCAAATCCTATACAAGTCTTTTGACTTTAGGAATAGAATGTCCTCTACTTCCTCCTCAGTAGAGTGCATTAAACTTTTGAAACCTATAGGGCACTCTGTGTCCAAACTGAAAACCATCCCATCATACAAACACTTAACACCGGAAGTAGCTCTAACCCACTGAACAGGAAAAATACTGCCAACCAGGCTAGCCCCAGCCAAAGGCCCAAATCTCCCAAAAACCATTACGAAATTTAAAAAGAAATAATGTCCTCTTTGATGAATTTCTCGTGCAACGAGTGAATTTCATGTGATTACAAAATATCTAAGCTAATTGAAAGGAAAAGGAATCCCATCTCATATACTGTGAACTGTTTCTCCACATCCTCAAGAACATCCGCCCTATTACTCATGAAATGACTTCTTATAACAAGTAGCAGTTAAAATTGTAGATGGCTTTAAAATTTCCTGTATTGAATTTTGTTGAGAAGGTTGGTCCTTCGGGTTGTGATGCAAAAAGTCGAAACTTGTCTACTAAAACCATGCATAGAGGAAAGCACTTAAGAGCCAAGCAAGAAATATCATTTAAGACACCTTGATTTGAATGATAAAGCGCTCATAACTTGCGCAAAGACCAAAAAATGAAGGAACAATCTAGCAAATTCTACTCTAAAGAGATCAAAAACTAAAATATATGTCAGAAATAAGTGGAAAGGACGAAAAGGGCAGCGGGGAATGAAATGAATGATGCCCAAAGGGAATAAAAGGGACACTCAAATCCTAATTATATATTTCTAAATTGTTTAAAAGCAGTATAAATGGACTGCAGTCTTGCATTAATATCAGGAAATATAAACATTTCAAAGTTTCACAAAATGGCTTTTGCTTGTAAGACTTTCCCGATAAACTTGCTACCACCAGTAACTACTCAACACTCTTATAAATAAAATGATATTCACTTACATCCCTATAAGTCTACTTTCAAACACCTACTATACTATGAGCTATTATACCCATAATTAGGCATACTTCCAACCAACACAATACTAAGCAGAAACGTTATGCTCATCAATTGCCTTCACTTGCCTTCATCACTTTCCATAGATAATTTGGGCCACCTGAGCTTTGATTTTCTTCCACAGTGACCTCATTTGTAGCCTCATCTTCCTGAAGCTATGACCCTTCATACTCTATTACCTATCTTGTAGTGTCATCCAGGTTTCCCAAATTCTCTTCTTTAATGTACTCTTGGAGGCATCATAACCCTTCTAGTGTCAAATTCATGATTCTCTTTGAGAAGAGAATGCGTTTTCCTAACACAACCTAACCATGAGATATTTAGCAAAGATCAAAGGATATCTCTCTGGTTGCTGACCACACTTGTGAATGATGTAGTAATCCCTTACAAGAATGATCCCTTTCTTCTCCTCCACATTGTTTATTACATCCTCCAACTCTCCAAGATACTTTATACCAATATTCTACATAGTTCAATTGTAATTTATTTTGTTTTCCTCACATCTAACAAGGATGCCAACAAAATAAAAAGAATAACATAATTCATAAGATACGTATGATGCATATTTAAAAATTTGTTTCCTAACATCATTTTGATGACATGGAGGGTGAGCTCATGATGGTTAAAGAATCCAACTGTAATTATAAAGATGAAATATTTTGAATCAAATTGTTTATAGTGGTTTGAATGGATGAATTTGCTTGATAAATGTTGGATTGTGATGAAGGTGTAGCATTATTATAGGTAGGTGGAACATTATGATATGTAGGTAAATGAGATGATTGGGAAACACATGGAAAATTTGTTGAAGGAGATATGTAGAAGCATTGATCGATAGGATTCTCCCCATTACTAACATGTGTAACATTAACATTTTATATAGAGGTAGCCATGTATAAGATTTATCTGTAGCATTATTAGGCAAAGACAAAGGAATGGAAGGCTCAACTTGATTCATAGGATTTAAATAACCAAGCACTACAACTTAATTTTTTATTGTCATAACATTTCCATTCACAATAAGAGCAATAATACAAAGCACATTTATACCTTGTTCATCATTTTGAATCAAACTCCTTAAATCATCAATCAATGGTTTCCTCCTCCCAAGTGTTCTTTACTTTTAAAAAATTGTTGGTAAATCATTCCCAATTGTTCAATAGTCACTTGAGTCGAAGAGTCACCTCCATCATGAGAAATAGGAAGGCAAGGATACTCAACAATGTTAAGCAAATCTTGTATAGATAAAGAGGATTCATCCAAGCTCCCATGGAATAGGATAGTCAACTTAGGGTCAATGCTCTTAGTATTTAAACTTTGTAAGACATAAGTCTATTAATTCTTCTCACCAAGATATTATATTTGGGAGAAAGATAAAAAAACCCATACACAAAAAGGGCAAACGTAATGAAATATATTTTTACTCACTATGTCCCTTATAGAACTGATAATGCAAAATATTATAGTAAAAGAATTGATTAAACAACACAATTTACCATGAGGAGAAAATCAAGATCCCTTACTTAAAAAATTATTGTTGGTAAATCATTCCCAATAGTCACTTGAGTTGAAGAGTCGCCTCCAGCATGAGAAATTTGAAGCCAAGGATTCTCAACAATGTTAAGAAAAATCTTGTGTAGGTAAAATGGATTCATCCAAGATCCCATGGAATAGGATAGTCAACTCAGGCCCAATACTGTTAGTATTCAAACTTTGTAAGCCATATGTCTATTGAGTCTTCTCATCAAGATATCGTATTTGGGACAAAGACAAAAAACCCATACACAAAAAGGGAAAAGGTAATGAAATATATTTTAACTCACAATTCCACTTATACAATTGATAATGTAAAAAATTATAGTAAAAGAATTGATTAAATAGTGCAATTTACCATGAGGAAAAAATAAAGAACTTGGAGATGGCAATGGAACATATCAATGAAAACCTAAGAGAGGTTATTGCAGTTAACAAGAAAGCCATTAAAAACAACATAGAGGGACTTCAGTGACTAAATGAAAAATCTCAATCCCTCAATGTATCCCCCTCACTTACTCATGGCTCCTCCTCCATATCAAACTATGGTAAAGGAAAGAAAGAAAATGTGTCTAATTTGGAGAATGATATTGAGGCCATTTTGGGACCATCAACTTGCACCCACAACAAGGAAAAGGGTAAGTTGGTTAATGCAAGAATTATTGAGGAATTATCCGAGCTTAATATGAATGCTATAGATAAAAATGCTAAGTTTGTCCAAATGTTCAACAATATCATGTATTTTCTAGGTTGTTGGACCCTATTTCATTTTGTTGTTTTTCTACTGACCCATTGTAGCTTAGCATCTAGTTCTTCCTTGCCATTGTTTTTTTTACTGTGTTTTGGGTCCCTATGAAACCTATTTTACTCTAATAAAAAACAATACATTTTTGCCAATAAAACAATCCAATAAACCACTTAGTTAATCAAAATGAATTATAGAGATGATTGATTTGAACTATTAATACTTCTAAATCTAAAAAATATATGCAATAAAACTCAAATTTGAGCATACAAATAAAAAAATATGCATTGCACAAATCAAGTTCACCAAAACTTAATGGTGATGAAATAGGGCTTACTATTCTAATCGTGCAAACTAAGAATCAAACCCAGTCACATCAACATACATTGGGGAAAAAACCAATAGGCCCAAAATCAAACCTAAGGGTTAGGCTAGGCATAATGGTTGCTTGTTTGCCTTTTGTTGTGTGTAGTTGTAATTGGATAAGATATAATGGTTAAATGAAAGAACTAGGACTAATGATGAAAATTGAGAATAATCAGTAAAAGAAAAAATCTACTAATTAGATATGCACACTTTGAGTACAAATATGCCAATTTGAGTCAAATAGGAACCTATATCTACAATCTAAGCTTAGAATTGCTAGACTATGGAGCTAGGCATACTAGTTTTGAAGGAGTCTAATGCAGATATTGATAATAGATTTAGGATCAAGATGTTGCTCAAAATATTCTCTTCATGTTTCATGAGAAAGGTGTCAAATATTGTTCAACAATAGTCACCATCGAGAGCTTCCTACTTCATAAAAATTTGGTTCTATTTCTATTACTTTGTACTTTCTAGTTCTATATTCCATCTTTACTAAAATTGTAACTTACACACACAAGAGAAAAACTGTTGTTTGGTTGATAAGAGTTTGCCTAGGTTAAAAACTAGGTTTGTAAATAACACTATAATTATGAATGAAATAGAAAAGTGATCCTTCGCTCGCAAGGTGTGGAGGTTCAATTGTGAAACAATATGTTAAATTGAAATTTTATACTTTCTTTAATGAATCTCATTTTCCTTGAAGTCTTCATAAAAAGGTTGATGTTTCTATGTAGGACTCATCCATTTTTTATATATTTTTTTATTATGGATGGCATCATGAATACTTGAAACTTTGAATAGTCAACCTCTCCTTCACTACTTTAATGTTATTTGATTTCTTTCCCAATAGGAATTATCTTGGAAACTTGTGGAGAGATGATTCAAATGAGTTGATATGATTATATTTTCTAGCTATCCACATGAAATGTGCTGAAAATTATGAAGAAGGTCAACATTGAGTTTAATTTCCCAATTAACTTTTTCGACCATTGAAGGAATCAAATTTGGGCCCCTTTAGCCTAGACTTTGGCACCTAGTGCCCTTTCTCATTCAATTTGGAATAGACAAAGGCCAAGAAGTTGAAAAAAAGAGTAGATATAATAGATTTGATACTAGTTTGAGAAAAATCAGGCACAATCAAGGCATAAAAGATAGAAACATTGAAGGAAAGCTTAAATGAGCATGAAACTATTTAGGATACAATTTATGACACTATAGAACCATATTATTCCTTACTATGGAATTAAAAAATTGGAATTTTGGTTTCCCCCAATAAGATCAATGCCATGGTTATTATCATCCCAAAAAGTATATTCCGAATAGAAAACTTGAAAAGTTCGGTAGCATTAATGAAAGTAGAAAAAATTGAATCTCACACATATTATTAAGTATGACATAGATATAAATATAGTGTATAGTTAATAAAATTAGAGAAAGGATGGTGAGCGAAGGTGGTGAATTCGGCAGTGGCAGTGGCAGTAGCAGGCTTCAAACTGGCGAGTAGATTGTTGGGGCTCTGATCGATGGCAAGGGTCAGAGTAAGCTCAGGTCTTGGAGCGATGAAGCGGATGAAGCTTTTCCAATCGAATCAAAATGACACCTTATGACTGGTAAGAAACCAGTGCTCAAAACAACAACATGGAGAGATCAATCCCCAGGCTAATCATGGAAGGTGGAAGTACCTAATCCTATGATGAGAGGTAGTAGGGACCTTGGTCCTCAGAGGAACTCAGATGCTATACACCCCTACACAAATAGTAATCTCAGGCTAATAAACTTGCAGGCATGGAAGAAAAATGGCTTCTCATGGAGGAATGATGGTTGGTTTCAAAATGCAAAGCTTCCCGCTTGTGTTTTGGCGTGCAATTGGAAGTGAATTTTGAAACCTAATCCCTCTATATCAGAGTCAGGAAAAATTAACACCCATGATTGTCATAGGAAAGGTTTGAAACCCCCTTCGGGTATCGGCCCTAACAAATTTCAGAATGGGTGGTTTAGGCAAGTCAGAACTTCGCACGTCGATCGTGCTAAGGCCTGGTGGTCCACTACCCCAACTAGAAACCATCAATATTATCTGGATCGAGTTTGGAAAAATGAACACTGGCGAAGATACAATACATCGGCTCATCCAACCATCCACAAATTAGTAAGGAAAACTTTGAGACCCACTGTTGTTTTGTATGATAATAAGATTAATGTGGCTAGGTCAAATCTTCAACATTTTTTTTTCTTTACTAAATGGGGTGGTGGCAAATGGTTAAGGGGAAACTTTGAGAAATGGTGTAGATCGCAATGGGGGGAGAACATTAACTTCAATGTCCTTTTGAATGATTATTATCTAATTGAGTTTATGAAAAATGAGGACATGTTTAATGGTAAAAATAAAGGTCCATATACTTTGGATGGGATTGGGGTGCATACGATTGACTGGAAACCAAATTTTAATTCTCAGTTCCATACCCTGCCAGAAAACACAGTCTGGTTAAGGTTATATAACTGCCCATCGGACTATTGGCACATTGAGATCATAAAAGATATCTGCAAAGAGATTGGCACTTTTGTTTCTGTGGATGATATTTTGGAGAATAGGGTGTGGGGTAGCTTTATCAGGATATGTATTAATATCGGCTAGATCACCAAAATCCCAAAAGAAGTCAAAATTATTGGGGGCGAAGAGGTATGGATTCCAAGGATTGATAGGGAAGATCAGTTGCACCTTTGCCCCAAATTCTTCTCAAGGGAGCACATAGGTCTTGATTGTGAAGTATCGGTCTCTATCCTTAAAAGTTATGCTTGTGTGCAATCTAAACTGATTGACACGAAGGTAGACAAGGAGAATACAAAAAATCAGGATGCAAATGATGTTGAGCAATCCTTGATAGCCGGTATGAAGGAGATGGAAAAGAATAATCATGTTGTTGTGTCTATCCATTATCAGGCCCTTTCTGCCAATAGTGAAAGTGCTCAAGCTCTACTAAACCTTTTCGATGATGCTAAAACCCTTCAAAAGGATATTATATCAGAGTTTGCAGCTACTATTTTCTCAATACACAATAAGACTGGTGATTTTAGTATGATGGAGGATGAGATTACTCCCCCTCTGCCAGATTGTCCAACCTCCTTTGATGATCCAGGCAAGAAAGGCTTCACCATTGGCTTGGAAGAAGGAGAAATTGTTTCATCTGCTTCAGAATGGGAAGAATATATTGAACCGATTGCCAACCTTATAATGGATGATACTGCAAAAGGGTTTGGGAAGTCTGAGTCAGAGATTAATGTACCAAACTTTCAACCAAAGGGTAAAAGGGGACGCAAATCAAGGAAAACAATGCTGATAATCATAGGTGCAGCTAATGGGCAATCCAAGCTTAACTTAGGGAAGGGAAACCCCCTTCCCCAGGCTCCATGAAACTTCTATCGTGGAATGTCAGAGGCCTTAGTGCCCCTGACAAGTGGTGTTTAATTAAGCACCATATTGATGCAACTAGGGGGGATATTTGGGTAGTACAAGAGACTAAATGGAGTCAGTCTGAGATTGAAAAAAAAATGAAAGTATGGAAACAATGGAAAGGTCTTTTAAGGAAATCTAAAGGAGCCTTTGGTGGCATGTGAATAATATGGAACCCTTTGAATGTTCAAATAACTCTCCTTGACAAAGATAAATATTGGCAACATTGTCTAGTCACTAGTTTATGCAAAAATGAGAGTTTCAATCTCTTTAATGTCTATAGACCCTCTGCTGCTAATGACAAATGTGAGCTATGGGCTCTCTTGTCAAACAAACTCCAAAATATCACTATGGGTAGCTGTGTGTTTGTAGGTGACTTCAATGCTATCTTGGCAAGTAATTAAAAGAAGGGTGGTATTCAGAGGATTGGTATGGCTCAGAAAGATTTCTAGGATTTTGTTTATAAGAATCATTTATTGGATATTGTACATAAGAATGGTACCTTTACATGGACAAATAGGCATACCAGTTTCACTAAAATCGTAGAACGTCTTGACTGATTTCTAGTTGTTGGGGTATGGCTAGCTCAAAATCTTACACTTGAATCAACTATTCTACCCCTTATAGGTTCAGATCATTTACCTATTTGCTTTACTATGTCTCTAGGACATTCTGAGGGTGGCCATCATTTCCGATTTGAGTCGATGTGGCTTAGAGTGCCAGATTTACATGATCCGATAGCATAATGGTGGAATGAACTAGTTCTTGGAAACAACTCGAGGTTGTTAAAGATAAATAAGAAACTCAAGTATATTAAGATCAAAATAAAAGAGTGGATTTTGAAACTCAGGGTTGTGGAAGAACTAGAGGATCTTCCCAATTCTATCATTAAGTTAGGCATGAATGAAGTACTCTTCCAAAGGGAAAACTCTCTCAAGTCAAAGCTAAATGAAATTCTCTGGCATGAGGAAATTGACCGGAGATAGAAAGCCAAAGAAATTTGGTTGAAGGATGGAGACTGATATACCAAGTTCTTCCATAGATCGGCTAATGCCAATCATAGCAGGTCCAAAATATCAGAGGTGGTAAAACCGAATGGTAGTATTTCCAAAGATTATGAGGATATCTCCCGAGAAGCAGTAAGACACTTTGAATCTTTGATGAATGGCAATTGTTAGAATGATCAGGAAGCAAGAAACAAAATTCTAGATGCAATCCCTCTTTTAATTACTGAAAGACATGATATAGAGCTCTTCAAACCTATTGACTTAGAACAAGTCAGGAAAGTTACCTTCCAGTTGAATCCTAATAAGACTCCGGGCACTGATGGTTTTCCCACGGTCTTCTTTGAGCATTTATGGGACTTTATTACCCAGGATTTTCTCCTCACAATAAAAGAATCCAAAAAAAAAATGACTATACTGGGAGCCATCAATCATACCTTTCTAGCCTTAGTTTCAAAAAAGAAGAACCCTCAACAAATGGGTGATTTTAGACCAATTTCTTTATGCAACTCATTTTATAAAATAGTAACAAAGATAAGGGCTAACGAGATGAAACCTCTTCTAGAAAATATTATTTCAAATTAATAGAGCTGCTTTACCCCTAGTCACTCTATTGTTGAAGGTATTATCTCTACTCATGAATCCCTCCACACCACTAGGAAGACTAAAGCTTCTTGTATGATATTGAAGTTGGACAGCATGAAAGCCTATGATATGGTGGACAGGTAATTTCTTCTAGAAGTATCGAGGAAATTTGGCTTCTGTAATGGATGAATCACCTGGGTCAAGAATTGTCTATCAACCCCCAAATTCTTAGTTTGGGTTAACGGTTCATCTCATGGTTACTTCCCTTCAACAAAAGGTGTTTTCCAAGGGGACCCTATGTCACCATTTTTGTTTATAATTATGGCTGAAGCTTTAGGTTGGATTATTAAATCTCTTCAGTGTGATGGTCACTGGGTGGGTGTCAATGTGGCTACAGGAGTCGAACATTAAACCCACTTGTAATTTGTTGATGACACTATTCTTTTTGGAGCCTCTAGCAGAAGAGAGGCAAGGATAATAAATACATGCCTGAATGACTATTGCAAGGCTTGAGGGCAGAAAATCAATTGGAACAAATCATAAGTTTTCTTTATTAACACGATGTTGAATATGCAAGATGTCCTTTCAAGAATCCTTAATTTAAGAGTGGCAAAATTTCTAGGTAACTTCCTTGGGACTCCTCTTTTTATTGGCCATAATAGGACTTTCTATTGGACATGTCTTATTGAGAAATGTAAAGCTAGGCTTGAAAAGTAGAAAGGAAAGTGGTTATCATCTACCGGAAATCTTACTATGATAAAATCAATCCTCTCTGCCTTACCAGTTTTCTCTATGGCTTGTTTGAAGCTACCGGTTGCCTTAGAAGATGAGTTAATCGCCATAATGAGAAATTTCCTTTGGAATGGCTCGAATGATAAAGGAAAGTTTCCACTTATTTCCTCAGGAAAAAGAAGCAAACCAAAAAATGCTTGAGGTACGGGCATTTGTTAGATTTCTATTATGAGTTTGGCTATGGGTGCAAAACTAGTGTGGGAAATTTTTAGAGGTGGTAATCAGAGATGGTCAAGAATCCTTAAACACAAATATCTGGACTCTCTTGAGCTTAAAAGGATTCTCACAGTTACCAATCCTCCTAGGAGCTCAGCCATTCAAAATTTTATTATAGAGTGCAGAGAGATCATTAGTGATCACGTCACTTGGGATGTTATAAATGGGAGGAATACATCCTTCAGGCTGGATTCTTGGAGTGGCAATGAAGCTTTGTGTCATAACCCCATTCTCCAACCTATAATGAGAGAATCTTGATGGCTTTGGGGTCACAAGGTATGTGATTATGGTCATTCAATTAAGGAGAATGGTATGGACAAATGGGCGTGGAACTCTCTAGACCCATTGGTTCTAGCCCAAAATCAGAAAGACCTTCTTACCGATATTCTAAAGAATCAAATTATTCATCCATCCCTGGACGAGGACATCATTAGATGGTGTGGCTCTTCTGATGGTAAGTATAAGGTATGTTTTGGCTATAAATTGAAAGAAGTTGTTGTAGATAAGAAAGATTGGCCGGTTAGACTGTTTTGACAAAACAACTTCTACCTAAAGCAAGTTCATTTGCTTGGATGGCTTTTCAAAGGAAAATCTTAACCAATGAAAGAATCCTTAAATTAGGTATTAATGGGCCTCGTAGATGTGTATTATGTTAGAATCAAGAGGAAACAATCAATCACCTCTTGCTACACTGCAATTTCTCTAGCAAATGTTGGTGGCATTTTATGGGTAAGTTAAATCTAGTATGCCCTTTTCCAAAAGGTTTGGATGATTGGTTTCTACTCTGGCCTAAATAAAAATGCAAGGCATTATTTGGGGACTTATTTGTTATTCTTCCCTCACTGATGCTTTGGGAAATATGGAAAGAAAGGAATCAAAGAATTTTCCAAGATAAAGAGATGCACCAGTTATCCCTCTGTGGGAAAATTGAGAACCACCTAGTTGAACTCCTGAATGAAGTGGCCAAGTCTAAATTGCTGAAAAAGAATCTATACACTGAATGGGATTGGAAGTTAAAGCTTGTGTTCCCAAATATGAACATTCCCTTTCTTTTTGGTAATGGTAATCCTGAGATACCGGTTAATTCAAGATTCAATGTTAAGTAGGAAGCCTCAGAACCAGGATGGCATAAGATTAACTTTTATGGTGCCTCCACAAGGAATCTTGGGCGTAGTGGTATTTTATGTTGTATTAGAGATTTTGATGGCATCTACATTAAGGAAATTTCTAAAGACATCAGTCTGGCGACTAACAATGAGGTTGAATTCTGAGTGACATTTAGAGGTTTGCAAATGAGGGTTGAGTTAGGGATAAAAAGAGTCCATTTGGAGGGTGATTCATTAAATGTTATGAATGTTGTTTGTAAGAACCATACCCCCAGTTGGCATCTCAACCTATGGCTTTGACCTATGGTGGGTTTTCTTGAGACCTTTGAAGAATTTTGGATCAGCCATATCTATAGAGAAGGCAATGTGGAGGCAAACACACTATCTAAGTTGGTAATTGTATTTGGTGGTCTTGATCTAGGCATTCGACTCAGGCATAGGCAAATCTTGATTATAGCAATCATTATGGTTTAAATAATACATATTTTTTTGCAAAGGTATGAACCACTTTGGTTCCTAGGAGTTTGGTCTCTACCAGTTGGGAGTACAAATTGAGGGATGTACCCTAACTGGGTATAGGTCTCCCTTCGATGGTGGTCTTTCTGGCTCATACTGGTAAGGGTAGCAGTCCCAGCTTCCCGGTCTTTACCAGTTGGCATTGCCTTTGTTTATGTAGGCCTCTTGCACCTTACCCCCCAACCGGTAATTTGTATGCTTCAGTTTAGGATCTCTTCAGAGTTACTCTAGTGCCTTTGTTGTTGCTACCAGAATGATTTTCTAACAAATTTTTGATAAGCTGTTGCATTTAGGTCTCTCTCCAGATAACCGATTCAGATGGAGCCACATCTACATTTTGATTATGATAACTATTATGGTTGTAGTGTTACATCTAATCTTGTCCTAAGAAGGGATGTCTATGCCCCTGGTGGCTTTGGCCCTTACTAGTTGGTAGTTCTTATTAGGAGATGTATTCTTACCGGCCTCCTGACTGCCCCCAACCAGTATTATTTTTGGTCTCAGAAGTATGACCCCACCAGGGTCATTAACTCGAGCTCTGCTTTAGATGTTGTCAGAAGATATCTTATTTGCATCATTACTTTTAGATATGGTAAAGACAAACGGTGGCTGACATCAAAGAGGAAATCAATTCCGATTAAGGTGGTATGCTTAAAATGTACCTCATTTGTGCAAATTAATTTGGCTCGCTTACCTAAGCCCTCGATCTCCACAACCATTTTGAGCTGGTGAGTTAAATAAAGGATGACCTGCTTATTTTAGACACATCAAACTCTTCCCATTTTTTGCTCTGCTCCTTACAATGGAAACACCAATTTTGTTGGAGGCAACCTACCATCAAATGGCATTCCTAGGCAAAATCTCTGATAAGCGCCTGCAATCAGTTCTCTCCTTGAGTCACCCTTTGATTGTACACTATGTTAAAAGGATTTTGGGGGAGGAATTCCTTAATACACACCATAGATACAGAGCTAATGCAGACATCGTAGCTTTCTTCCTAGCCATGCTGCTCTATATAAGGACTAGCAAGCAAAGGGCGAAGCTTCTCACCCAAATGGTGTTTAAGCGTTGATTTCTTGGGGAAATGGATGCAGTTTTGGATAATGTTGATGGCAATCTCATATTGCCCTTTCTGCAAAACTATTATATGAGTTTGGGTAATAGTGCAAAGGTGCGGAAAATGGTGATCATAAGCTCTCTTGACTTCAATGCTTTGGAAGCCTCTTGGCCCATTATTACCAGAAATATTGAGTTCTTTTACAAGATTGCCGATATACAACCTGGCTTCACGGCTGCCCAGAGAAGAACCTATATCCAAGCAGAAGGGCTTTCGGGAAGAGAACACCTTGGTATTATGGCCAATAGTGACATAGTTGAAGGAAACTCTTGGGGGCTTGGCAATGGAGAAGAATGGATTCCAGATGATTGTCACCCCTAGGAGAAAGAAGAATCATTGGTCCATGTAGCTTGCGGGAATGATTGCCCACTAATTTTGGATGCAGCTGCTTCCCCTACTCCTGGTACGGAGGACCTAGACTCAAATTCAAAAGAATCCTGATTTCCTTGTTCAAATTTCATACGTTGTCTAAGCCTTTGGTCCAACCAACATTTCTCTCCTCTGGTTTCTTTCTCCTTGCCTTTTAGCATTTCGACTAGTGTGGCTGGCTTTTTTGTATTTTTTGTTGGCGTAATGGTAGGGGGTTTTCTTATTGGTTCTTTCCCCCTACGGCTCTTTTCTGAACCAGCTATGTATTTTTCAAATTTTTGATTAATACAAGGGTGTTGTCCCTCTGCAATTATTAATCTATTAAAAAAAATGTATGACATAGATATAAAACCTATAAGTCTAGTGGAGGGAATATCAATTTAGAAGATGAAATTATTCCAAAAGAATAAAAAATACAAGAAAAATATGGAAGCAACTAGTCATTATTTTTTAGTCATTCATGTTGATATATCTCGGAGTTGCATCTAATATGTTTTCTCATTTTGAATTAATCTAATAAGTAGGTTTAACTCCTTTGAATGTTTACTTCATTTTTTTATAAAACTTAACTTGCCATTCATACGTGAAAATTAAAGAAAAAATTTATACATTACTTAACCTATTGTATTAAGCTTTCGTATTGAACCGTTCTTATGAATTTTATATACTTTCAAATTTTAATAGTGACATAGAGGCATAGAATGAATACTATCTTCTTATCCACCAATTTTTTATTTTCAAAGTCCTTTCTAATTTTTAGTTTTAATTTTCATTTCATGCAATCCATGTAGAAATGGACATATTATTATCCTTTATTATTGTTGTCATTGATTTGTCATTGATGCCAACCAATATTGCAAGCTACTGGTAGAGGTATGTCAATCGAGCATGAAGAAGATTGAATCAACATAAAGAATATTAACATGAAGGCTTGTCAACTGGTGTGGTGGAAGACAAGTAGGTATTGAGACTATCAGTGACTTCACCTGTATGAGGTGAGATGCATGTGTGTGTTAGCATGTTGAGTGATAATCTGTAGAGTGTAAACTAGTTTAAAGGTTGGCTTCCTATTTATGATGAAGAGCAAGAATATTAAAATGATTACAAACTATCGGAGGTGAAGATGTTCTACTAGTATAGTGTGCACCACCGGTTAGTAGGAGGAGTAGGTCTCACCGAAAAGGGCTTGTACCAATATGAGTTTTTTTGATGTTCAAGTAAAGACCGACCTTGTGTCAGTGAGCTAAGTGTATGACCGATGTAATGCCATGTGGACCTGAGGTGGCAAGCATGCAGAGGTCGGTGAAGTTTCCATCGACATGGTTGTTGAAATAGCCAGTTGATATTAATGAAATGGCCACAAATCATGGGATGATAACAAATTGATGCTGCTTGAGGAAGAAAGAGTGATAGAGAAAGATCAGGGAGTTGTTGGGGCCTGAATTGAAGCAAAGAAATCAAACTGCAAGAGGACCTTGAGAAGGAAACAACTGGGTCATAAATAAGTGGAGAGATTTCAAGGCCAAACATCATGGCCATGATTGTTATCTTTAGCAAATATGTATTGGATAATGGAAAACAAGTACAGATGCATTCCTCTAGTGTAGGTGATCGATCCAAGGTAGATTGGATCGGATCCAATGTAGATTTGGTCAGGTGAAGGAAACCCTAACCTCCCTTAGTTTGAATTAATTCTTGGCGGGAAAACTGAAGTTTAAATATAATGAATTGAGACTACAATTGTTGTTGTTGAAGAGGGAATGAGAGGTTGAAATTGTTGTCTAAGAGCCAAAGAGATAAACACTTGAAGTGTTTATGAGTGAAGACTATACCGATAAGGAGAAGGAGGGTGAATTGTTGTAAGGAACAAATTGATAGAGTTGGCATAGGATGCATAGGTGAAAATCTGAAGGAAGTAACATTTGATAAAGATTGATCAGTGTGAGTTGAATTGAAAATATATTGGAAGAGGAGACTTAGCAAAGTGAGAATTAGCAGTTAAAAAAAGTTGTAGAGTGTGTGGAGGAAACACAGACCGGTAAGGTTGAAACCAACTGAGAAGAATATTTTAAGGTTGCAAAACTTATTTTGCAACAAGGATCTCGTTTGTACATAGCTATGTTTTATATTGTTTTCATTGAGTTGGTTCTTAGTGCCACTGAGCTAAGTGTATGACTCATGTAATGCCATGTGGACCTAAGGTGGCAAGCATGCAGAGGTCGGTGAAGTTTCCATCGACATGGTTGTTGAAATAGCCAGTTGATATTAATGAAATGGCCACAAATCATGGGATGATAACAAATTGATGCTGCTTGAGGAAGAAAGAGTGATAGAGAAAGATCAGGGAGTTGTTGGGGCCTGAATTGAAGCAAAGAAATCAGACTGCAAGAGGACCTTGAGAAGGAAACAACTGGGTCATAAATAAGTGGAGAGATTTCAAGGCCAAACATCATGGCCATGATTGCTATCTTTAGCAAATATGTATTGGATAATGGAAAACAAGTACAGATGCATTCCTCTAGTGCAGGTGATCAATCCAAGGTAGATTGGATCGGATCCGATGTAGATTTGGTTAGGTGAAGGAAACCCTAACCTCCCTTAGTTTGAATTAATTCTTGGCGGGAAAACTGAAGTTTAAATATAATGAATTGAGACTACAATTGTTGTTGCTGAAGAGGGAATGAGAGGTTGAAATTGTTGTCTAAGAGCCAAAGAGATAAACACTTGAAGTGTTTATGAGTGAAGACTATACTGATAAGGAGAAGGAGGGTAAATTGTTGTAAGGAACAAACCGATAGAGTTGGCATAGGATGCATAGGTGAAAATTTGAAGGAAGTAACATCTGATAAAGACTGATCGGTGTGAGTTGAATTGAAAATATATTGGAAGAGGAGACTTAGCAAAGTGAGAATTAGTAGTTAAAAAAAGTTGTAGAGTGTGTGGAGGAAACACAGACCGGTAAGGTTGAAACCAACTGAGAAGAATATTTTAAGGTTGCAAAACTTATTTTGCAACAAGGATCTCGTTTGTATAGCTGTGTTTTATATTGTTTTCATTGAGTTGGTTCTTAGTGTAGGGGTTGTAGCTCTTGTAGGTTGTAGCCTATAAATTATGTAGGTCTTGGTGCTCCTTTGAGTTGGTGTTGCTTGGGTTGGAGCCCTAAAAATTGTAATCAGATCTTTTACATTGTGATTGTAGATTGGAGCAGAAGATCTCCAACAACTATTCTCACCGATGTTTTTCCCACATTGGGTTTTCCTTGTATACCTAGTGTTGTGTGATGCTTTATTTTTCATGTGTTATGTTAATGTTTTAGCAAATCCTTTCACACACTTAGTTTGCACTAGTTGAGCTACCGGTTATTACTCAGTTTGTTTTATATGCTACTAGTATATCCCTATTGAAGAAAAAGTGTTTAAATCATTGATTCACCCCCCTTTCAGTGATCTATTGTGTCCAACAATCAGTATAAGAGCCTAGGTACCCTATTTTTGTAAAAGAATTCTCTATCTTGGGTAGATACTATCATGTGTTCATAATGGCAAGAAATGAATCCGCCTCCTCAAAAGCCCCTATGTTTGATGGTGTCAACTATACATTTTGGAGTAGAAGAATGGAAACCTATTTGTCCTCTCTAGGTTGTGATGGATGGATGTCAGTTGTGAATGGGTATATAGTCCCTAATAATCCCCCTATTGATCCAGATATTAAGAAAAAATATGAGAACAGTGCTAAAGCTAAAAATTCCAATCTTAGTGAGTTATCTGATAATGATTTTTTTAAAGTCATGCACTGCTCCTTTGCCAAAGAAACTTGGGATAAGTTGTAGAAGATATTTGAAGGGGATGCTAAATTCAAGGAATCCAAGTTACAAAAATTGAGAGCACAACTTGAGGGTTTCGAGATGAGAGATGAAGAGAAGATTGTTGACTATCTCCAAAGGATTGGTGAAACAACAAACACCATTAGAGGGCTTGGAGAAGAAATAAAAAATGAGGTGGTAGTGAAGAAAGTACTTACATCTCTTACATCTAAGTATGATACAAAGTTCTCATCAAAAAGAGAAGCAAAAGATCTGAAAGTCTTTACAATGGATGAGTTGTATGGTTCCCTAGCTGCTTATGAGATGAGGACTGCCAGTATTGAGGCTGTAAAGAAAGAAGTTGCATTCAAAAAATCAAGAAAAGGAAAAGAAGAATCTTCTCATGATGTAACTGGTGAAGACTCTGATGACATCATGGAAAAATTTGTTAGAAGAATCAAGATCGTCAGGAAAAGACAAAGTCGGGCTGCCTTTGAAATGTTTCAACCATGGAAAGATTGGACATTTTGTTGCTAAATGTCCCTATGGTGATAAGAATGAAGATGATAAATCAAGTAGTAGCAGATCATATGATAAGGATAGGAAGAAGAATGTCTATCTGAAGTAGAGTAGTCTTTACACACATGAAAATGATACCACGAATGATAAAAGTGCCTCAGATGATTGTCGCAGTGGAGATAAAGTCAAAGAAAACCTTTTCATGGCTCAAGAGATTCTGGTATCTGAAGAAGGAGAAGAGGAAGAGAAAGAAGGAGAAGTAGATCTTGAAGCAGAGCTCATTAGTGCTTTAGATGAGCTAAAGTTAATGAGAGATTTGAAGAAGGTAAAAAGGGTTGTAGCTAACGAACAAGAGTTGTTGGAGCAATCTCTTGAAGAATCCAAAAAAACTATTGTAGATCTTAAACTCCAACTAGAAGAAGCCAAAAGAATCTGTGAAGCCACTAGCATCAGTCTGAGTGAAAAGGAGAAGGAGCATCAGAATATGGAAGCAGAAACAATGAAGCTCTGGGAGGAATTAGAGAAAATTCAGGAAGAGATAAATTTGAGAAGCAAATATGAAGGCACCGCTGAAGCCCTGGACAAGATGCTAAGTAAACAAAAGTAATCTAAAAATCTCAATGGCTTAGGTTTTTATGAAGGACAAAGTTCAAACAATAAAGACACATCTGATAAGGAGATACAATTCACCTATTTAAATGATGGTGAAGAGAGGAAGACATTCAGGGTGAGCAAAGATACCGGTAACAAGACATATGTAGATGCTGCTAGAAACTACCACACAAACTGGTATATGCAATCAATTAACTAGAGACCATACTCAATGTACCGACATGCAGATCCAAGGATAAATGCAAGTGTTGATCATAAAGGATTCACATGAGTTAGCAACATGAAAGGAAGACCCCCAATGAGGCTGTCATTTGTAGGTTCAAGACAACCTAACTGGTATGTTCCAAATTTTCATGGTTATTGTCACTGGTGTATTAAGTTTGGTTATAGAATGTCAGATTGTAGCAAAATGAATATCAACCCTAATTTTTAGAGTAGAAACTCATTTGATGCATTAAAAAATGTAAATGTCGCATGTCATAATTGCAATGAGTTTTGCCACAAGAGTTATGAATGTAAGAGTAATATGCAAATGTCCTACCAAAATGCCTTGAGTACATCTTATAGTGCTAATGTGAAATGTTATAAGAGTCAAAATTTTGGTCACATAGAAAGGTATTGTAAGTTGAGAACTAACAAGCAAAAGAAAATAGTACCAGATTAGAAGTTAGAAAGAAAAATGGAACACAAAGTGACAGAAGAGGAAAAGAAAGAAGAGAAACTAGTTTGGGTAGAGAAAGAGAAAAACAAGATAGAGTCCAACCTGATTGTGTAGACTACTCTACATGGTGAAAGGATGAATATATGGGTATTTTATAGTGGTTGTTCAAATCACATGACCAGAGATAAGAAAAAGTTCATCAAGCTTGATGATTGGAATAGTGGTTCAGTCTGATTTGGTGACTGTTTATGGTGAAAATGGATAACAATAATAAAAAAATTGAAAGGCTAAATGAATTCAACCACCAAACCCTAGCCTAACAACAACAAAGATCCACCATAACATATGAAGATTACCTAAGACAATGCAAATCAAATGAAATCACAAAGATTATACCATTACATGTCCAATAGGGTTTTGATCTCCATTCTTCCTATCTCCATTGATCTTGCTTGATATATTTACTCTCAGATTTTATGTGCATAAGAGCTCAACAAAGAACGGAATGTGGTTGCAAGTAGGATTGTAGTGTATTCAAGTGCATAAAATGATTAGCTAGGTTGATTAGGATGATTGATTAGGGTTTGATAATGAAGGAAGTATCTCCTTATATAGAAGACACAAATATGAAATGGAGGGATAAGATTGAGAGGTGTAAAAGGAGGTCGGCTATGATTAGAGGGTAGGTAGAAGAAATAATAAAATAATGAAAGAGGTAGGTAGTGTAGGAATTAAGAGATGAATGACATGTGTCATGGGTAGAAAAGGTTAATGAATTAATTAAATAAATAAAGATTTATTTAATTAATAGAAGAAATGAGATCAATTAAATAAATAAATATTTATTTAATTTAGGAAAAGGATAATTTAAATAAATAAATGTATTTATTCAAATGAGAAATAAGGCTAGAAGAGGATAAATGAATTAATTAAATAAATAAAGATTTATTTAATTAATAGAAGAATTAGGCTTAGATAATTAAATAAATTAAATATTTATTTAATTAGACATGACAATTTTGGGTGTCTACAGTGACAACTCCTCCAAGATCAAAGGTCGGGGTACACTGAATATTGATGGCAAGCTCAAGGCTCATGATGTGTACTATATGGAAGGACTGAAGCATAACCTACTAAGTGTAATTCAGATGTGTGACAAAGGGTACAAGTTTTCATTTGACTCTACTAGTTGTCAGATAAGAAAGTAGAGTATTGGTCAGGTGGTTGCAGAAGGAAAGAGAACAGATGGTAATGTATACAATCTGAAGGAAATGCTATGAGTCCCAATGCATGATGGGACAGGTTGATGAAATCTGGTTGTGGCATTAGAGATTAGGCCATGTGCATTTTGATAATATGGCTAAGATAAGCAAGAACTAGTATGTGAGAAACATACCTCAGATCATAAAACTGACAATCACATTTTGTGATGAATGTGTCAGAGGTAAGCAAGCAAAGGTCAACTTTAAAATAAAAGAATATAACACCTCAAGACCTTTGAAGTTGATACATACAAACTTATGTGGGCCAACAAGGACAAGAGAATTGACCGAAGAAAGGTATTTCATGTTGTTCATAGATGATTACTCAAGAATGACTTTGTGTTATCTTGTCATTCATCCCTCATAACAAGAGTGAGTCACCTTGTAAAAATTTTAGTTGAGTCCTTGTCTTGTTTAAAATTTGTTGGTTCAATCCTAATTCACTTGTAAATCATTTCTAGATCCTTAGCATTAAGTTTCAATGGTCTGTTGAACCTCATGAACCCCTTGAATCATTTTGAACACAGTTCATAGTGTTCATTTAGGTTCTGTAGGTTCTAAGTGGTGTCTAAGAGATTTTTAGACTAACACTCACCCAATTTTTTTGCAGCAGTTCTACTTCATGGTCACGGGTGATGTTTCATATCCTCTTTCTCCAAGTTGTGAACCGTTTGAACTTAGTTCAAATAGTTCAGGGATGTTCAACATGTTCAATGAAGTTCAAAGGTTCAACACACAACCAAAATGGAGAAGCAAAGAGATTAGTGGACAAATTTGGTCAACCAACAAAAGTTTGGAAGAGGAATATTGATTCACCATTTAGTTAGACAACAATTGATTATTTTTCCTAGAGGATTGTGAAAGAGTTAGCATGAAGAATGTCTATAAATTTTAATGCAGCTTGTAAATACCAATTTTCTGAGATATCAAAATCAGTCTCTGTACAGGGGGTATATCTCTCACTTCAATCATTGGATCAAGCTGGATTTTGGATATGTTTTATGAAACCTATTTTTATAAGTTCTCACCAAAGGAATTGTGGAAAGTCAATCTGGTCTGCAAGATACACCTAACATAATATAAGTCTAGAACAAAGAACATTTTCTGATTTTTGTGACAAAAAAACCATCATGTCTTGGGGGGCATATCGTTTCATTCCACCATTGGACTTTTCTCATTTTTTTATATGTTGTGTACCGACAAGTTGTGCATGTTTCCACTGGAGCGATTAACCAAATTATGTCTCCATCAAAAGATGTGGTTAACTAAGTGCGGGTTTGTCCAAAGTGACCAACAACAACCGAGTTTCTTGTTTTCAAATATTAACAAGGCATGACCTATATTTGTAACGATGGAGCCCAAAATTAATTTATAAAGATTACGTATTTTAAGTTATAATGTTTTTAGATTAAAACATTATGATTAAATATTATAATGAAGCCAAGAAAGTGTTGAGAGATTGAAGACAGTTATTTATATCCAGTTGTTAGCATATGATATGCCAGGATTCAGTTTTTGGAACTGAAAGTGTCTCACCGAGAGTAACAGAAGGATAAATATGCAAAGAAAGAGATAGAGAGGGGGTTAGAACAGTTAGAGATAGACTTAGATTTTAGAAAATTTTGTTTTGTCTGAAAGAAGTGATTAGTTTTTATAGAATCTGAAATTGGAAAGAACTTATGTGTGTATCTTATGTCTTTGTTGCATGGAATATACAAATAAAGATCATATGCATTTTGAGGTGGAAAATATTTAAGTTTGATTCCATGAAGTAGTGTTTCTTTGAAAATAATAATCTAATCAAAATGTCTATGAATATCTTTCTGATGGTGAATGTTGTTATTAATCTAGGGCTTCTTTCTATTTTGTTTAAAAGGGTATATGTTTGAAGAGTAACTTTATTGTTCTTGTTTATTTTATGAAGTGTTGAGTTGGAGTTATTGAGCTTTGTATCAATTATTTCTGATTCTCATGGTGAAACATCTTGAAGATTGTAAACTATTAGCCTCTCATCTAAGAATGAAGTAGGCAGGCTTACATGCTTTCGGGTTAAAAGCATGTCAGTTTATTTAGTTAGATTATTCCCTGAATAACTAATGGAGGGAGCTGTACCTATCTAAAATTCAGAGGGAAGTGATGCATGTCACACTTACCCAACTATTTAGTTGAAGTTTTGTCTTTCAAAGAGGGTAATGAAGTTGTGAATTAATCTAATTATAAGAAAGACAAAATCTGTTCACTAACACTTTGGTAACCTTCCTGCATGATAAGTCATAAGCATTTGAGAGATTCAATATTTTCAAGAAGATGGTAGAAAATGAAAGTTGATACCAGGTAAAATTCTTAAGATCAAACTGGGGTAGACAATTTTATTCCAATGAGTTTGTTGACTACTATGAGAGACATGGAATTCAAAGATAGTATTCAGTTGCAAGGACACCTTAACAAAATGGGGTGGTAGAGAGGGAAAACAAGACAATGAAGGAGATGGCTAGGACTATGTTGAATGAAGCCAACATACCAGATATATACTGGAAGGAAATAGTTCATACTACAGTTTACACATTAAACTGGGTATAGTTAAGAGTGAACAGTAGAATGACTCGTTATGAGTTATGGAATGAAAGGAAACCATCAGTCAAGCACTTCAGAGTGTTTGGAAGTAAGTGTTTCATCAAGAGAGATGCTGATGGATTAGGAAGTTTTGATTCTCGGAGTGATGAAGGAATATTATTGGGATACTAAACCAATAGTAAATCATACAAATGCTATAACAAGAGATTGAGAAAGGTGGTTGAGAGTGTAAATGTGAGAATATATGAAGACTCACATAGAGGAAAATCTGTACAAGTACCTTACATTGATGATTTAGATGTTGAATATGAAGAACAATCTAACAATGGACTGGTAGAAGATGCACCAAACAAATTCCCCAATCGGTATGTGCAGAAGAATCATCCAGAAGAATAGATCATAGGTGATAGGAATGAAGGTGTGGAAACCAGAAGGAGATTAGCCCAAGAAAGTGAGTAGGTAAATTTCTTCCTCGTGATAGAAGTAGAGCTCAAAATGTTTGATGATGCTAGCAAAAGTGAGAAGTGGGTAGATGCCATGGATGAAGAATTGAGACAAATTAAGAAAAATCAGACTTGATAATGTTGGTATTATGGATATATTGCATTGGTTTTGTCATTAATGTCAACACTTATCAACAATTATCCTTTTGGAGATCTATGGTTATGTTGAACTGGCACATCATGTTCACTGGCAAGTTCAGTGACTTATGCACAATCACCGGTATATTGTTCACTGGCAGGTTATATTGTTCATCGGAACTGATGAAGACTTGTTATCATCTAGAGATCACTTGACTATGTCAAAGACATGGTTTGGATACTTCATTTTGGCATTTTAGTTATTGGTCTAATCAAGTTGACATATTTGTTGTTACCAACAAATTGGTCTATTATGGACCGGTATGCATTATCTATTCCATATCAGTATGACACGTTATGAAGATGATTTATTGATTAGATATTGTTGTAAATGTATTGAGATGACATGATGTATCACATCTTGGCTTACTTGTAATAGATCTTATTATATTATTTTTTGTAATCCGACCTACACATTTGGTCTTAGGTTTTTGTATATATGTAAGATCTTAATTGTAAGATTGATATAGGAGACGAGATAAGGTATTATAAGGTTGTGATATTCGGTATATGCAAATATAAGAAGAGCTACTCACGCAGACATCATTTGAAGATTCAAGGAAGGTTTGAAGGAGACAATCAAAGCTTAACCGGTACTGAATCCAGCATTGGAGATGCTACTTTGAGCAGTACATTATCATTGGATTTAATCATCCAATTGTAGTCAGTATGACTCTAATTTTGTGATTGAGCAGTGAGCTCTAGGTAGCTAGCCTATCTACATGTGCAGACCCCATTTGTATACACATACTATCTGTAGTAGTATCATTTGATTATGGGTAAGGTTTCCCACCATGGTTTTTCCCCTTAGAAGGTTTCCACATACAAATCTATGTGTTATGTGTTGTGGACATTGTTTCTCTTTCTATTTCATGCATTAAGTTTCACCGATAGTGTTATTAACTGTTAATCTATTTACCGTCATTAAGTTTGGTTTACTGGTATTAAGTATCAAGTTTTGTTAAAGTATATTTGGGTAGAAATTAATAGACAACTGATTCACCCCCCCCCCCTCTCAGTTGCTTCCAGGTCCTAATAGGGAACTTGTTCCTAGACCGGCAGCCAAGAATGTCATAGGTACCAAATGGGTCTACCGGAACAAGATGAATGAAGAAGGTAAGATAGTCCAGTATAAAGAAAGGTTGGTTTGCAAAGGGTATGCTCAAGTGGAAGGTATTAATTTTGAAGATACCTTTGCACCGATTTCTAGGTTAGAGGAAACATGATTGTTTTTATCCTTCTCAGTCTATAAGGAATATAAAGAATATCACATGGATGTAAAATATGCTATTCTCAATGGTAATCTTGAAGAAGAAGTGTACATGGAACAGCCAGAAGGGTACTTGTTGCATGAAGATGAGAGTTTTGTATGCCGATTAAAGAAACCCTTCTATGGTTTGAAGAAGGCTCCCAGAGCATGGTATTCCTGGTTAGACAAATAGTTGAAGGAGCAAGGATTCTAGAAAGGGAATGCAGACAACAACTTGTATGTCAATGTAAATGAAGATCATATAATTTTAGTTGTTGTATATGTGGATGATATTATCTTTGGTGGAGACAAGGACATCATGTAAAAAGAATTTGCAGATCAGATGAAGACATAATTTGAGATGCCCATGTTGGGTGAGTTGTCCTATTTTCTTGGTTTGTAGATCTCACAATAGGAGAAAGGAAATTTTATCTCTAAAACCAAATATGTGAGAGACATGCTAAATAAATTTCAAATGAAGGACATCAAACCGATAAGTACTCCTATGGTTACTGGTTGTAAGTTGATCAAACTAGATGAGTCACTAGAAGTTGGGCAAACACTATATAGGTCTATGTCTGGTAGTTTGTTATATTTAACAACATCTAGACCAGATATTGTACAAGTTGTTTGCATGGTAGCAAGATTCCAAGCTTCTCCAAAACACTCTCACCTAAATGCAATCAAAAGAATCTTTAGGTATCTGCAAGGAACTATCAGCTATGGCCTGCAGTATCCAAACAAAGGTGACTTCTCTTTGCAGGCTTATACAGATGCAGATTGGGTAGGAAGTATTGATGACTAGAAAAGTACAAGTGGATGTGATTTCTACTTAGGAGACCGGTTAGTATCATGGCACCACAAGAAGAAAGATTCAATGTCATTATCTACTGCTGAGGCAGAGTATATAGTAGTTGTTACATGTTTCTCACAGATGCTATGGATGAAGTAGACATTGAAGGACATACAGGTGGAGATTTTGGATCCTATTCCAATCCAGTGTGATAACTCAAGTGCAATCAACATCTCCAAGAATCTAGTAATGCACTCAAGAATAAAACACATTGCAATCAAATATCATTTCTTGAGGGAGAAGGTAGCAGACAAGGAAGTCATAGTAGAATATGCTCCAACTCGTGAGAGGATTGCTGAAATATTTACCAAGCCACTTCCATTGGGCCCATTTGAGTACTTGAGACAAAAGATGGGAGTTGTCCCACCATCTGGCGGTACTTAAATGGATAAGAGGATGCATGATTCAAGGGGAGTCAACCATTATTACTATCCTATGACTCTTGAATCATGGACACATGGGGAGAGTGTGTAGTCAAGGGAAATATTATTGGTGTTAGACTACAGTTCCCTTTACCATTGCTATCAAAGGGGGAGAGAAAATGGAAATGACAATGTTGACATCAATGCTAAAGAGGGAGATTGTTGGTATTGAGTTGTCAACTGGTATTGCAAGCTACCGGTAGAGGTATGTCAACTTGGTATGAAGAAGATTGAACCAACATAAGGAATATTAACATGAAGGCTTGTCAACTGGTATGATGGAAGACAAGTAGGTATTGTGGCTATCAGTGACTTCACCGGTATGAGGTGAGATGCATGTGTGTGTTAGCATTTTGAGTGATAACTAATAGAGAATAAACCAGTTTGAAGGTTGGTTGCCTATTTATGATGAAGAGGAAGAATGTTAAAATGATCACAAACCATTAGAGGTGAAGATGTGATACCGGTGTAGTGTGCACCACCAGTTAGTAGTTGGAGTAGGTCTCACTTGTAAGGGCTTGTACCTGTATGAGTTTGTTGAATGTTCAAGTGTAGACCGACCTTATGTTTGTGAGATGAGTGTATGACTGATGTAATGCCATGTGGACCTCAGGTGGCAAGCATGCATAGGTCGATGAAGTTTCCATCAACATGGTTGTTGAAACAACTAGTCAACATTAATGAAACAACCACAAATCACGAGATGATAATGAGATGATAACATATTGATGCAGCTCGAAAAAGAAAGAGCAATAGAGAAAGATCAGGGAGTTGTTGGCACCTAGATCGAAGAAAAGAAATAAGACTGCTAGAGGACCTCAAGAAGGAAACAACTAGGTAATAAATAAGTTGACAGATTTCAAAGCCGAAAATAATGGTTGGGATTTCTATCTTTAGAAAATATGCATTGAACAATGGAAAATGCGTACAGATGCATTCCTCCAGTGCAGGTGATCAATCAAAGGAACATTGGATCAGATCTAATGTAGATTTGGTCAGGTGAAGGAAACCCTAACCACCCTTTGTTTGAATTGATTCTTGGCAGGAAAACTGAAGTTTAAATATGATGACTTGAGACTGTGATTGTTGCTTCTGAAGAGGGAATGAGAGGGTGAAATTGTTGTTTGAGAGCTGAAGAGATAAACACTTGAAGTGTTTATGAGTGAAGACTGTATAGGTAAGGAGAAGCAGGGTAAACTGGTGTAAGGAACAAATTTATAGAGTTGGCATAGGATGCAAAGGTGAAAATCTAAAGGAAGTAATATCTGATAAAGAGTGATTGGTGTGAGTTGAATTGAAAATATATTGTGAGAGGAGACTTAGCAAAGTGAGAATTAGTAGCAAAGAAAATTTGTAGAGTGTGTGGAGGAAACACAGATCGGTAAGGTTGAAACTGGCTAAGCAGAATATTGTAAGGTTGCGAAACTTATTTTGCAACAAGGATCTCATTTGTATAACTGTGTTTTATATTGTTTTCACTCTGTTGGTTCTTAGTGAAGGGGTTTTAGCTCCTTTAGGTTGTATCCTATAAATTGTGCAGGGGTTGGTGCTCCTTTGAGTTGGTGTTCCTTGGGTTGGTGCCCTAAAAATTATAATCAAATCTTTTACATTGTGAGGCTAGATTGAAGCAAAATATCTCTAGCAACTATTCTAATCGAGTTTTTTCCCACATTGGGTTTTCCTCGTACATCTGGTGTTATGTGATGCATTCTTGTGCATGTGTTATGTTAATGTTTTAGTAAATCCTTTCACACACTTAGTCTGGGTTAGTTGAGCTACTAGTTATTACTCAGTTTGTTTTATATGCTACCAGTATATCCCTATTGAATAAAAAATGTTTAAATCACTGATTCACACCCCTCTTAGTGATCCATTGTGTCCAACAATTATTTATATTTTATATGATTTTGATCGTACTATATAGATTATGAGGTTAGATGTGTTTATTTGATATCTATTATAAGTTCAACAAAACTCAAAGAGCTATAAGAATTTCTAGTAGCTAGAGATGTGTAGTAATAATGCTAAAGCATCCTCCTCCTTGATGAATTTTCACTCTTATTATTTGTTAAGTTTCACTAAATATTAAGTTTAGTGTGGAATATGATTGGAGATAAATGTTTGATACCTCATTTCCAAAATGCCCATATTGGTTAGAAAAATTAGAAATGCTTCATTTAGGACTTTGTATAAATTCAACTTTGAAGAGGTTATTTGACAACTATTGAGAATTTTATGTTTTTTTAATGAAGTTATTTTTATCATCTATTCTCAGGGTATCATTTTATGGAATTTTCTATAATTTTTCAATTGATGTTAACTCTATGTATTTGAAGTCTTTCTTACCAAGGTTTTCATTATTTCTTTTTTTTAGAATTTTATATTTTGGTAAAACTATTGAATTTTGATAACAAGTCTTTTCTTGGATTAAGTTATTTTTTATTTTATGATTATTTATATCTCAATTTTATAATGGTATTCAAGAGTGCAAAATAATTGAAACTTGAAAGTTCGATTTGATGAAAATAATTAATAATTTTCATACTTTTAATGAATAAGATATTGAGTGCAATTTTACTTATAATATTTTTCTAGAGACTCTATAATTAAAAACACTTTAAAATCTCTTTGCAAATTATTTATTTGTTCACCCTCTAGTTTCTTAACTCCTTGTTTCATAATGCTTCCCTCCCAAATACATAGAGAGTGAATTCACTTTCTTTCTCAAATTGATTGGTATTTAAATTGTTTAGATCTCATGATTTTCTTGCTAATAACGACAAAATGTAAAATTAGGTTATAAAATTTAGTTTATACAAAAGGATTAATTATAATCCATATGAATATTAATCTCATAGAAAAGTAGTTGAGCACCATTAATGTTTTTAGTGGGATTTTTTTAGTGTTTTCTTTTTTAATTTTTTGTTGTTTTTTTTAGAATTTTTTTTATTTTTAAGGATTTGATCTTTCTATATGAATAAGGATATAGAATTTTTTAAAGGTTCTCATTCAAAATATCAATCTAAATCAAAGTTTTGTAAGGAAAATAGTATCTCAAACTTACAATAATTAAAGATTTCTATTGATAAATGAGAAAGGGGTTGGAATGGGTGGGGGGAGAGGGAAGTGGGGATTGTGAGCGAAGGAGGGGGGAAGGAGGTGGTGGGATACCCTCCTTGCAAGGTTAGGGGGATTTTCCTCCAATGGGGTTTGGGGGAAACACCTTTGAAATTCACATTTTATTTATAATCCATTGTAAACCTTGACCATTTGTTATTAGGCCATACATTTAAAAATATATATATTGTGTTCTTTGATTTCCTTATATGGCATCCTTATTTTATGAGGGTATTTTATTATGGATATGTATTGTGATGTATATTGAGAGTCTAATACCTATTGAGTTGCCCCTAGATTTTCATTAGATATACTTTTTTGAGAAGGTTGTTCTACAAGTATATAGTAATCTATAATTGTTTTCCAAATAATATATTGGATAACTTTTAAAGTGTGGGGTTTTTCTCTTGAAACAATTTTCCCCATGTAAATCACTATGTTGTGGAATGCATGTTGTTTATGTGTATTTCTATAATTGTTGTAAATATCTCAAAAGTTTTATACAACCCTCCTATCAAGGTTAGTGTAGGAAGTTGTTCCACTACCTTAACTTTATAAAAAGTAGTATCACAACCCAATCACATTTGTTTTTGGTTGTGTGTTGTTGGGATTTTTTGAACTAATAAATATTTAAATGGAAGATTGTACAGAAGATACTTTGTGATATTGTTGTAGAGATTTTTAGAATGGAAAGTTTTTCACAGAGCATTTAGGTGGAGAAATATTTTTTGGGGGTGACTATTTTAACCAATGCCCATGAATAGTCCTCTACAAAGAAGATATGGAAGATACTTGGTTTGATATCTCAAGCCAAATATTTAGTGAAAAATATTTTCTTGAGGAAGAAATTGTATTCCTTGAGAAAGAAAGAGGGTGGATGAATTATAGACCACCTCACCTAGAAGAATTCAATATTTTTGTGGTTCAATTTTCATCTATTGGTGTCAAGATGGACGAGAAGGAGATATACTAGATCTCTTATTTATGAGTGTTGTTCTAGTACTTCTATTATTTTGAAGACTGAAGATGTGGCAGGTTCATTTATTTTTGAATAGATGAGAAGGAAGGTATCTATTAGTACCAAGGAGGACCTCAATGTTTATGTGAAAACTAAGGAAAATGAAAAGAATATTGTGACGTATGATAAATCCAAGTCAAAGGGGAGATCCTAAGCTCCTAGAAAGTCCAAAGTTATTTTCTAGAGTTATTGGTAAATCAAGAAATCACCTAAGGAAGGCAAAGAAGAAAAGAAGAAGACAAATAAGAAATTTAATTTTGATTATAAGTTTGAGAAGGAAGATGGTGATGCATCTACAACTTTGGACACTCATGTGAGTAATGTTGCATTCTTAATTAACTCAAGTGCACCTTTTCATATGACCTTTAATAGATTTTTTTTTCTAATATGAATAATTTAATGTTGGTAAGGTGTAGCTGGGTGATAATTTTGATTTAGATATTGTTGGACATGGTAAAGCTGAAATTAGGTTTCTTGATCATAGAATAGAAAGGATTAATGGTGTATTGCATATCATTCAAAGGAATAACATGCAGTTTCTTATCCATGAGTAAAATAATAGATGCATGTGTGTATGTAATCTTTTCTAATGTAGGATTTAAAATAGTGAGAGGTTTTGTGTTGATTTCTGGAGGTGTCATATTTGATACATTGTACCAAATAGATGCATACTTTATTAAGTGTAATAGTACTTGTAATGCCCCGCCCAATTAGACTCTGTTTAACCTAGCTTGACTTTAGTCGAATTCTTCTATGGATTATATGATTGGATGATACTCTCTAAT